>NC_088846.1:30946432-31456432 GCF_904066995.2 Poecilia reticulata
AACCAGGACCAGGACCAGAACCAGGACCAGGACCAGAACCAGGACCAGAACCAGGACCAGAACCAGAACCAGGACCAGGACCAGAACCAGGACCAGAACCAGAACCAGGACCAGGACCAGAACCAGGACCAGAACCAGGACCAGAACCAGAACCAGGACCAGGACCAGAACCAGGACCAGAACCAGGACCAGGACCAGAACCAGGACCAGAACCAGGACCAGGACCAGAACCAGGACCAGAACCAGAACCAGGACCAGAACCAGAACCAGGACCAGAACCAGAACCAGAACCAGAACCAGGACCAGGACCAGAACCAGGACCAGGACCAGGACCAGGACCAGGACCAGAACCAGGACCAGGACCAGGACCAGGACCAGAACCAGAACCAGGACCAGGACCAGGACCAGAACCAGAACCAGAACCAGGACCAGGACCAGAACCAGGACCAGAACCAGAACCAGGACCAGAACCAGGACCAGAACCAGAACCAGGACCAGAACCAGAACCAGAACCAGAACCAGGACCAGGACCAGAACCAGGACCAGGACCAGGACCAGAACCAGGACCAGAACCAGAACCAGGACCAGGACCAGAACCAGGACCAGGACCAGGACCAGGACCAGGACCATGTTAGTTGTTAACATGGAGATTACAGATTAGATTAATCTCTCTGGATTACTCAGCTGGTTAGTCGGTTCAGTTGTTGCAGTCGAGTCCAGAACCGGTTAATCATTAACCCACAGAAACACGTCGGTCCTGGTTCTGGTCCTGGTTCTGGTTCTGGTCCTGGTTCTGGTTCTGGACTCTAAACTGGAACCTGAAACATTCCGACATTTAACATAAAAACTCGATGATGTCATTAGCACGTTGTGACGTCACAGGGCTGATTCTGTGGCGCCGTTTTCAAAACCTGCTGCACAAAACAGACAGAATGTAAATATTATTATCACTTAAAGTGCAGATAACAAGTTTAATGTTCCTGAAACATTAAAAATGTTGTTGTTCAGCAAATTTACTGAAAAGCTCCAAATGTTTTTACTGTCAGACTTTCGTCTTACAGGTTCGTCTTTGAAGAGACGAAACAGGAAGTGAAACTGGAAAGGTGATTGGTCCGAAAGCAGCCGCGCTGCTGCGATTGGTCAGGGAAGAAGGAAAAACAGGAAACGAGAAGCTGATTGGTCAGTTTGTGACCAATCAGAACAACAAACTGGAATAACTTCACCAACATCGTTATTCCCACTCGGTTCGTTGGGCTTTTCTGAAATATGCTAATAATTTTCCTGTCCATTCCTGGATCTGTGCCTTACCAGAGGCATGAAACATTCCAGAGGTGAGTGTCCGTTCTAGTTATAAACTTCTACATTCTGCAGCGTCAGAATGTGATGAAGTTCATCTTCATCCTGGTTAAACCAAACCGACTGTCCTTCACTTACAGGTTCAGTAAAATGTTCCTGCCAGATGGACGGAAACGTAGCGAATGTCCCTGAAACGTCCTCCGTCCTCCGTCCTCCGTCCAGATTCTGGTTGCTACATGGATATTAAAGTGTTAGAATTTTAATGCTTTTAATCACTTTATTAATTTAGTTTTTTTACAAACATCGGTTTCACCCAGAACTTTTGTGTTTCTGGTACGCCTGAACATCTGACGGACAAGCTACATCCGCTAACAGTGATGGCTGACAAGCTACATCCGCTAACAGTGATGGCTGACAAGCTACATCCGCTAACAGTGATGGCTGACGGACAAGCTAAATCCGCTAACAGTGATGGCTGACGGACAAGCTACATCCACTAACAGTGATGGCCGACGGACAAGCTACATCCGCTAACAGTGATGGCCGACGGACAAGCTACATCCGCTAACAGTGATGGCCGACGGACAAGCTACATCCGCTAACAGTGATGGCCGACGGACAAGCTACATCCGCTAACAGTGATGGCCGACGGACAAGCTACATCCGCTAACAGTGATGGCCGACGGACAAGCTACATCCGCTAACAGTGATGGCCGACGGACAAGCTACATCCGCTAACAGTGATGGCCGACGGACAAGCTACATCCGCTAACAGTGATGGCCGACGGACAAGCTACATCCGCTAACAGTGATGGCCGACGGACAAGCTACATCCGCTAACAGTGATGGCCGACGGACAAGCTACATCCGCTAACAGTGATGGCCGACGGACAAGCTACATCCGCTAACAGTGATGGCCGACGGACAAGCTACATCCGCTAACAGTGATGGCCGACGGACAAGCTACATCCGCTAACAGTGATGGCCGACGGACAAGCTACATCCGCTAACAGTGATGGCCGACGGACAAGCTACATCCGCTAACAGTGATGGCCGACGGACAAGCTACATCCGCTAACAGTGATGGCCGACGGACAAGCTACATCCGCTAACAGTGATGGCCGACGGACAAGCTACATCCGCTAACAGTGATGGCCGACGGACAAGCTACATCCGCTAACAGTGATGGCTGACGGACAAGCTACATCCGCTAACAGTAATGGCTGACGGACAAGCTACATCCGCTAACAGTGATGGCCGACGGACAAGCTACATCCGCTAACAGTGATGGCCGACGGACAAGCTACATCCGCTAACAGTGATGGCCGACGGACAAGCTACATCCGCTAACAGTGATGGCCGACGGACAAGCTACATCCGCTAACAGTGATGGCCGACGGACAAGCTACATCCGCTAACAGTGATGGCCGACGGACAAGCTACATCCGCTAACAGTGATGGCCGACGGACAAGCTACATCCGCTAACAGTGATGGCCGACGGACAAGCTACATCCGCTAACAGTGATGGCCGACGGACAAGCTACATCCGCTAACAGTGATGGCCGACGGACAAGCTACATCCGCTAACAGTGATGGCCGACGGACAAGCTACATCCGCTAACAGTGATGGCCGACGGACAAGCTACATCCGCTAACAGTGATGGCCGACGGACAAGCTACATCCGCTAACAGTGATGGCCGACGGACAAGCTACATCCGCTAACAGTGATGGCCGACGGACAAGCTACATCCGCTAACAGTGATGGCCGACGGACAAGCTACATCCGCTAACAGTGATGGCCGACGGACAAGCTACATCCGCTAACAGTGATGGCCGACGGACAAGCTACATCCGCTAACAGTGATGGCCGACGGACAAGCTACATCCGCTAACAGTGATGGCCGACGGACAAGCTACATCCGCTAACAGTGATGGCCGACGGACAAGCTACATCCGCTAACAGTGATGGCCGACGGACAAGCTACATCCGCTAACAGTGATGGCTGACGGACAAGCTACATCCGCTAACAGTGATGGCCGACGGACAAGCTACATCCGCTAACAGTGATGGCCGACGGACAAGCTACATCCGCTAACAGTGATGGCCGACGAAGCCTCTTCATTTCTGCCTTTGATCGATCTGATGGGACACTGTAGAAAACTATTGTTGAGTTCAAGTTGTGCTAAAATGAGTTAGCATATCAATGCTAAACATGTAGTAGCATATCAATGCTAAACATGTAGCAGCCAGTGCTAATGTCAGCGTCCACAGTCCATTTCCTGAAGAAGCTCCATGAACGATCAGGACTTCCTGGAACTCTGGAAAGACGAACTTTGCTCCAATCTGATGGTGGAAGAACTGAAGAATTAAAAACTATAAATATCTTCATCTGTTTCTGAGTTTATTCAATAATCTACCAGAAAAAGAAGCTTTGAGTTGAAAATGTTGCTGATTTGGTTGATAACCTGATTTCTCTGATGTTTCACATGTTGGTTCCCTTAAGATCTGATTGGCTTCTGTCCATCCAATCACCGAGCTGGAAATCTGGGATTTGAATTGAAAATCATCACATGTGGTTTGATTAAAATGAAATGAACTTGATTAATAATTTCCACCACTGGTTTTCATGTGTTGGTTGCCAGTCAGTAACGGAGCAGCAGTTCCTCTAAAAGCTCAATAAGTCGACTAAATATTTACATTTCAGTCAAATATTCCGCCAGAACCTGATGACTGTTCTGTTGGTGTTTCCGCAGAAAGCCTGGCGGTGCAGTACCAGCTGCAGCCTGCAGGTGGCACCAACAGGACTGCGGTGTTCCTGTGTGGGTACAGTGTTTCCATTCAGACGGTGCAGGTTCGGCATTCCTGCCCCCCATCCACTCCTTATCTGCCGTCTCAGTCTGTCCCCCTTCCGACGCGCCGCCCGCCCCCCGCCGGCCCACACACACCCAGATCAAACACTCCTTTGATATGTGATGGCCTTTATTTGTGTGCGCATGTGAGGGGGGGGTGTTTCCATACCGTAAAAGTAAAGAGGCTTTCTTTTCCCTCCAAATTGTTTCTGGTGGATCCAGGTTGGAGGAAGTTGGGTTAAAATGAGGCCTGGAGGCTGTAAAACGGCCCAAAAGGACCATAAACGACAGGAAGGAGGAGCTGCTGCCCTGAGAACCTGGTTCAGCTTTTTAACAACTAAAACATACCAAACATTTACAAACTGGAGCTTAAGCTTTTGTCCCTTAAAGGTCAGAGAAGAAAAGACGTTTCTTCCTTTCATTTTTCAGAATAAAAGTCTGCTAAATGTGACAGACGGAGTGTTGGCTGAAGGGTGAGGGGTCAGAGTGTTTCCAGGTGACCTCCAGCCTCCTGCCCGGCTGCAGGGCCGTGAAGGCGGCGCTGCGGCTGCAGGTGTGAAGGTGGAAACATGGAGGCTGCAGACAAAGAGCAGCTTTTGTTTCTGCCATGATGCAGATGAAGGGCCGCTGAGCTGCTCCTGAAATGGCGCCTGCCCGAGCGGGAGCTCACAAAGCCCGGAGTGGAGTCCGGCTCGGCCTGGATCCGGAGTCAAACCTGGTTTCACGTGTTTCACCCAAATAAAAAGCCACTTTCTCCTCCTGACAACAGCGTTTCCCTCTGAAACCTGAGCCAGGAGCTTTATTCATGCTGACCTCAAGTTAAACCTTCAAGTTTGTGGATTTGGAGAAGAAAATAAAACATGTCAGAGCTGCTGACTCACAGCAGGCTGAATAAACAGAGTTCAGTCAAACAGGACGATTATTTCAGATGGTCAACATGATAACCAGGAGCAACGGGGGCAATGTTGAAACATATTTATTCAGAGAAGAAAGCTGAAGGTCAGCAGTCCAGATCAACTGTTCCAGCAGGAAACTTTAACTCTTATTCATTTAATGACTATTCAGTAATAAATCTACACCAAGCAGGTTAGCTGAGCATGATGGCCGATAACCACTGAGTCAAACAGCTGCCAGTTTAGTAAAAGTCTAAATAATAAAATGTTATCTAATCTTTAGAAAACTTTAAGTTTTAGGGCGACAGTTAGCTCAACTATGTCTTTATACTGCAAAGCTACGCAGCTGTTCCCACAGTTTTCAGGTTCAACAATTAAATTTGAACTTAATAAATACTTAGGAGCTAAAAGGAGATAAACGAGTTGTGATTCTAAAATATGCAGCTTAAATTAGCATGAGGCCTGACAGCAGGAAAACAAAGTATCAGAATAAAAGTATCATAATTTGGTTTAATCTCCCCAAACTAAAGGTTTTAGAACAACAGTCGGCTCGGCTGTGTTTTACCAGGAAGCTAGCTTTTTCCACAAATAAAATGTAACTTGAGGTAAAAACATAAATGAGCTGCAGTTTTAAAAATCCATGTAGTAGCTTAGCTTAGCTTAGCTTAGAATAAGAATTTATAACAGGTAAAACGTATCAGAAGAAAGTTTAGCTGCACAGTAAAAGTCTAGAAACTTTGCTGAATAACAAAATGTTCATTTAATCTACATAAAATCCACAATTTAAAGAAAATAGAGAACTAGATTGATTCTTTGTAAGGTCAGTTTAAATCTTCAGTTAGCATGACGGCCTGTGTCTGCAGCCTGTACTAGCTAAGCTAGGTAGTAAACTAAGCTAGCTGGTTAAAATGTAAAATGACAAATAAACAGACGATGAAAAATAAAAGGAAAAGTAATAAAAGGTCAAACTATTTGACCTAGAGAGGATTCCTTCAGTTACAATCCTTAAAATAAGCAACGATTAGATTCATTTGGCTAAAGAACTGACAGCGTTAATAAGACTCCAGTGTTTTATTCTCACCAGTTAAACATCCATTTTCTTACACCCACATCCCAGTGGGGTCAGGAGGTGCTGGTGCCTCTCCAGAGGTCAACAGGTGAGAGGCGGGGTCACCTGGACGGGTCACCAGTCCATCGCAGGGCCACACAGAGACAGACAGGACAAACAGCCAGGGACACTCAGACCTACTGAGACCAATCAACCTGGACCGGGAGGAAACCGGAGAACCCGGACAGAACCCACCATGCAGAAAGACCCGGGCCGGGAATCGAACCCAGAACCTTCAGGCTGCAGAGCAGCAGAGCAGCAGCTTTCCACCAGGTCAGCTGTGCTAAACTACACTAACAAGCTTTTAACTTGGTGAATAAAACTCTGTTACTTTTGAATAAATGACCCGACGACCTCAAATTTGGTTTCAGAAACGTAAAATATTTATGGTGGATTTTGTTTTGTATCTAAAGTTTTTATTGGTGCATTTAGTGTTTATGTTGCAGGGAGAAAATCTGGTTTAATCTGAAGCGTCTTTATTTATGAAGGGAGGCCATTTCAGAGTTAACATTAGCAACATGATAAGATGAAGATCAGCTCGTCATCACAGTAATGACCACATGACTTAGTTTATTACAGGGTGTCAAAACTTTTTAGATCGTGATCCAAACCTGTCAGCTGAAATAAAGTCACCAGAACTACAATTAAACTTTGGCCATCAATTAAAAAACCAAATAGAAAAACATGATTCTATTCTCAGCAGCCAGAACAGGATTTAGGTCACTGTCTCTTTAAGAAGCTTCATTTAGCCGAGTTTAACGGACGTGATCCTGAAATTAAAGCAAAAACTAAATGAAATACTTTCTGCTGGACCTAATAATTATTTTTAGTATAAATAAAGTTTGCATTTGCATCAACTAATTAAATTTGATTCAGTTTGTTGATAAAGTTTCATTTTACAACAAACTTTACAGTTTAATCTCATTCATTCAAACCCAACAGTTTATTATTATTATTATTATTATTATTATTATATTATTATTATTATTATTATTATTATTATTATTATTATTATTATTATTATTATTATTATTATTATTATTATTTAAACTAGTTTATAAAGTTTCTATCTGAGGAAACCTAATGTTTTGTATCGTCCTTGTATTGCTGTTGGCGGCCGCACAGACTAAGTCTGTGGGCCACACAGAGCCCCCGCCCCACACTTTGGACACCGTAGAACTTCCTCTGCTGCTGAGAAAAACAGAAGAATCGTTTATTCTGAAAGCAGAAGTTGGTGTGAAACGAGGATCAACGGTCCAGGAAAGAGCAAATTAAAACTCTGCAGTTCCTCATGAGCTTCCAGGCCTCACTTTAACTCTGACAGCTTCCTGGCTGCAGAACCGGGCCGCCTGGTTCTGGATCAGAACCGGCCTCCTGCAACAACCAGAGGGAACTTCCTGTTAACTCTGCTGCTGGGCGGCTCAGAGGAAATGAAAGCTAAAGATGCAAAACAGGCTTCAGACCCACTTCTGTCAAAGGTTGACATGAACGAGCCCAAAACCAGAGAGGTTCTGGAGAACCAGGGAGGTTCTCCAGAACCAGAGAGGTTCTCCAGAACCAGGGAGGTTCTCCAGAACCAGAGAGGCTCTACAGAACCAGGGAGGTTCTCCAGAACCAGGGAGGTTCTCCAGAACCAGGGAGGTTCTGGACATGAGACAGAACCAAAACATTCTCTGATGGTTTTCATCAGCTCCTCCAGAGCTGCTGCTCTCTGGGGACAAACCTTCACCTCCACTGGAGGGAAAATCCCACCGAGAGAGAAGGAAGAAGAAGAAGAAGAAGAAGAAGAAACAGAAGAAGAAGAAGAAACAGAAGAAGAAGAAGCAGAAGAAGCAGAAGAAGAAGAAGCGTTTGAAGCTGAGTAACTGCAGGTTGTTGTTTGAGTCGTTGTGCAGCTGATTCAGCAGAGCAGGAGGCCGACATGAAGAGACATGATGCTCCATCTGTCACTGTCAGCTTCTCCTCCCAGACACACACACACACACACACACACACACACACACACACACACACACACACACACACACACACACGCCCTCTCTCAGCAGAGCCAGTAAGTCTGCCTCTCTAAAAATACGGGAGTCGCCCTCTGAGACCGGGAGGAAGCCGAGTCCCTCCCCACTGGAGGATCAGGAGAAGTTCCCTCTGACCAAACATGGAGGAGGAGGAGGAGGAGGAGGAGGAGGAGGAGGAGGAGAATAAACAGCAATAATAATGAGAGCCGTTGCAGCAACATGGCGCCTGATCTGATCTCTGGGAGATTTTATTGATATGTGGAGATTTTTAATGAGTTTGTTTTTCATGTTTTCTTCCCGCCTCATTTCCTCTGAACTCCCTGCGGACCGCCGTCCGTCTGTCCCTCCGTCGGTCGGCCATCGGCTCCGGTAGCAGGTCCCCCAGGGCCGCAGGGAGGGGAGGGCCGGGGGGCCGGGGCCCCGGGGGGCGGAGAGTCCTCCACCAGACACACAATAAACACAGAATGTTTAGTTACATTATTATATATATATGTTTACATTAGTTTAAAAAACTAAACTTTAAATATGAAATAAATAAATGAAACGCATTAAATTGAGATGGAAAATATATCATAAAACTATGAATAATATTTACAATTAAGAGTCAAATATTCATCAGTAATATTTATTAATTCAACAATTAATTCATTAATTTATTTTTACCATTTTAAATAACTATATTTATTTTTTTTATATAAAAAAACTTTTTCAGATTATTTTTTATGTCCATTTT
The DNA here is from genome assembly GCF_904066995.2 of Poecilia reticulata. NCBI lineage: Eukaryota > Metazoa > Chordata > Actinopteri > Cyprinodontiformes > Poeciliidae > Poecilia > Poecilia reticulata. The sequence goes on from NC_088846.1 coordinate 30,955,330, forward strand.
CTGAATAATTTTCATGAAAATGTTTAAATTAATGTGTTTGTGTTTTGCTCTTCATTATGTTCCTGTTTTTTCTGCTCCTAAAGAAACACAAGTGAAGGTCAAAGGTCAAATTTATACAAGGTCTGCAGAAGACGAAAACCACAAATTATTGTGAAAATAATTCATGAAAACAGTAACAAAACATTACAATTCAAAAATTTATTTCAAAGAATTATGTTAAGAAATTAGTTGTTAAAATGTAAAATTGTAATTAAATCAGTTCTGTCTGCAGAATGTTTGGTTCTGGACAGCGACCCGGTTTACTGGGCCAGGAAGCAGCAGAACTTTGAGGTTCTGTTCAGTTTTATCTGATTATTTTAAGCTTGTTCAGTGAATATGAACATAGCGTAACTGAGCGGACATTAGCTGATGTAGCAGATATTAGCAACGGACGTCTTGGTGCTAAAATTCATCAAATTGTTTCCTTTATATTCATGCTCTTACTTTGAAGGTTCAGTTTCCTCCGTTCAGCCTGGAGCAGAAGGATCTGGAATCAGCATCAGGTCGCTCTGCTGCCCCTACAGGTGGACCACAGTAACAGCACCCTGGATGTTCTGATCTGGTTCTGGACGGTGGGGTCCAGGCCCGGGTTCTGGTTCTGATGGAGGATTTGTTCCTCTCCACTGTCACCACGTGCTTTCCCAGGAGGAAAGTGATGAGCTTCTGCTGATCGATCGACACCAGAACCAGAACCAGAACCAGAACCAGAAATGATCTGGACTTTATAGAAATGTAAATTTACATTTGAATCGTTTTAAGATCTGAAATTATCCTGAAAAATCAGATTTTTTACAGAAAATCTTTCAGTTCTGGTTTTTATCAGAACTTTGTCAGATCCAGAGCAGCTGCAGCTGCAGCGCCACCTGCAGGGCAGAGCAGGTCTGTGACACACACACACACACACACACACACACACACACACACACACACACGCACACGCGCACACACGCACACACACACACACACACACACACACACACACACACCTGCAGGGACAGGAATAACCGGCTGCTCTGTGTTTTTCTCCATTTTAACTCAGGTTCCATTCAGTTCTGCTGGTTCTGGATTGAGAGCTGATGTCAGACGAGCCTTTTTGGGTCGGGTCGGGTCGGGTTCTGGGGGCTGGGAATGAGGAAGTGTGTGTGAGCTGCAGGAGTCGCCCTGCAGGCCTGAAACTCGTCGGATCACTTCCTGTTTTTGTCTGCAGCAGAAACAGGAAGTGAGGAACTGCAGAGCGGGAGCGGGTTCCCTCCAGGTTCTGGACGGTTCTGGACCCGGATCAGGTTTCTCAGTCAGCTGCAGCTCTTTGTTCTGCTGACAGAAGGTCAGATCTAAAATAAGAACAACCAGAACCGGGAGGTTTTGGGTTCTGCAGGCTGAGCGGGTCCAGAAACACTCCGGCTGGAAGCAGGAAGTGATCAGAGGTTTTCACTTCCTGGTTTCCTGTTTGTCTCGTTTCAGTTTCTGATCATTAAACCTCATTAATTATTAATAAAAACTAATAAACACAACATTCAGTTTTTATTTTATTATTATATAATAATCCAAAGCTTTTGACTTTGACTAGGCCACTCCAGAGTCTTCATGTGGCTCTTCAGCCAATCAGAGGAGGAGCTGCTGGGTCAGAACCCGGTTGAAGACCCCATGCTGCCACCACCGTGCTCTGCTGTGTGATCAGTCAGAATATTTTCCCAGAAGTCTTTGGGATCATCAGGATGTTTCCCTCCAGTCTCCTTCTGATGGTGGAGCGTGACCTCTGACCTCCAGGGTCAAACAGGTTTTAAAGTCAGATGTAATCAAACCAACCTGCTGAATATTCACACTCTGGACACCAGTGTCACTGTGGATGACCTTTGACCTGCTCTGCTGTAATTCACTGGAGGGTTTTCCAGCAACAGTTTCCTGGTGAAGCTTTAGACTTTGACTAGGCCATTCCAGACCTTCCCTTTGTTTTTGTCAGACCCTCAGACGTGGAGCAGGCCCACAGCATCATGCTGCCACCACCATGTCTGACTGCAGCGATGAACTTCTGAAATGTTTCCCCAGAAGGATCATCAGGAGGTTCTTCTGGGTTCTTCTGGGTCAGCAGCGGTTCTGGTCTTGGACATCGACATGGAGGCCATTTTTGTTTTGTTGAATCATGACCTCTGACCCTGCAGAGGTCATGATAAAGGTCACATCGTCTGCAGCAGCGTTGGTACCTGAAAGGTTGCTGGTTTGACTCCCAGCAGGTTCTGCAGCGTTGGGCTCGGGTCTCTGAACTGGGCCACCTGGTTCTGGTTCTGGTTGGTCCCAGGAGGTTCTGCAGCGTTAAGCGGGTTAATTATCTGGATCACAGGAAACTGAACAGAACCAGAACCTTTGGCCTCATTAGAAACCTGCTCTCTGGTTCTGATCCAGGATCATTTTCATGTCAGAAAACCTTAATGTGAAAAACCTGAAAAGAATAATAGTTCTGCTCAGACCCGGTTAGTTCGGACTCCATGAGCCTATTGGGTCGGGTCGCTAAACACCTAAAGCTAATCATTTAAGGTACTGTGCCTTTAAGAAAGTTTGGCTCACTCTGATTGGTCAAAAGAAGACTGGGGCCTTCAGGTTTATTATAAAAGGTTTTCTGTGTTTTGATTGGTTAATAATAATATTACAAACGTAAATATGCTGCTTCTGTATAAAACTGAAAAAACATGGCGTCTTTTCTTCCTTCCTCCACTTTCCTTCTGTTCATCCCGTCTGTGCTGAGAGTCTTTGATGTGGTGGTGACTCCCCCTAGTGGCCTGGAGGATTCAGGAGGGACTGCAGAGTTTAATACTTGCTGTTATTTCTTGCAGCGTTTTTTGTTTGGGAGTTTTTTCAGCGGATTTTCTTTTTTTGGGAGGTTTTGAAGTTTGTATCATTCATATGTTTGAAGCTCAGTTTACACCTGCTGACCTCCAGAGGTCACCTGCTGACCTCCAGAGGTCACCTGCTGACCTGGTATAAGGTCAGCAGGTGTAAATTAAACTTGGCAAATTAAACATTAAGTTAGATAAATCAGTAAATAAAATTAGAAAAAATTATATAATACAAATAAATAACAAAATAGAAAATTTCTTTAATGGACTTTAAAGAAATGCAACAAATATATCAACTAAAAATGTTACCTGCCCAATAGAGTAAATAAGTGATGCATGAAGTATTAAATAAAAATGAAATATTTCTTATTGTATGATCAGGTATTTAATGAAGGTGGCTGTGATTATAATGTTTCTGCCTCGGTGGCGCGCCCCCTGCTGGCCGCACGCAAACAGCGTCCTGCTCCGGCCGCTGACGACACTGCAGAGCTGCCCTGGCAACCGAACAGCAGCCCGTCGCCCTGGCAACCAGCCCAGATTGAGAGTCACCGCCGGAGTGAGGTCAGTGTTTCCATGGCGACGGAGCAGATGAGCGGTAATCCGTCCTTGTTTGTGAACAGTGAAAGCAGGATGTGAGGGGGCGGGGCCAGCCTGGTCACGTGACCCCGCCCCCTCTGAGCAGCAGCTGCAGCAGCAGCACTGCAGATCCTGCAGGAACATGGCGGAGGTCAGACCGCAGCTGCGCATGTCACCTTCAGCTTCTTTCTCAGGTTTGTGTGTTTAATGCAGAAACACAAACATTTAAGCGCTTTAAGGGGAACGTTAAAGCTGCAGTTCCTCCAGCCGCCGCCAGATGCTGCTAAAGAGTCTGGATCGGTGACCAGAGCGGTAAATGAAGGTTAAAGCCAGAATAAGAGCAGCTGACCTTCCCTCCAGAACCAGCTGTGGTTCTGGTTCCGATCAGTAAGCTCTGCTGGTCATTTATCAGGAGGAGCCAGAACCAGAACCGGGTCGTGTTCTAACAGACTGCAGCTGCTGCTCATGACTCCAGCGGGACATTCATCATCTCTGACTCCGGGTTTTTTCCTCTCACCCCCCATCAGCCCCTCTTACCCCTTCCTCCCCCCGTTTCTTGCCCCCCTGCCTCTCTTTTCCTTCTGGCATCTTTCAAACCGCGTCCTGGCCTCTGATTGGTCGCTTCTACAGACTTGGTATGAGGGGGCGTGAAGCCGCAGCCAATCAGACGTCGCCTCCGTCTCCCAGCCCCCTCTTGCCTTTTTCTGCCCCCTCCATGAATATTACCCCCCCCTCCTCTCCCTCTGAATAAAAAAATCCCCTCTGAGCTGTAAATCTGCCCCCACACCTTCCTCCTCCTCCTCCTCCTCTTTCTCATGCAGAAGCGGAGCAGCTTCCCAACATGGCGGCTGCTTTGTGTCACTCACACAATGGAGGCCGCCCCCCTCCCCTCTGCCCCCCCTCCTCTCTGCCCCCCCCCCGGCCCGGCTGGGTGCAGGTTTCTGGTTGCAGCAGCAGCAGCTCGGCCTATAAATAACCCGGCAGCCATCTTGTGTTGTCTCTGCCCTGTAGAGGAAGGACGGAGGAAGAAGAGGCACTCCGGGGACAAAGACGGTGACGTCACGGCCCCATCAGCTTCTAGAGGTTCTGACCCGGTCCCGGTCCAGTTGGTCTGGGGTCTCAGAGGACATTTGGATTCGTGTGTGTGTGTGTGTGTGTGTGTGTGTGTGTGCGCGCGCGCAGCAGATGCTCTTCAACATGTTCAGCTTTTCCTTCAGTCTTGTTCTGTTCCGACCCAAAACTCACCAACTTACAGAAATGGGTTTTTATTTTTAGACATCTCTGAATAGTGTGGCATGCATTTGTTTTCTTCCCTCTCGAGTCAGAACTCTGTAGAACCTCCTTTAGGCAGGTCCAACACTTTGCTGTTAGCGAGTCTCACACCGTCATCACTTAATCGTTAGCATTAGCTTCACATTTTTTTAACATGCTTAGCGATTTAGCATTAGCTTCACATTTTTTTAACATGCTTAGCGATTTAGCATTAGCTTCTGATGTTTTTTTAGCGGTTTAGAATTAGCATATTTTTTATGCATTTAGCGATTTAACTTCTAATTTTTTGTGATTAGCAGTTCAGCATTAGCTCCTGCAAATGTTTAGTATTGTGGTAAATTAGAAGCTGCTACTGCAGCTAAGTTTAGTTTAGCTGCACTCTGTACATATAATTTCTGTCTGTTTCGCATAAAGACTCAGACAAACCGAGGCTGAAATCTCTACAAGCTTTTTCCTGATTCAATTAATATGTTATTGTAATTTTATGCCGTTTCTCTGGTGTCGTCTTTATTCTGGAAACTCGTAGCATGGCCCTGATACTCCGTCATGCAACTTTTTGAAAATATTTTCTGTTATTTGTAATTTCCTTTTTAGAAAAGACAGAAAAATAAAAATCTGATGTGGTATAAAAAAAATTAGATTTTATTTTTAATCCAAACCAGGAAGAGAAGTCGGGTTTCTACCAGCTCCAGGTGAATCATTGATCTTCATGGGAACCGTTCACCTCCAGCCGGACGCCATGAATGATGACAGGACAGGAGCTGCTGCCCCGCTGCATTCTGGGGTTTGTAGTTTTATCCAAACCAACCAGTGAATCAAAGTGATGTCAGCGGCTAAACGTGACACACGACCAAATATGGAAATCCTGTGTGAGGCCTGGAATATCAGACGTTATATTTAGAACCAGTTAAATCGACAGAACCACCGACCCGGACCGGCCCGTCTGGTACCGACCAGAACCCGGTCCAAACCCAACATGGAGGAATCTGGTTCTGATTTAACTGATGATTTCATTTCATTTTTATAATCTTGAGTCAAGAACAAATCTGGACCCGACCAGAACCAGAACCAAATGGACCTGGTCTGTAGAGCATTTATCATTACTTGAGTGATTAGAACTGATGCAGTACCAGAATAACAACAGAACCGGGTCAAGCTTAATGTCAGAACCGGTCCAGAACCCGGCGCCGCTTTCAAGCAGGTTCTGTAGAACTTCTGGGTCAGGTCCAGAACCCCTTTCATGGGTCAGAGTAAACCAGGCCTTCAGCTCCAGTGCAGCCCATCAGAACCGGATTTGGACCCGGGTCCTGGCAGAACCAGCCTCAGCAGGACGGATCGTCAGTTCAGGTGGAGTCCGCCCTGCTGCTGGAACCGGATCAGAACCGGCTTCCTGGTCCGGTCCGGTTCTGTAAAGAAGTCCGACTGACATTCCTCAGTCTATGAAGGGAACTTGCATCAATCCGGGTCGGGTTTATCTGAGCGGAACCAGCAGACCGGGATCTGAGGCCCAGTTTGGGTTCTGATCGGGACGGAGAGGGGGATGATGGGAAACGGGTGCTGAGGAAGAGGAAGATGATGAAGAGGAGACGTCTTACTTCTTGGACAGCGACAGCCTGAAACAGAGAGAGGAAAGGTTCTGGTTCTGACCCGGTAAGATGGGCCTGCTGGAGCGGACCGGACTCACGTGAAGCTGTCTCGGTCCTGCAGGTTGAGCACCAGGCTGTCCGCGTTCAGGTACACTCGGTTCTGGGACTGCGCCACCTGCAGGACGGACACAGGCGGGTCAGAACCAGAGCCAGGTTCTGCAGAACCCTGCAGGTGTCGGGTCAGGAGAATGGTTCACTTTTAATGAGAAAAGATCTGAATAGTGTGGAGTGTGCCTGTTCATCTGTCCTCAGCCTCCTTTAGAGCCTGGATCTCCTCTGGTTCTGGTTCTGATTCTGGTCTGAGGTTCTGTGCAGAACCACCAGCGTCACCATGGAGACCAGAAACCCAGCAGAGGAGGTTCTGGTTCTGGAGGAGCAGCAGAGATGACCATCTGCTGAAACTTTAATGGTGCGGTTTGAAAACCTTGTGGTGGCAGCATCATGCTGTGGGGAGCCTGAACACCCAGCCAGATATATTATGGGATGGCCTAGTCAAAGTAAGGAACCAAATCCAGCTGAGAATAATCAGTGGTGAAACTTTAAGAAGAATGTTCTCCATCCAGAGTCAATATAAATGCCAGCCACACTTTTCAGATTTTTACCCATAATAAAATATAAAACCCGTTTGGATTTTCTTCTTCTCTGGTTTGAGTCAACCTGCTGCTTCCTGTTTCTTATCCTCCATCTTTAAAAACTCCAGCTGTTGCCGGGCAGATTAACTCTCTGCTGCAGGTTCTAACCTGCTCTGATGGTGACAACCAGAGGTCAAAGGTCAGAGCACACAGCAACAGAAGCTGAAACGATTCCTGGAGGTTTGTCGCCCTCTGGTGGCCGTCTGTCAGCAGCTGCAGGATCACAGCTGCTGGAGGGAGCAGAACGGACCTCCAGAACCTCCAGAACATCCAGAACCTCCAGAACATCCAGAGCCGGATTCAAATTGAGTCCAGATCAGAGGAAACTCAGCAGGAACCAGAACCGGTTCTGATAAAACCCTGGAGGTGATGCTTAGTTTACCAAGCTGGTTACCATGGTTACCTGCAGCTCCCCCCCCCCCCCCCCAACCCCAATCAGGTGAGTGTGTGGAGCCTTAAGCTAATCTGGACCAACAGGAAGTTCTGCTGGGTTCTTACCGTCTTGGCGATGTTCTGGGCTGCCCGGATCTTCCGGAGCTTCAGGTAGCCGGGGTTCTTCGTCACGGCGATGCCCAGCTGGCGTGCGCACACACACACACACACACACACGCACGCACGCACGAACGAACGCACGCACACACACGCAGGGAGAGAGAGAGAAACACACACACACACACACACAGTCAGGTGGGTCGGACAGTAAAGGTTTCTGCACGCGCTCAGATGGAGACAGGAAGTGTAAACAGTAAAACTGATCATAAAGTTAATTGAACTCTTCCAGTTTCTAATGGGATCAATAACAGATCAGCTCTTCTTCTTCTGTGGTTGATGTGGAAACTGTTTAATAAAACATCCAGGAATTAAATCACAGATTAACTGGATCATCAGGCTGAGGTCAGCAGAAAGGTGAGGTTACCATGGTAACAGATTTTCTACTGCATCGTTTCACGTCACGGTTTCCATCTTAATCACTGTAAAGGCAACATTTACATTTAAATTATCAGCCATCAATCCAGTAAAAGGTTTTCATTTAAAGCAGGATTGGACTAGACCAGTAAAATGTTTAAAGTTCTTCAATGAGCTGAAATTTAGAAAGTTTCTCTACGTTTACAACATTTTTCTGTCTAATTAATTATTTCGGAACAATTCTTCTGCATCCGATCACAATCCGACGATCCGTCTGCGGCCGAGAGGCAGAGCGCTGATCGCATCAGTTTATCGCATCGTGAGACAGTTTATCGCATCGTGAGTCAGTTTATCGCATCGTGAGACAGTTTATCGCACCGTGAGACAGTTTATCGCATCGTGAGACAGTTTATCGCACCGTGAGACAGTTTATCGCATCGTGAGTCAGTTTATCGCATCGTGAGACAGTTTATCGCATCGTGAGTCAGTTTATCGCATCGTGAGACAGTTTATCGCATCGTGAGACAGTTTATCGCATCGTGAGTCAGTTTATCGCATCGTGAGACAGTTTATCGCATCGTGAGTCAGTTTATTGCATCGTGAGTCAGTTTATCGCATCGTGAGTCAGTTTATCGCATCGTGAGACAGTTTATCGCATCGTGAGTCAGTTTATCGCATCGTGAGACAGTTTATCGCATCAGGAGACAGTTTATCGCATCATGAGTCAGTTTATCGCATCAAGAGACAGTTTATCGCATCATGAGTCAGTTTATCGCATCAGGAGACAGTTTATCACATCGTGAGAGAGTTTATCGCATCGTGAGTCAGTTTATCGCATCGTGAGTCAGTTTATCGCATCGTGAGTCAGTTTATCGCATCGTGAGTCAGTTTATCGCATCGTGAGTCAGTTTATCGCATCAGGAGACAGTTTATCGCATCGTGAGACAGTTTATCGCATCGTGAGACAGTTTATCGCATCGTGAGTCAGTTTATCGCATCATGAGACAGTTTATCGCATCAGGAGACAGTTTATCGCACCGTGAGACAGTTTATCGCACCGTGAGACAGTTTATCGCATCGTGAGACAGTTTATCGCATCGTGAGACAGTTTATCGCATCGTGAGACAGTTTATCGCATCGTGAGACAGTTTATCGCATCGTGAGACAGTTTATCGCATCGTGAGTCAGTTTATCGCATCATGAGTCAGTTTATCGCATCATGATCCAGTTTATCGCATCATGAGACAGTTTATCGCATCGTGAGACAGTTTATCGCATCGTGCGACGCATTTCTGAGCTGAGACTCCATCAGGGGCTCTTTGCTCAGTTTGAAGCATGAACTGGATGGAAACTAAAACATTTCAGAATAACTTCTTCAATTGGGTCTTTCTGAAAGAGAATTCAGAACTGGTCCAGAACCGGCTCCGACCCGGTCCAGAACCGGCTCCCACCAGGTCCAGAACCGGCTCCGACCCGGTCCAGCTCACCATCTTGGCGGCCTGCGCTTCGCCCTCAGCCTGGATGATCTTCTGCCTCTGCTCCTGCTTGGCCTTCTCCACATAGAACTGGGCCCGCTGCGCCTCCTGCTGGGCTAGAGGAGAACAACCAGAACCTCAGATCGAACCGGGCCTGCTGAGCCTATGGAAGCGGCCCGGTTCCGGCCCACTCACCGACTTGTTTGGCCTCCACGGCGGCCGTGTACTCGCGGCTGAAGCTCAGCTCGGTGATGGCCACGTCGTCCAGGATGATGCTGAAGTCTTTGGCTCGCTCAAACAGCTCCCTGCGGATCAGCAGCGACACCTGCAGAACGGGACGGGCCGGACGGAACCGGGCCGGATCAACATGACTGACTTCCTGCTGCCCCAGAACCAGCAGTCGGGTCGGCTGCACCCACCTGGGCCCTCTGCGTGATGAGCTGCGAGGCGTTGAACTTGGCCACCACGCTCTTCAGAACCTCGTTAACAATGGAGGGCAGAACCCGCTCATCGTAGTCCTGACCCAAACGCTGGTACAGAACCGGCAGGTTGGAGGCCAGCGGCCGGGACAGAACCCGCAGCGTCACGTTCACCATCTGCAGGTCTGACAGAACCAGAACCAGAACCGTTAACCAAACAGAACCCGCAGCGTCACACTCGGCATCAGGTCTGACAGGACAAATCGTTCTGGTTGGTTAATCTGGTCAGTTTTGGTTCTGGTTGGTTAACGGGTCGGTTCTAGTACCAGAACCCGACTGTCCAGATGAAGCAGGAAGATTAATTACTGAGATGAGGGCTGAAACGATTCCTCGAGTGACTCGAGAACCTCGATTATTTAAATTCCTTGATTAAAATTGACCTGCCTGGAAGCTTCGTTAATTTACGTTTTATCATTTAGCGCCGTGTTCCGGCCGGAACATGATCTGCGTTGCATGTCACTCTGACTTCCTCTGAGTTGTTGACGGAAGCTACGTGTTAGCAGCATAACGTCCAATCTTCAGGTTCGGCCCGCGGGGATTTTACTGATTGGTGATAATTTCGGGTTTTCATGGTTTTCGGGACCAATAAACATCCTTAAAATGCCCGGAGCAGAAAGGATGCCGGGAGTCCGGCAGCCTTTCTGCTCCGGAGCTGCTGGTTGGAGCCGAGGAGGATTTATACAGGTGAGCGGAGAGACGGAGCGGCGGGCGGCTGATGCTTACAGAGCAGCTTTACGGACGAACCGCGATGAGCTTCTGAACGGAGGAGCCGTAAATATCCCGTGTTGCTCCCCCCGTTCGTACGTCCGTCCCCTGGTCTACCGATGGTCTCTCCCCCCGGCATTAGGTCTCTTCGTTCGCCTGTCCCCTGGTCTATTTCCTCCCCTCCACCCCACATTTTACCTTTGCCTGCCCTCTGACCCCAAACCCCCCAATCCAGGCGACATTCCCCGTATCGTCAAACCCAAAGCTCGGCAGGTTTGGGACAAAGTGAGAGTTCAGCTGTTTTAACTGACTGAAGATGAACAGAAACTAAAAGTTTACACATTTTTATAACAGTATTTGTGAGCCTGGCTCTTTATTATTACACTGAATATAATTCAGATCTTTGTGTAACTTTTCTTCAGTTTAACTTAGAAAGTGAACTTTTATTGTTACAGATTAATTTTCTAAACTACAAAAAAGTAACTTAGGGAAGCTCAAATGTGAAAAATTGGACTGATGTTGATATCCGATAGTAACACTGCTGTTATGCCAGATTTACCAATATTTTATTTTATACATTTTATTTATCAGATTACTCGATTACCGTATTTTCTGCACTATAAGGCACCTAAAAACCTTCAGTTTCCTCAGAAGCCCACAGTGCGCCTTATATATGGACCAACATGGAGCCACAACAGGTCCAGCAGCTACGGTAACCAGCCGCCGACTTCATTTTGCCTGCAGAAGAAGAAGCGCGCGGTGCATGCTGGGATAGTTGTCAGAACGCTGGTTTGTTAATAAAGTTTGACTGACCCATCTACCCACCAACCTGATGATCAGGTCGTCTGCAGGTCATGTAGCACCAGGTTCTCCACCAACATGCTGAAGGGTGACCATCGTCTGGCCCAGGAAGGCTCTCCTCACCGACCCGAGTCGGACTGTTTTGTTGACATTCCCTTTAGAGCAGCTCCATCTAGTGGATGCACAACGTAACTCCAGCCTCTCCTGTAGCGTCTATTCTGTGTCTTATATCGTAATAATAATCGATAGATTACTCGGTTACTAAAATATTCGTTTACAACAGACCTAACTGACCAGGATATCATTTTAGAAAAACATCTTAAAACTTCACAAACATTAAAAACATTTTTTTTTTTACTTTATGTTGACAAATAAACTATAAAAACAAAATGGAGGCTGAGTTGACTAGTTTAAGGGAAAAATGTTCATACATAGAAAACTACATGCATTCATCAGCGGTTGCCATGACGATCGAACCTTCAGAGGAAGCTTCCAGTTGATGGATGTGCTGCCCTCTAGGTGGCAGGCAGCAAACTGCAGCCACTTCCCTTTAATCCAGAGATTCTCAAACCTTTTCAGGCTGAGGATCAATTAAGCCATTTAACCAGCAGTAACTGAAATAACACACCTCAATAAAAAATAAAACATTAGCCTGTTAACTCGCATGTTGTTTTCTTAGTTCTTCCTGATGAAGAGTGGTGCTGTTTGCTACATGTGACGCCACATGGACACCAAGTGTTATGTGCATTAATAACAATAATAGAGCTGCTGCTTTAACAAAGCCGTTCACAGGAATCCAGTCGCTGGTGAACATCAACCCTCAGCAGCTTCTGCTTCTCTGATCATATAATATTCCTGGTCTTGTTTTCTTTCCATCAGTATCTGCAGCTTTTCTTTTGAGGGACCCAGTTTTAATCCAGTTTTCCATCGTTATTTTTAACGCAGTCCTTTGCTAAGCTAACTGTAGCGACGCGCTTTGAGATGACGTCACGGTAGATAAACTGTTGTTTACATGCAGTACCTCAAGGATCACTAGGGGGCGCCTGGAGACTAAAAACAGTCTGGGACCACGGTTTGAGAAAGACTGGTTTAAACCAATGAACCAGAACCAGGACCAGGACCAGAACCAGAACAAGGACCAGAACCAGGTCCAGAACCAGGACCAGGACCAGAACAAGGACCAGAACCAGGACCAGAACCAGAACCAGGACCAGAACCAGAACCAGGACCAGGACCAGAACCAGAACCAGAACCAGAACCAGAACCAGAACCAGGTTCAGGTTCACGTCCAGGTCCAGGTCCAGGACCAGAACCAGGTCCAGGACCAGGACCAGAACCAGAACCAGGTCCAGGTCCAGGACCAGGACCAGAACCGGAACCAGGTCCAGGTCCAGAATCAGGACCAGAACCAGGACACAAAGCCAAACATTGGTCTGACTGAAAACGACCTCTGACCTTTGCTTCCTGTGAGGGAGGAGATCTTCCTGGGCCGCGCTCTGATGTCATAGATGATGGGGTACTGGAACCAGGGGACCCTGCAGACGACAACTGGGTCAGAACCAGAGGAAAGTAATCTGATTACAGCAGGAAAACCTTCATCCTCACACAGAGGATGACGAGTCCCTACATGTCCTCATAACTCAGATCAGCCAAATTCCTTCAGAGTCGTCATGACTGCTGATGCTGCGGGCTGGAAGGAGCTCCAGTAGCAGTCCATCTCACAGTGACTCTGAAGAGCCCTCTGACTGAAGACTGTATGACAGACTCATGCTAACAGTTCAGTATCCAGACTGGATGACTCCATCAGCTGTTAGCAGCTCTGCTAATCCACCTCCTTTGCTTTTGCTGCTCTTTAAATGTGTCTGGTTGTTTGGTCTGAAATCCAGGCTGAGAGATGCTGGAGTCTGGGATGAGATCCAGATCCATCATGTTCCACTGAATGACCTAATAAATGTAAAACTCTGACTGGATCCTGTTTTGGCCTTGAAGTTCGTCCATCTTGTTTGATGAAGATCTTCTATTGTTCACCATGATGGACGGAGGAGTCGCTCCGATCTTCCTCCTCCTTCTCTCTCTGCTCCATTAACCTTTTCAACTCCTCTGGGATTCAGGGTCAAAGTTCAGGTATTATTTGAGCCTCTGAGATGCCAATCAGTTGTGAAAACAATCATAGCAGCTGTTATAATGCAGCTAATAAAGCAGCTAGCTGAGCGGCTAGCTGCTGCGCTAACGTACCTGAAGTGGAGTCCTTCAGCGAGGACTGTGTTCATCTCCATCCCACCGATCCTGTTGAAGACGATGGCTCGATGTCCTCCTTCCACTGAACACAGAGAGAGAGACAGAGGACAGTCAGAAGGTTCTGGTCCGGGTCCAAACCGTTAGCTGCAGGATGCTAAAGGTTCTGATCCGCAGCATAATGCTGACGTTTCCTGTCTGAGCTTCAGCCACAGCGTTAGCTTTCCACTGGACATTAACTGGCAGCTTCCTGCTGGAGCCACATGAGCGGAAAATAACACAGAGAAGAGTTTATAACAGGATATCCAAAATGTGGCCCGGGGGCCATTTACAGCCCGCTGGATGGCTTTGTTTGGGCCCTCAGTCAGTCCACAATTCAAGAACAGAGCAAATTCATAATTAATTCAATATTCTTCCAGAAAAATAAAATGCTAACATGTATTTATTTAGGAGACAAAGTAACTTTCTTTAACTTTGCTAAAACCAACCAGCGATGTCTGACCTTACGTAAAAATAAAACAAAATCATGAGGATAATAAACTAAAAAAAAACCTTTGGAAAATATTTATCTGTCACGTACAACAGCAACTCTTCACGAACCCGTTTCCCAGATTTCGTTTCTACAAAAATCAGAGTCTTCTGCTTTAATAAAGTGTTGTCTATTTATATTAAAGAGATCTTTTCAGTTTTAACTTAAAAAATGTGGCCTTCGAGTTCTCGTAACTTTACTGAAAGTTTGGACACCCCTGGTTTCTCACCTTATTAATGAGCCGGGGGTATCAGTGGGATCCCAGAGGATCCCGAGATTTTCCAGGTACTAATCAGATTGGATGGGATTATAAGGAGACCAACTTGGATTGGGATCAACTGGATTTCAATCAGAGCTTTCTCCTCCAACTGGACTGAAACTAAACTGTTTCTGCTGCTGAGGCAGGGATTCAGAGGTCAGAGGTCAGGGCTACCTGTGTATGTAGCTTCCTTCACGCCGTAAGCCAGAGCTCCAGCTCCGATCAGGAGCTTCAGTCCGATTCCTGCTCCCCGGGGTCCAGAGGACATCCTGCCAGCGATCTGCCGCAGCTGCTGCAGAAAACCCTGAAAAACACAGCAGATCACGTCTGATTAGATCAACCACCCCGCAGATACAAGGCATCAGGATCAACAAGGTTGACCTCCATACCAGGCCTTAAAGCTTGGATCCCTGTTCTATCCGGTCGTTCTGTGGTGTAAACAGCGATCCTCCGCGGATTTTAGAACAATTAGATCAAAATAAATGTCATTCAAACACCTGCTTTATGAGCCGAATTAAAGTTGAGTGTCTGGAGACTTTAATTAAGATTTAATAGAGTCAGAATACCAGCTGGAAATTAGAGAAAATCCTAAAATTACCTTATTTTAGAGCTTTTGTCAACGTAATTTAGACTCCTGAGCGGAACCCTGAAGCCTTCCCGACATAAATCCCGTCTGATTCTCTAAATCAAGCCGGAGTCACCAACGTTGAACAGATTTAGTAGAACAGACATTAAAACTAAGCAGAATCAGACATTTACATTATTACTAACCGCATTTAAATCCTCCTAAATCAGCTCTGCTTGTCATCTAACGTCAGCTGGACTCACGCGCTGAGTTTTAACATGGCACGAGCCGCGGGAAACCACGGAGCCGTTGAACCGAACTGGACCCGGAAAGAAGAAAACGGTTCCGAAAAATCATAAATATTAAAGGAAATAAACCCACTTACACCTGGCTCCTTGTTCGCCATGCTGTCCTGTTAGAAAACCGAATGGGAAGAGACGTCAAGGTCACGGGTGATGACGTATTTCCGTCTCCGTCGAGAATCATGGGAAATGTAGGCTTCATGACTTTGGCTTCTCATCGTTTTTGAGTCATTTTTAATGATTCAGGTGATAATTTATTTGATTAAATCATTTAAAAACGAGGAACCCGATTTTTCATGATTGTTCTCTGATTTTCTCCATTCATAAACAGTCTGTTTTCTAACAACAAATAAAACATCTCGTGCATTTTTCTTAAATTACTGTTGAGTGGCATATTTATTTTAATATAATTTTTTTCCCAATAACTGTACAGTATTTTTCCTATGTTGTAAATTTTCTCATACTACACACTCTCTATTCTATTTGAATATTTAGTCATTACTATTTATTTAAAGCATGGATTTTCAAAAATATTTCTTGATATTTTTCTCTCAAGCAGTCAGACTTACACTTGAAATCATTTAAAGTTGATTTTCACTTCCTTTAATGAAGACACAATCTGCTGTTAGAAAATCTGGACAAAATGATTTGATTATGATGGAAGCATCTTTTATTGTCACACATTTACCCCGTCGGTGGGTAAATGTCATGTTGCTCCTGTGCAGCAGGGGGCAGCAGAGGGCAGCAGAGCTCTGGAGCGCCGGACTGATGAAACATTTCAGTTTTTATAATCTGATTCTCTGAATCAAGTCACTAATGTTGACAGAGAAAAACTCTCCAATGATTTCACTGCTTTGGCTGAATGATATTTTATTTAAAAAATAATTATATGGTTACAAAATGGAGGTTGAATCTGATCAAAGTTGATTAAGATTCATTTAATTCAGATTTATGACGGTAAACAATAAAGATTGTTGCATATTTCTGTTAAAATGAGATCTAGATATTAATGGGGTTTTACCTGGTTGAATAAAGGAAATAATAACAACAACAACAACAACAACAACAACAACAACAATAATAATAATAATAATAATAATAAAGCGACCCCATATTGACACCAAGAGGATACAAGATCCGTCAATCCATCCATCCATCCATCCATCCATCCATCCATCCATCCATCCATCCATCCATCCATCCATCCATCCATCCATCCATCCCATTGGGGTCATGAGGATTGACCCCAATGCTGTCAAAGGGCGAGAGGTGGGGTCACCTGGTCAGGTCACCAGTCCACCACAGAGGTTGTAAACTTAAAATAAATAAATAAATAAATAAGTAAGTAAGTAAGTAAGTAAGTAAGTAAGTAAGTAAGTAAGTAAGTAAGTAAGTAAGTAAGTAAGTAAGTAAGTAAGTAAGTAAGTAAGTAAGTAAGTAAGTAAGTAAGTAAGTAAGTAAGTAAGTAAGTAAGTAAGTAAGTAAGTAAGTAAGTAAGTAAGTAAGTAAGTAAGTAAGTAAGTAAGTAAGTAAGTAAATAAATAAATAAAAAGGCTGTGTAAATTTAAAGAATAATAAAACATAAAAATGTTTTACATTTTTTGTGTGAACTAACAGATAAAGAGAAATGTGATCATTTTGTGTAAAGTTTGTATCTTTCATAATAAAGAGCAACTGATGAAACAGGAAGTGAATTATCTGAAGTTTAAAGACAGTTTAACACTAATCAGACTTTCAATGTCTCTGAATCTGTTTGAAATTAATTACATTTATAATGAACTGGCTTGTTTTGCCTTGCAGTGACTTCAACTAATCCTGAAACTCAGATTTCCTGACAAACAGGCAAAGAGCATCAGCAGAGATTCAGCATGATAAGATATCGATCCAACACAGGGACATAAAACCAATACTGATTATTTAAGAAGGATTCATAATCAAACCTCTGGTACTTGGGTGTTTTTGTGTTTTTTTATTATTTGATAATTATTCAAACATTAATGAGTTAAATCTTAAGGCAGAATTCAGATAAAGTTTAAGAAAAACACAATAATGACAAATAATGATAAACAATAAAAAAATAGACTAATTTGTGTGCATTGATGCAAAAATAAAGAGAGAAACTGAAACTGAAGTATTGATTTTATCTCCCTGGTATCGATCTGATATTGAAACTGACTGGTATTACTAATATTTTTAATTTATATCTCTAATGATCAGATAAAAGAACATAAATAGAACATATTTTTATTTTTTGGAGGAAAAGGGCTAAACAAATCCCGTCAAAGTAAAAATCCCTGCAGCCAGCTGAACTTTGCTTCATGTTTTCATGTTATTTGTCAGAATTAATCCGACCAGCGACTTAATTCATGAGCCGAATAAAATAAAAGCTTATGGAAGATGTTGTGGTTTAAAGGTGAAGCAGGAAAACTTTCAGCAACAGGTGAAACTGATGAAAATGTTTTATTTTGGTTGGATTTTAAACGGAGTCTGGTTTCACAGAGGAACTTTGAGCCTGCGCACAGAGCGGACCTGCGGTATGGATGATCACCTGGATCCGGAGGTTCTGATGCGCTGGGCTCGGGCCGGCGGCCGGTTCCGACGGTCCATTCGGGTCTGTGCGCGCGGCGGAACCCAGCTTGTCTCCTGCTGCTTTCTGATTGGCTCACGCTTCAGTTCCTCCTGAGGAAATCACTCCTTTTATAGTTAACGGCGCTGCGTGCCGCCGGTTTCCGGGTTGACTCTCACCAGCATGTAGAGGAGGCGGGCCGCCGGGAGACACCTGGAGCACCGCGGGCACATCGGGCCATCGATCCGCTCCGCACTCATCGATCAGCGATCAGTGAAGGTGAGCGCGGCGCAGCGCGGCGCGGCCGGGGCCGGGAGGGGGGGGCGGGTGGAGGCGGCGGGGTCCGGGCCGGAGGTGGGGGTTAGATCTCAGGGTGGATCCTGACTGATCAGACATGTCAGGTCCTGCAGACCGCTGCTGCTGCTGCTGCTGCTGGGGGAGCAGAACCTGCAGCAGAACTCTGAGGTTCCGCTGCAGGTTCTGACCCACATGGAGGTTCCGATCTGAGCTCAGATCTTGAGAATAAAATTCTCCAAATCCTGGCGCCTCTCTGCAGGTTCGAGTCTGTTCACCCGCAACCAGCAGCGGGACTCATTTCCGTTTTCACTCCGTTCAGACTGTCAGAGCCGCCAGCGGGGAGGCCCGACAAATCTGGGGCTGAGCGCGGCTCCGTCCAGGGGCGATGCGAGGACACAGGCGGCCGGGGGCTCCGGGCCCAAGGCTTCAGCGTTTTAACTAGACATGGGACTTGATTCAACTTTTTAATATGTCTGAAATTATTTAATTACATTTTTATCTAAATCTATATATTGACAACATAAACATCCAATTAAAAAAAAAACAAATTTTCTGGTAAATTATTGAATAAATCTGTTTTTTCAGCCATTCAGTTTTCCAGAGTTTCAGGAAGTCCCAACCATTCATGCAGCTTCTTTAGCAATCTGGACAGTGGATGTAATGTAGCATTAGCTGCTACATGTTTAGCATTGAGATGCTATTTTAGGCTTGATTAGCTTCACTGACAGGCTAACTCCTGAAAAAATAAAAAATTATTAATTGGGCTACATTTATGAACTTACTACAATCTATGTAATGAATCAAAATGAATGCATTAAATTCTCAGCCTTTGCCTTTATAAGATGTTTGCAATATATTAAAATATGAAATATAAAAATTATTTTATCTTTCAGCAGGTTGAAACCTGAAATTCTGGACACAAAAATATAGAAACAAAAAGCAAAAAAAAACAAAACAAAACTGTTTAATATTCTCTGATTTTCTAGTTAAATTTTAAACTTAAATTAATACAAAAACTGGGCCGACATGAAGAGCTGATGTTGCTCATTTCCATCTTGTGTTTAGGGTCATGTGACCTCTGCGTGGTCATGTGACCTCTGCTTGGTCATGTGACCTCTGCGTGGTCATGTGACCTCTGCGTGGTCATGTGACCTCTGCTTGGTCATGTGATGCAGATTGTGGGGAATTTAACTGAAGCAGAAGAGCAGAGTCAGCAGTTTATGTATAAATACCATAACATTAATATTCTCTGTGTCGTAAATCAGTCGCTTTATGTCGCATCATAATCACTATCAGATGATAATCTGGTCTCTGCTGTAATCTGGATTATTTGCTCCGTTCAAACATTTTACTTCCTGCCGGGCTCTCCAGCTGTTCCACACACTCCTATACTTGTGAGGACCAGGTGCTGTTAACCAGTTGGATGGTTCTGGGTTCTACAGGCCCGGTTCACTCGGGTCCAGATTCATCAGCTCTGCATCATTTCAGACACGTGTCGATTCTTTAATCAGGGAAATCAAACGAAGCTTAAAAAGCAAAACTTCCTGTCTGTCTGCCTTCCTGTCTGTCTGTCTGTCTTCCTGTCTGTCTGTCTGTCTACATGTCTGTCTGTCTGTCTACATGTCTGTCTGTCTGTCTGTCTGTCTTCCTGTCTGTCTGTCTGTCTGTCTGTCTGTCTGTCTGTCTGTCTGTCTGTCTGTCTGTCTGTCTGTCTGTCTACATGTCTGTCTGTCTGTCTACATGTCTGTCTGTCTGTCTGTCTGTCTGTCTGTCTGTCTGTCTGTCTGTCTGTCTACATGTCTGTCTGTCTGTCTACATGTCTGTCTGTCTGTCTGTCTGTCTGTCTGTCTGTCTGTCTGTCTACATGTCTGTCTGTCTGTCTGTCTACCTGTCTGTCTGTCTGTCTGTCTGTCTGTCTACATGTCTGTCTGTCTGTCTGTCTGTCTGTCTACATGTCTGTCTGTCTACATGTCTGTCTGTCTGTCTGTCTGTCTGTCTGTCTGTCTGTCTGTCTGTCTGTCTGTCTGTCTTCCTGTCTGTCTGTCTGTCTGTCTGTCTGTCTGTCTGCCTACATGTCTGTCTGTCTGTCTGTCTGTCTGTCTGTCTGTCTGTCTGTCTGTCTGTCTGTCTGTCTGTCTGTCTGTCTGTCTGTCTGTCTGTCTGTAGTTCCTCATTCAGGAACAGGAAACCATAAATTGATCCATATCAAGCGATAACCTGATTATATGACCCTCTGACCTTTGACCTCTCGTGCAGGAAGGCGTTTCAGGCCTAAACACCAGATTAGATCTCATCTGATTCTTCAGCTCAAACTTTACTGGAAACCCAGAGTCCTTCACAATAAAACACAGCTTTCAGAATAAAAGCCCTTTCTGAAACCGCATAAAGTTGAACAGAACCAGACGTTTTTATCAACCTGCAGCTGAACTTCTTCACCTCTGACCTTTGACCCGACAGGCTGCAGAATGAAACTGCCTTTAGTTCAGATGTCACACCTGGTCAGGGCCGACCGGACCTCTGGAACCGTCTGGTTCTGGTTCTGGTTCTGGTCCAGAATTAACACGAAGGTTCTGATTTTATAACCAGGATGAGTCAAAGTTTCTGAGTTTATTAAAAATGTCCTAAAGTGAAATAATTCAGAACAACATTAATGTTTTTATCTCAAACTATTTATTCATGAATTCTGACGGAACATAAACATGTTTTGTGTTTAATTATAATAAAATGTTTAACTTTAAAGAGAAAAAAACCCAGTAAATATTCACATCTCTGCTTCTGCACTTTCTTAATGTCAATAGTTAATTTTTAAATTTCTAAATTAACCCATTCAGTTGAACTTTTCTCTTCAGGTTAAGATTCAGTTCTTATCGTGTTATTTTTATATTTTATTTTCTCTTTGCTGCTGTGACTTTTCTGTTCTAGTCCAACTGGGAGGTTAAACTCCAGATTATTGAGAAACTTTAATATTTTCAGCCTTTATAAAAGTTCAGATCCTTTAATCTGAATTAAGTGAATGACTTGAAGCTGCTTTTTTCTCTGAATCGGGTTTTTATGTGGTAATAATCTGAGATATTTGGGTTCATCTGGACCAGAACCCGGTCAGAACCGGTTCTGCTCGCTGCGTTTCAGCAGACAGAGGAAGTTGGAGGCTCAGCTCATCAATATATTTAGAAACGCCACAGAGTAAAAAAAACAGCTGTTTGCACGAAGCAGCGCGGCGTTGGCGCCGCTCGGCGTCAGACTGCTGCAGATCCGGCTGGTCGTTTCCAGCAGCGGTTAGCCTCAGGTTCTGCTGTCTGGGTCAAAGTTCTGGTCAGCCAGAACCGTCTATAGAATCACCCTGGGTGACCTTTGACCTGCTCTGATTTCATTCCCTGCTAACATGCTAGCCTAGCGCTAGCAGCAGAAATGGCTCCTGGTCTTTAGCCTAAAGAGAAATCCTCCAACCTGCTAAAGCCTCCATCTTGTTTCCATCTGGTGAAACAGGAAGTTGGAAAACACTCTAAGACTTTTGCACAAGCAGGACAGGAAGTGAGCTGCTTCTGTCCGTGAAAACCACGTCGGACCAGCGAACCTCCTGCAGGACGCGGAGCAAACGGCCTCCTGTGATGAAGCAGCGGCGTCTCCCAGTCCGAACCAGTCAGACTGGGAGACGCCGCTGCTGGTCAGGAAAAACTGGTCCAGTTTATGACATCATGAGGAGGAACCGCGACCCGACATGGCTTACAAACACGAACCCCTGGGTTGAGGCTGGTTTACGTCCTGCTGTCTGGTTACACTGGTCACACTGGTTACACTGGTTACCCTGGTTACACTGGTTACACTGGTTACACTGGTTACCCTGGTTACACTGGTTACCCTGGTTACCCTGGTTACCCTGGTTCCCAGTCAGCAGGCCTTTAGTTTGGTCATCAGCTGTCAGACTGAAGGAACCAGCCAGAACCGTCTGGAACCAGAACCTTCTGGAACCAGAACCGTCTGGAACCAGAACCGTCTGGAACCAGAACCTTCTGGAACCAGAACCGTCTGGAACCAGAACCTTCTGGAACCAGAACCGTCTGGAACCAGAACCGTCTGGAACCAGAACCTTCTGGAACCAGAACCGTCTGGAACCAGAACCTTCTGGAACCAGAACCGTCTGGAACCAGAACCGTCTGGAACCAGAACCTTCTGGAACCAGAACCTTCTGGAACCAGAACCGTCTGGAACCAGAACCTTCTGGATGACGTGGAGGAAACGATCCGATGAGCTTGTGATTACAGCAGCCGTCGTGAAGTGAAACGTTTGGGGAGGTAAAGGTCCATTTGAAAGAGCTGGTCGGGTTAAACAGGATCACTGGAACCGTGCAGGTTGTTTGAACCGGCGGCTCAAATCGCTTCCACCTGGATTCAAACTGAAGTTTTATTTATTAAAGGAAGTAAATTCAGTGTTTCTGCAGCTTGTTGTGTTTTGGAGAATAAAAGGTTTGATGCTAGACGTCCTCCTCTGTCTGCAGCAGAACCGAACGGCTCTGCAAACCGGGTCGGATCGTTTCTTACCTGAACTCGGCTCAGCCTGTTTTACTTCCTCTGTTTTAAATTTAGGCCAAACTTTCAGAGACTTTGCTGCTTCCTCTTTTCTCCGTTTTTAACACGAAGGCGTCGCTTCCACTTCAGCTCGCAGCCACAAACTGCCAAACTGTCAGCCGGCTTCAGAGCACAAAGAGCAGATCTGCCCCGACGGCATGACATGTTCTCCAGATAAAGGTGAAGCTGCACTTCTCCTTTAGCAGCTTCAGGGTTTCCTCTCTCTAATACTCACATGTTGTTGCTTTAAACTGGATCAGTTTGTCAGAAACAGACTGAATGTGAATTTTACTGTGTATTTTGAGGTTTTATGTGTTAAAATGTTGGTCTTTACTTCTATTAGAAGGATCTGAAAGCAGTTTTATTGCTAAATCCATTTTTAAAGTGGGATTTTTAACGATAAATGAGAACAGATTGTATATTTCAAGGCCTTCTGATGATTATCGACGTTTTCAACCTCAGTCAAACATTTGAAACGTTTCAAACCCTCCACATCATCATCATCATTATTATGGTCATCATGGTAATTTAAGGCCAGACTCCAGTTTCCATGCTGTTATTTGGGGAAGGAAGTTGGATTTAACTGGATTTAGATGCTGTTTTACCTTCAGTACGTTAAACTAGCTCGGCGCTCTGATGGTTTGCGTCACGTGTTGTGAGAATCAGGAAGTGAGACCTCAGCTGAATGTTTTTCACTTGTATCTTTGTTTCTTGTTTAGACTTGACCAGTAAATACAGACTCAGAAGTAAAGTTCTAGTTTAATTTGAAGGGAATCTGCGTAACGTAGGAACCTGCTGAACTACAGCGTTAGCGTTAGCATTAGTGTGTTTCCACTGTTTTTTTAACATGACAGAAAATTAAAGTTTATCTTAATATTCCCTTTAGGATGATAACAATAGGTTTTGTTTTGGTATAAAATTGCCCTTTATGTTGGTGTGTTAGCATAATAATGTAGCACTGTTGTGCTAACATCATGTGCTACTATATGCAGCATGCTACTATAGTGCTAGGTGGCTAATGTTGTCATTTATGTTTGAAAACTGGTGTTAGAGTATGGGGAATGTAATAATTTGTTAATGTTTTAGCATGCTAACATGAGCATTGCTAGGCTAACATCATCAATGACTGAATGTTCGGCAGGATAATTTTACAGTAACACCGTCACTAATGTCTGCATTTAAAATGCTAATGTTGCTATTAATAACAAGCTAACATTTCAATTTACATTTGGATGTTGGCTAGCAGAAATTTTGCTAGCTGGCTAACAGTATTATTAATGATTGAATATTAGCATTAGCATCGTAGCTGTAGTTCTGTCTTGTGAATGTGAGGATTATTGTTTCAGTAAATGAATATTAATTTATCTGTCAGATCATTTGAATTTCTGTTGCTTGATTGAATCTTTTTAGATCAAGTCTTTAGCAGGACGTTGAAACGTCTTGATGCCCGAGCATCATTGTGTCACCATAGTAACCAATGAGGAGCATCACTTCAGTTTATTTCTCTGTAATGGACTCAGATCCCGGCTATGCAGCAGACCCACCATGCCGTGCTAACATTAGCCTGCTAACGTTAGCAACATGGCTAACCGTGTTTGTTCTCTCTATCTTTGCTTCGTGTGTCGGCAGCATGGGGAACCTGATCAAGGTGCTGACCCGAGACATCGACAACAATGCTGGAAACTTCTTCCTGGACTTTGAAAGTAGGAATCAGAGACTCTGTGACCAATTAAATGTGTCTGCCTTCCTGTCCAGCTGCTAGCAGCAGCAGATGTTCTGATAATGACAGCAGGATGTTGTTCCAGACGCGCAGCCCTCGCAGTCAGAGACAGAGGTGTGGGAGAAGGTGAACCAGGTGCTGACGGAGGCCCAGGTCATCCTGGAGGACCTGCAGACGTACAAAGGAGCCGGAGAGGAAATACGACAGGCGAGCAGCTCGATGAATCTATGAAAATATAATGAAACAAAGAGCTGGATTTAATCCCTACCAGTTAAATATTTAACTTGATGGCAGGAATATTTAGCTTGGATACTAAATATTTAGTTAGTAAGCCAAATACTTAATTTCCTCACTAGACATTTAGTTTGCAAACTAAGTATTTATCTTTCTAACGATATATTTATATTTCTAACTAAAAGTTTAGTTTGTAATCTAAATAGTATTTAGCTCCAAGCTAAACATTTAACTTACTAAATAAATATTAAGTTTGAAACTGTGACATTTATAATTGAATGAGTAACATGGAGAAAATAAGACTTTGAGAAACTAACCCCAATTTTTCCTCTATAATGAAAATAATTGCTGTTAATTTATAATAATAACTTTACAAACAGAAACATAAAGTAATAAGAGACGTGGTCATTTTTGTTCTTTTAGACTTTAATTGAGCTCTTTATGAAAACATCCTCTGAGTTTGTTGGAAATCAGAGAGAAATGCTAAAAATGAGTCTTTATAAGGTACTAAACACTGAGGATTTTATTTTGAAAGCGTGCTGAGCTCAGTTCCTGTGTTGAAGTGTCGTTGGTGTTTTCAGGCCATCCAGAACCCAAACGTCGAGGGCGTTCAGGAGAAGGCCTGGGCCGCCGTGGTTCCTCTGGTCGCCAAACTCAAAACGTTCTACGAGTTTTCACAGAAACTGGGTAACCGATGTCTAATGGTTTCAAACTACCAACCTGAGTCCAAACTACCAACCTGAGTCCAAACTACCAACCTGAGTTCAAACTACCAACCTGAGTCCAAACTACCAACCTGAGTCCAAACTACCAACCTGAGTCCAAACTACCAACCTGAGTCCAAACTACCAACCTGAGTCCAAACTACCAACCTGAGTTCAAACTACCAACCTGAGTTCAAACTACCAACCTGAGTTCAAACTACCAACCTGAGTTCAAACTACCAACCTGAGTCCAAACTACCAACCTGAGTTCAAACTACCAACCTGAGTTCAAACTACCAACCTGAGTCCAAACTACCAACCTGAGTCCAAACTACCAACCTGAGTCCAAACTACCAACCTGAGTCCAAACTACCAACCTGAGTCCAAACTACCAACCTGAGTCCAAACTACCAACCTGAGTCCAAACTACCAACCTGAGTTCAAACTACCAACCTGAGTCCAAACTACCAACCTGAGTCCAAACTACCAACCTGAGTCCAAACTACCAACCTGAGTCCAAACTACCAACCTGAGTCCAAACTACCAACCTGAGTTCAAACTACCAACCTGAGTCCAAACTACCAACCTGAGTCCAAACTACCAACCTGAGTCCAAACTACCAACCTGAGTCCAAACTACCAACCTGAGTCCAAACTACCAACCTGAGTCCAAACTACCAACCTGAGTTCAAACTACCAACCTGAGTCCAAACTACCAACCTGAGTTCAAACTACCAACCTGAGTCCAAACTACCAACCTGAGTCCAAACTACCAACCTGAGTCCAAACTACCAACCTGAGTCCAAACTACCAACCTGAGTCCAAACTACCAACCTGAGTTCAAACTACCAACCTGAGCCACTTTTGCATGTTTTCCTTCCAAGCAGCCGGATTCGTTCTCTGCG
The DNA here is from genome assembly GCF_904066995.2 of Poecilia reticulata. Taxonomy (NCBI): domain Eukaryota; kingdom Metazoa; phylum Chordata; class Actinopteri; order Cyprinodontiformes; family Poeciliidae; genus Poecilia; species Poecilia reticulata. Next base: position 30,981,572 of record NC_088846.1, read on the forward strand.
TTCACACTGCAGCCTGAAGTGACCCAATTCCCATTTTTCCCCGGGTCGTTCTCACTGCCAGTAAATGCTTCCTGTATGTGTTCTGCTGGGTAAACGACCTGAAGTGTCCCGCATGCGCAGCAGAGGGCGCCATGGCGTCAGCGTTCTCAGTGTTCTGCCAACCGCCATAGAAAGAAGAAGAGCTCAGAGTTTGAGGAAGTAAACATGGAGGCTAACGGTGGAGCTTAGCTTATATATTTGAAGCTGTTTCCAACCGGAGCAGCAAATTAACAACTTAATCCTCATATAATCCGTCATGGTTGATGTTTTTCTTCCTATCAGGAGCAGAATAGTGAGATTTGTTGAGAATCAGTGACGTTCAGTCCGGATGAATGCGGCCAGGACGTTATGGTCGCACTTCAATCGGATACGTATCGGATATGGATCACATTCTAACAGAATCCGACCTGAGCTGTTCACACTGCCATGAAAAGATCGGATTCAGGTCACATCACGTCAGAACAATCTGAACTGGGTCACTTCCGGCTGCAGTGTGAACGCAGCCTGACCGTTTAAAGTCCGGATCGTGGTTTTATTCGGCCTGAGGTCCAGTTCAGGAAAAGGAAAAGCATTAAGAAGTGGCTGTGATGAGTTTCCGTGTTCCCGTCAGAATCCGGCCTCCATCGCCTCCTGGACGTCCTGACCAGCGCCGACTCCACTCCGACGCAACATCTGGAGCAGAAACAGGCGCTGGCCCGGCAGTTCGCCCACATCCTGCACTTCACGCTGCGGTTCGATGAGCTGAAGGTCCGCTGCCCTTCCTCCTCCTCCTCCTCCTCCTCCTCCTCCTCCTCCTCTTCATCGCTCTGACTGTCCGTTTCAGATGACCAACCCGGCCATCCAGAACGACTTCAGCTACTACCGGCGAACCATCAGCCGCATGCGGATCAACAACATGTCGGTGAGAAACCCGAGCAGAGGTTCAACCCCGAACTAAATATTTACTTTATATGCAAATTCACTAACTGAGAAGGGGAAGTGCCCTATCAAAATAAAAGCTGGATCTCGTGGCTGGAGACGCTGAATCTCCTCGCTGTGTTGGTGAACTAACTTATTGTCTTTAAAACGTCATTTAGGAGCAGAAGAAAAGAAACAACGATCATTTCTAACCTAAATATTTACTTACATATTTCTCCTGCTATATATTTAGTTAGAAAGTTAAATATTCAGCTGCCAAGCTAAATGTTTTTAAATATGTAATTTGAAACTGTGGCAGTTAAAATGAATGAAAACATGGTGGAAATATTATTTATTGCTGTTATTTCTCACTGTGTAACTTTGAATTAGGTCAGTTTGGCTTCTTTTAAACTTAAATTTATTTATTTTCTGATTCCCACGGAGTTACAGAAATGTCTGACTTACGATCTCAGTTTTTCACTTCATATGTCTGGAAGACTCTGTGTTGTTTGTTAAGCGTGGGGAGCCACAGGGACGTGTCCTCGGTCCTCTTCTGTTTTAAAATGAGAAAATCTGAAAGCTGGTCTTTGAGCTCTGGGATGAGATTAGATGGATAAACTGGTTTAATCCTGTTGGCTCTAATCTGGTTCTGATGCTGGAATATAATCCAGATGGAGCTTCTGCTGTGTCTCGATGCTCTTCAGCTCGTTGTGAGTCTCTGGGTTCTGCTGGGTTCTGGTTTTTCAGTCGGACTCGGGGAGCGAGGTCAACAACGAGCTGGCCAATCGGATGTCTCTGTTCTACGCCAGCGCCACGCCCATGCTGAAGACGCTGAGCGACGCCACGTCAAAGTTCGTCTCCGATGTGAGTTTATCTGTCCTCCAGGACGGGTTCTGGTTCTGGTTCTGGTTCTGGTTCTGTCTCACTAAACTCCCCAGAGCAGAGCTTTGTATTAAAATACATATTAATAGATGTATTGATGTAAACTCTTGTCACTGTTGGGTGATAAAGAAGAACAAAAGTTTCTATTAATTTTTACACATTTTCCAGATTAATATTGATTAAATAATTAGTGATTAATGGGAGAAAAGAGAAACTTTAAGTACTTTAAATTTAAAATAAACCTCCAGATTTACTAAATCAATAAATGCATTTAACTCAAATCTTCCAGTTTTATGTAATTATTGATTATTGAGCAGCAGAACTGACGTGATCAGGTTTCCAGTGTTGGGTTGTTTGCTGCGCTCACCAGCAGAGGGCGCACTCCTCCATGCTGGTCGCTTGGTTCCTGCTGTTTCCGGTCCAAGATGGGTTCTTTGGTTCCGAACATGCAGCAGTTCTGCCCGGTTTGGATCTAGTTTCAGAACCGCTGGTCCAAACCGATATCAGAACCGAAATAAAAAGTTTTATTTGTTATTCTGGGTGAAATTTTATTATTTTTGTGGCCATTTGGCTCCTAGAGCTGCTGGGTTTTCTCCCATCATGCATCTGGGGCGCAGCGGTTCCCCAGTCTGATGATCCGTTTGTCTCTGCTGTCCAGAACCCGGAGGTTCCGATCGAGAACACGACCGTCTGTCTGAGCACCATGGCCTGCGTGTGCAAAGTGATGCTGGAGACGCCGTGAGTCCTGGACGCATCTTCATCACCTTCTTCATCACCGGTCTTCCTCCGCCGCCACACGCTCACTGTGTGTGTGTGTGTGTGTGTGTGTGTGTGTGTGTGTGTGTGTGTGTGTGTGTGTGTGTGTGAGCAGGGAGTACCGCAGTCGCTTCGCCAGTGAGGAGACGGTTCTGTTCTGCCTCCGTGTGATGGTCGGCGTCATCATCCTGTACGACCACGTCCATCCGGCCGGAGCCTTCGTCAAAACCTCCAACATAGACGTAGGTCCGGTCCGGTCCGGTCCGGTCCGGTCCGGTCCGGTCCGACAGTTTGGTTTCCTTTTATCAATGTTTCATGATCATTTTAACAAATATGTGGAAAAACATTTTTCAGAAGAGTTTCATGATTTGATGTTCTGCAATTTGCACCAGTAAAATATTTTTTATCAGTGGATCAGGCAACAGAACCGATCAGAACCTCCTGGTCCAGAAGTGGTTCTGATCTCAGAACCTCCTGGTCCAGAAGTGGTTCTGCTCTCAGAACCTCCTGGTCCAGAAGCGGTTCTGATCTCAGAACCTCCTGGTCCAGAAGTGGTTCTGATCTCAGAACCTCCTGGTCCAGAAGCGGTTCTGATCTCAGAACCTCCTGGTCCAGAAGTGGTTCTGATCTCAGAACCTCCTGGTCCAGAAGCGGTTGGTTCTGATCTCAGAACCTCCTGGTCCAGAAGTGGTTCTGATCTCAGAACCTCCTGGTCCAGAAGTGGTTCTGATCTCAGAACCTCCTGGTCCAGAAGTGGTTCTGATCTCAGAACCTCCTGGTCCAGAAGTGGTTCTGATCTCAGAACCTCCTGGTCCAGAAGTGGTTCTGATCTCAGAACCTCCTGGTCCAGAAGCGGTTGGTTCTGATCTCAGAACCTCCTGGTCCAGAAGCGGTTGGTTCTGATCTCAGAACCTCCTGGTCCAGAAGTGGTTCTGATCTCAGAACCTCCTGGTCCAGTAGCGGTTCTGCAGGTTCTACATGGCCGTGTTGTGTCTCCAGATGAAGGGCTGCATCAAGGTTCTGAAGGATCAGCCGCCGAGCAGCGTGGAGGGACTGCTGAACGCCCTGAGGTAGGAGAGAGAGAGGCGCCCCACCGTACATCCAACCAACCATCCAACCATCCAACCGTACATCCAACCATCCAACCATACATCCAACCGTACATCCAACCATCGCTCCATTAATTAATTAATTAATTAATTCATCCATCCATCCCTCCCATCATTCATCCATCCCCCCCCCCTGCCTCCAGGTACACCACCAAGCACCTGAACGATGAAACTACCTCCAAGCAGATCAAGAACATGCTGCAGGCCAACTAACTTCTTCTTCTGCCCTGAGTAGGATCGGAGCGACAGGAAGTGATGAGGTCCACATTTCAGAAGAACTACTGAACAAAACTTCAGTTTTTTGTCTTTACTTTGTATTTTTTTATTATTATTTTTATATTGTAACTTCAAAAATAGGATGTTTATTGTTGACGAAGGGACGAAGATCAGTGTTTGCATTCAGGTTTAACTCTGCCCCCTGGTGGACGTTTCCGATATTGTGATGCTAGGTAGAACGGACGCTGGACGTTCAAACACTGAGCTGATGGTAGATGCGCTTGCTCCCCCTCATGGCTGCAGTGATAATTACAGTCACTAACTGCTTTAACTCCAGATTCAGTGGCATCTCAGCTGTAGCTCTGTAGGAACGGAGACGTTTCCTGACGGTCCTGCAGCTCGTTGACTGTTGGGCTGTTTCCTCCCAGTATTTCTGTGTCCTGTTGCCGCGCCGCCCGCCCGCCCTGCGCTGTGTTAGTCTGACACTGGATGTGATGATGCGACTCCTGCGCTGTGCAGCGGTCAGCGGGGTCCATGCGGAGCTTCGGTCCAAACATTTCAGCTGCTTCATGGAGGCCAGGAGCAAAGAAAGCTGGTGATGATGATGATGATGATGATGATGATGATCTGGTACGGATGTGAGGAAGATCCTCCCACTCATGTGGATTTTCATGTTCTCGACCTTTGACCCCATGCTTTGTGTTTTGAGCTTTACGTTTCCTTGTATCTCGATGCTGCAGTTTTATTGTTTTTAACGACGTTTCGGCCAAATAAAATTTTTACATTTTTAATAAAAGCAAGTTTGTTTTCATCTTTGTAAGAATAACTTCAGACTCACCTTCCTGGTTCATGAGCTGAGAAAAAAACATTCAGATGAAAAAATTCCTTATTTATCTGAAAGGCAGCAGACAGTAGCTCATCCTCATCGACTCCATCAGCTGTTAGCCAGCGCTGCTCGTCCAGCTCCTTTGCTTCTGCAGCTCCTCTAAAAGTCTCTTTGGTTAGAAAGATGTTGGAGTCGGAGATCTGACCTGACCTCATCTGACCTCATCAGATCAGATCTGACCTCATCTGATCAGATCTGACCTCATCTGATCTGACCTCATCTGACCTGACCTCATCTGACCTCATCTGATCAGATCTGACCTCATCTGACCTGATCTGACATGATCTGACCTGATCTGACCTCATCTGACCTGACCTCATCTGACCTCATCTGACCTCATCTGACCTGATCTGACCTGATCTGACCTCATCTGATCTGACCTGACCTCATCTGATCTGACCTCATCTGACCTCATCTGATCTGACCTGACCTCATCTGATCTGACCTCATCTGACCTGATCTGACCTGATCTGACCTCATCTGATCTGATCTGACCTGATCTGACCTCATCTGACCTGATCTGACCTCATCTGATCTGATCTGATCTGACCTGACCTCATCTGACCTGACCTCATCTGACCTGATCTGACCTCATCTGATCTGATCTGACCTCATCTGACCTCATCTGATCTGACCTCATCTGACCTGACCTCATCTGACCTCATCTGATCAGATCTGACCTCATCTGACCTGATCTGACCTCATCTGACCTCATCTGATCAGATCTGACCTCATCTGATCTGATCTGACCTCATCTGATCTGATCTGACCTCATCTGACCTGACCTCATCTGACCTCATCTGATCTGATCTGACCTCATCTGACCTGATCTGACCTCATCTGATCTGATCTGACCTCATCTGATCTGACCTCATCTGACCTCATCTGATCTGACCTGACCTCATCTGACCTCATCTGATCTGACCTCATCTGACCTGATCTGACCTCATCTGATCTGACCTGACCTCATCTGACCTCATCTGATCTGACCTCATCTGACCTCATCTGATCTGACCTGACCTCTTCTCTCTCTCCTCTTCATGCATCCATGAAGCTTCCTGTTAAGTTCCTCCAGTAGCTGGGGTCAAAGTTCAGGTACTATTTGATTTTCAGATGCTCCTGGTTCTGAAAACAATATCTTGTTGCCATGGTTACGTGTCCTGACAAAAGCAGAAAGCGTGGAAATGACATAATGATGCTGCTGCCTGTGGAAGAGTCTAAACCTGATCAACACGTTTGGTGTTTTCATGAATTGTCTCTTCGTCTCAAAGTTTTTCTTTCTTAATAGTTCAACTTTAATATCTTTGTCTTTTTAATCTAAATAGTCTAATCTGTACAACCAGAAAAAAAACAAAAGTTTTTCCTCCTGTAAGTGAACCTAATATTCCGTCATGAAACGTGAAATATTCTACGTTGTCCACTAGATGGCAGCAGAGCGAACTGCTCTGAAAGAACTGAGCTGATCCTGGTGACGGTAACGCAGAGCTGTGCATCATCTGGGTTGTCATGGCAACTAGCCTTGCGAGCATGTAGACTTTATATAGAAGGGGTCCCAGGTTTGAGCCTTGGGGAACTCCGTGTGATTTCTGTCCGTCCAATGAAAGTCGTTAAAGACTGAATTGTTTTAACCACAGAATGAAAACCCGAACTGGACTTTCTCAGAAACGGCTCCACCTTGTTGCTTTGTAGAAACAAAGAATGACCAGAACAGTGACAGGCAGGTCCAGAAGAGGCACTGACCTCAAAATCCAACATGGCCGCCTGGCAACGTGCAACTCCGTGACAGCTGGAGTGAACTCCTGACGTTTGGATCTCGTTAAGGTCTCACCTGGAGTTCGGTCACTTTGGTCCGAATCAGTTGACGGGTTTATAAACTCAGAACCATTTCCAGTGGTTCCTCCCAGGGTCTGAATACTTTTGGGTGAAGAGTGACTACTTCATGGAGCTGAGATGCGTCCTGGCCGCATGCCGCCATGAGGTCATGGACGTCTCCGGTGGTTTTGTTATTGTCAGCAGAGCGGAGGAGGTCATGACCTTTCCTCCTGCTGGTGGCTCCTCATGTGGACGACCAGGTGTGAAGCTCCTCCCCGGTGTGGATCCTTGTGTGGACGGTCAGGTTGCTGCTGTCCCAGAACCAAAACCCAAAGGTCTCACAGAAAATCCAGCTCCTCTAAACGTCTGGTTGTTTGGTTGATCCTCACGTGGCTCTGCAGGTTTCTGTTAGCCGTGAAACCTTTCCCACATGTGGCACACCTGTATGGCTTCACACCTGTGTGGCTTCTCACCTGTGTGGCTTCTCACCTGTGTGGCTTCTCACCTGTGTGGCTTCACACCTGTGTGGCTTCACACCTGTGTGGCTTCTCACCTGTGTGGCTTCACACCTGTGTGGCTTCTCACCTGTGTGGCTTCACACCTGTGTGGCTTCTCACCTGTGTGGCTTCTCACCTGTGTGGCTTCTCACCTGTGTGGCTTCTCACCTGTATGGCTTCACACCTGTGTGGCTTCTCTGGTGCCGTTTCAGTTTAGACGGCTCCCTGAAACGTTTCCCGCAGGTTTCACAGCTGAGCGGTTTCTCATCGTAGTGGATCTTCCACACGTTTTGCAGCAGTAAAGCTTCTCGCTCCGCTCAGGATGTTTCAGACGGCGCATCGGATAAAATCTTTTATCGCAGTGACTGCAGGCTAACAGACTCTCGCCGGTGTGTCGTCTCTGATGGACCTTCAGGTACGACTTGGACGTCAGGACTTTCTCACATTGGACCGACGGTTTGTCTCCACCGGGGAGATTCTCTGAAACCGGTGAGATTCCGTTCTTATTTTGGCTTCTGGTTTGGAGAGAAGTGATCCGGGTCGGGTTAAGTTAGAGCAAAGAGGTTTAGAAGGTTTCCTCAGTTCATAAGTTAATATTTATAATTATGTTGCCACTAATACCAACTATCTGTTAATTCATGTTTTTTAAATATCAGTTTACCTTCTGAGGAATATTTAGCATCTGTTTCAGGTTTTATGCTTCTGGTGTCGGATCTGTGCCTGTAATGACCACTGCGGCCTGCAGGGGGCAGAACAGACCCAGTGTAGGTGGTGACCGACCCTGTGAGGAGATGAGGCGGGATGTGAGCTCCTCCAGCATGGACATGAACACATGAACACATGAACACATGATGTCCATGAGCTCCAGAGGTTCATGACCTCTGACCCAGACGCTGGACCTCCTGCTGAGTCAGCAGGTCAAACTGAAACACCTCGGAGCTTCAAGCTCATCAAAGTGAAAACATCAAACTCTGCAGCAGTTAAAACGTTAAAACGTTAAAATGTTAAAATGTTAAAACGTTAAAACGTTAAAATGTTAAAACGTTAAAACGTTAAAACGTTAAAATGTTAAAATGTTAAAATGTTAAAACGTTAAAACAAATGTTAAAACGTTAAAATGTTAAAACGTTAAAACGTTAAACCTCCTCCACGTCTGTCTGACCAGCAGCATGAAGCTCAAATCACATGATATTAAAACCTGTTTGCTCCACTTATCTGGTCCTGATGGACGTTTATTAATGTCAGTAAATGAAACTCAGACGTTCCCAGTTTAAAACTGTTTACGTCTCAGGTGTTCAGTAACCATGACAACGCCTGTGGGCGAACACCAGGGCTTCGTGTTCATCTCCTGAGGTTCTGGATCCAGCTTTTCACCGTAACCGACTCTTTTCAGGTCAGATATTATTAGTTTTATCAACGTTTTTCTTCAGCTGCAGCTGCTAAAAATAAAGGTGAAGGAGGGTTTTTATTTACTGTCAGGCAGATAGTGGGGCAGCCCCGCAGGTGGAGAACCGCTCAGCGCCGCTTCCTGTCAGCTGCTGCTTCACTTCACCGCGGAGCCGAACCCACCGGGGCAGAAGGGGTTAAATGGGCCTACTTACATAACCATCAATCTTTAGATTTTATTCCGCATTATTGTTATGAGTCAGGATCTGGGAAATGAGCCCGAGTCAGAAAAACACGAAGAAAGTTCAGCAATTTCTGGAAAGTTGTTTCAACTTTTGGCTAAATTTCAACATTAGAAACTGTATAAACTGGTCAACATTTAAACAGAAATGTTAATAATTTTCAGACGTAATAATTTATCCAGATACTGAACATGTTTTAAGACTGAATCGGTTTTCTGTTGGCCTGAACGCGTCATTATTTCAGCTCCATATAAGGAGCTTCCTTCCTGATCAGGACCGGAAGCTCCTGGGTGAGCTTCCGGTGAAACGGGCCTGCTTCCTTCCATAAGGCGGTTTTTCAGAATAAAAGTCCAGAACCAGTGAAAGTTTTAAAGTGAGCTGCTGAGATGAACCTGCTGATCATTCATTCAATCAGAGCTCAGTTAACTATTCAGACTAGTTTAAAAAGTTTCTATCTACGGAGACGCAGCTGATCGTTGAGCTGCAGCGTTCAGTCCTCCATTAGAGAGGATGAAGAAACCAGAACCAGAACCAGAACCAGAACCAGAATGAGCTGAATCTGAATCAAACGAGGAGAGAAAACACGAAGCTGAGCGTTCAGAGAGGACAGCAGCAGGAACTCTGAGATGTTTCTGGACAATAAGGAGCTTCAGCCAGAGATAAATGGGAAACTGCAGGTTCTGAACCCGGTGGATCAGAAACGGCAGGTTCTGAACCCGGTGGATCAGAACCTGCAGGTTCTGAACCCGGTGGATCAGAACCTGCAGGTTCTGAACCCGGTGGATCAGGATCTGCAGGTTCTGAACCCGGTGGATCAGAACCTGCAGGTTCTGAACCCGGTGGATCAGAACCTGCAGGTTCTGAACCCGGTGGATCAGAACCTGCAGGTTCTGAACCCGGTGGATCAGAACCTGCAAGTTCTGAACCCGGTGGATCAGAAACGGCAGGTTCTGGGTGGATCAGAAACGGCAGGTTCTGAACCCGGTGGATCAGGATCTGCAGGTTCTGAACCCGGTGGATCAGAACCTGCAGGTTCTGATCCACCGGGTGGATCAGAAAGAACCGATCATTGTTCATAATGATAACCTGAGCATATCATGGATCTTATTGTTATATATAGATGTTAACTCAGATCATTATAGCATCACATCAAAAATCTGATCTTTTGACAGAATCGTCCAGCTCTGATAAACTGTCAGTGGAAAGTTGAGTGGAAAGAAAAAGTCTGTTGGAGAAAAGCTGCACTGAGATGCCTGGAGAAGAAAAAACCAACCAGAGAGTTTAGAGGACAAAGCAACCAGAGACAGAACCAGAAGCTGGACAGCAGCTGGACAAGAGAGGACACCAGACCCACCTGGACAGAGGACACCAGACCCACCTGGACAGAGGACTGACCACGGCATCCTGTCTTCTCAAACTCCTTTCTGCTCGGATCTTCTGTGGAACGTTTCTCCAAATTATCCTCAGAAAATTTGCCAACTGGCATTTTTGATCTATTTTCCTCATAGATTAAAAATGCTCAAAATATATAGGAAGCTCAGATAGATGTTAGCAATGCTAGCTAATATAACGCTATTAAATAAAATCAGCCAATCCAGGACCAGCATTTATTTTCCTCAGTGCTGATTGGTTGAACCCTGCAGAGTGTGGTATCGCTGAAACAGTTTCCACTGTGTGTATTAGTGCAGATTAGGGTGTATTTAGTGTTTGAACTATTAAAAAAGCCAGTTATCATAAATATCGGTACCGATATTAATATCGACAGTTTCTCTGAAATGGTCCTGGTGGCTCCAGAACCAGCTTCTCTCGTTTCTCCTGCTGTAAAACGTTTTCCTGAGTTTCTGGAGTTTCCGCTCGGTGTTTTTCTGCCTGCTGACAGAAAGTCGTGTGGAACATCTGGAGGGAAATTGGCCTCATCAGGTTGTGGGTTTCAGTCCCACTGCAGCTCCAGAGGCCGGATGTTTACGCTGTGATCCCTCAGCCTCACTCTGCCTCCGCTGTGCAGCGGGACACACCGTGACTCACGCTGCTCTGACACATTCAGCCTAAAATTATTTCACACACGTTTCAGATCACACAACGACTGGAGCGTTTAAAGGGAAATTCCCCCTAAAACGTGTAAAATAAAGTCTGTCATGTTTCCTTCAGTGACTCATGTCTGATTGTTTTGGAAGATTTTTGTCATTGTTGTTTCTTTTTTCCATTTGAATTTTATTTGATGCAGATTAAAACAAAATCACTGAAAATAATTTTTAACTTGAAATGTAAAAGTTTTATTTAGCTTCATGGAGTTGTGCGGCTCTGCTGCCTGGCAGAGAGGCTGCAGGTTCAAATCCCATCTGCCTGTTTTCTCTGCTTTGTTTGTTTAGCCCGTTTAATCAACAACGCAGCTCAAAGTGTTTTACATCATAAAAACACAAAAATCAAAGTCAAAACCACCAATACTCAATAAATACTCTGATCATTCATTATGTTCTGTCTCAGTGTTTCGGCTGTTTTGCAGTTTTTTGGAACTTTGTTCCAGATTTGTGGTGAATAGAAGCTGAAAGTGTGTCTGCAGGCAGAAAAGTTATTATATTTATAAATAAACTCCAGATAAACAGGACAAACATGAACTTAGAGTATAAAAATCAAAATGCATGTAAGATTTTTAGTCATTTTCCCTCTGAGTGTCTAGCAGAGCAGAAAAGATGAATTTATTCTGATGCTGCGTAGAAATCTGTGTGTAATTATTGGTTTATTTATTGGTTACATTTTAGTCCAACCAACACTTTGTGTGTTTTTGATGGACAAGTTTTGTGTTTTTTAACTTCCGTTGGTTGAAGCAGTGGAATTTAGTTAAATATTAATTTCCAGTTTGTTTTTGTTTTTATTGTGACTTCCTGTAAAGTCACAATAAAAACTGTAAAATTGTTGTAAAATATTCAGTGAGGTTATAAGTAACCTAACTGTTTGCTGCAGAACTAACAAGTCATGGATTTCCTTCACAAATCCATCCAGAAATGTTGAAGTCCAAATGTAAGGAAGCCAAAACTACAACAGCTGCTCCTCCTTCCCTCCTCATCAGATTTATGAAGTTTCATTTGTTCTTTAAGGGCTTCAGATTAACAAACTTTCCCAGAAACTCAGTTCTGACCCTGGACTTCCAGGACGATCTCCACCCAAACGCTCTTTGTTCAATCTGATACTTCAGACATGAATTCATGAATTTACTGTGTTGATGTGACGTCTTGGCCGTTTGGCTAGCAGTAGCATCGTGTTTTCTGCTAATGTTAGCTGTGTGCTAGCTGTTAGCTCCTTGAGGACAGAACTGCACAGCATGTATTGAATAGCATATTTAATGTTAGCGTTGTATGCTAGCTGTTAGCTTCAGAGGCAGGTATTGAATAGTATATTTAATGTTAGCGTTGTATGCTAGCTGTTAGCTTCAGAGGCAGGTATTGAATAGTATATTTAATGTTAGCGTTGTATGCTAACTGTTAGCTTCAGAGGCAGGTATTTAATACATTTACATAGCTTGGCTTTGCTTTTGTTGTTTTTGTGTTTGATATCAAAAAATCCAAATGCTTTCAGTGACAGTACTGTGTCAATAATCTGCTAATAAACTTCAGAAATGGTGGAGCGGCGCGATGTGGATGGGGGCGGGGCTTCATGTGCCTTATTTGCATTTAAAGAGACAGAACCAAAGCGAGTTGCTCTCAGAACCGAGGTCCAAGAGGATCAAGAGGATCAAGTGGATCTATGACAGCCAGGAACTCCGAAAAAAAAACATGTCAGATCAGATTTATATCAGCCACAACTGAAGGATTTTAATGTGAAATGGAAAAATTTAAAGCAAAATATTTCCACTTTAATGCTGAAGTAGATAGTTTCATCAACATGAACTTGTGAATTGTTGACCAACATGTTTGGTCGTCTTGCTTTAGTTTCTGCTCACCAGGAAGTTTCAGTTTTTCTTCTGTTAGCAGAAACAAACCGCCGTTCGATCAGAACGAAGCTCCATGTGTGAAGCAGCGCAGAGGAAACAAGCTGCGGTCGACGGTGGTCTGCTGACTGAAACGCTTTCGGTTTCCACGCCGCGTGGGGAGGCGGCCAACCGACGCGCAGGCAGGAAAACCCTGCAGGCGTGGGGGCGGGGGGCATCATGGAGCCCCGGAGGAGCTGCGGCGTCACGGGGAGTTCAGGCCTGCAGCTCCAAACCACAAACACCTTGAAACACCCAGATCCGGTACCAGCTGCTGGGTTATTTGTAGAACCAGATAATACAACACCTGCAGCGTTTACTGTGGTTCTGATTTGATCCAGGATGGAGATGCTGGCCTGGTTCTGAGCAGCAGAGTAAACCGGGTCGGGTCAGGAGAACCGAGTTCTCCAGGAACAGAGTTCATTCAGGTCAGAAGCTTCAAATAAACCTGGATGTGCTGAACATCTGGAGCTGCTGCAGGAAGAAGGTCGATGATGATGATGATGATGATGATGATGATGATGATGATGATGATGAAGAGACGTTCCTCCTCTTCAGCACCACTAGGTTTAAAACATCATCGTCATCATCATGTTTATTACTGGTATCTAAACAGAGACCTAGTAAACCGGTCACCGGTTTACCAGGCGGTTTGGTTCGGTGACCTGCCAGCAGCAGGTTCTGCATCGAGGATCCACCTCCAGGGTCAAAAGGTCATCACAGGTTTTATTAAGCGGGAGGAAAAGTTGAGTTTGGTCTGAACAGGTAATGTTGTCACCTGACAGGCTGCTGAGGATCTGATTGGTCAGATTCTACCAGACGCTCACAGCAGATCAGAGATTATTTATGGGACATTTCAGGCTGTGACGGTAAAAACTGTCGCTTTAGAACAGGGGAGTCCAGAGTGAGTCCTGGAGGCATCCAGCAGGTTTTAGTCTCTAACTACTGGAGGCATCCAGCAGGTTTTAGTCTCTAACTACTGGAGGCATCCAGCAGGTTTTAGTCTAACTACTGGAGGCGTCCAGCAGGTTTTAGTCTAACTACTGGAGGCATCCAGCAGGTTTTAGTCTCTAACTACTGGAGGCATCCATCATGTTTTAGTCTCTAACTACTGGAGGCATCCAGCATGTTTTAGTCTCTAACTACTGGAGGCATCCAGCAGGTTTTAGTCTCTAACTACTGGAGGCATCCAGCAGGTTTTAGTCTAACTACTGGAGGCATCCAGCATGTTTTAGTCTCTAACTACTGGAGGCATCCAGCAGGTTTTAGTCTAACTACTGGAGGCATCCATCATGTTTTAGTCTCTAACTACTGGAGGCATCCAGCATGTTTTAGTCTAACTACTGGAGGCGTCCAGCAGGTTTTAGTCTAACTACTGGAGGCGTCCAGCAGGTTTTAGTCTAACTACTGGAGGCATCCATCATGTTTTAGTCTCTAACTACTGGAGGCATCCAGCAGGTTTTAGTCTAACTACTGGAGGCGTCCAGCAGGTTTTAGTCTAACTACTGGAGGCGTCCAGCAGGTTTTAGTCTAACTACTGGAGGCATCCATCATGTTTTAGTCTCTAACTACTGGAGGCGTCCAGCAGGTTTTAGTCTCTAACTACTGGAGGCGTCCAGCAGGTTTTAGTCTCTAACTACTGGAGGCGTCCAGCAGGTTTTAGTCTAACTACTGGAGGCGTCCAGCAGGTTTTAGTCTAACTACTGGAGGCGTCCAGCAGGTTTTAGTCTAACTACTGGAGGCGTCCAGCAGGTTTTAGTCTAACTACTGGAGGCGTCCAGCAGGTTTTAGTCTAACTACTGGAGGCATCCATCATGTTTTAGTCTCTAACTACTGGAGGCGTCCAGCAGATTTTAGTCTAACTACTGGAGGCATCCATCATGTTTTAGTCTCTAACTACTGGAGGCGTCCAGCAGATTTTAGTCTAACTACTGGAGGCATCCATCATGTTTTAGTCTCTAACTACTGGAGGCGTCCAGCAGATTTTAGTCTAACTACTGGAGGCATCCAGCAGGTTTTAGTCTAACTACTGGAGGCATCCATCATGTTTTAGTCTCTAACTACTGGAGGCGTCCAGCAGGTTTTAGTCTCTAACTACTGGAGGCGTCCAGCAGGTTTTAGTCTAACTACTGGAGGCGTCCAGCAGGTTTTAGTCTAACTACTGGAGGCATCCATCATGTTTTAGTCTCTAACTACTGGAGGCATCCAGCAGGTTTTAGTCTCTAACTACTGGAGGCATCCAGCATGTTTTAGTCTCTAACTACTGGAGGCATCCAGCATGTTTTAGTCTCTAACTACTGGAGGCATCCAGCATGTTTTAGTCTAACTACTGGAGGCATCCAGCAGGTTTTAGTCTCTAACTACTGGAGGCATCCATCATGTTTTAGTCTCTAACTACTGGAGGCGTCCAGCATGTTTTAGTCTCTAACTACTGGAGGCATCCAGCATGTTTTAGTCTCTAACTACTGGAGGCGTCCAGCATGTTTTAGTCTCTAACTACTGGAGGCATCCAGCATGTTTTAGTCTCTAACTACTGGAGGCATCCAGCATGTTTTAGTCTCTAACTACTGGAGGCATCCAGCAGGTTTTAGTCTCTAACTACTGGAGGCATCCAGCAGGTTTTAGTCTCTAACTACTGGAGGCATCCAGCAGGTTTTAGTCTCTAACTACTGGAGGCGTCCAGCAGGTTTTAGTCTCTCCTGGTGGTAGAAACATCCTCCTCAGCAGGTCAGGCTCCTCTCAGGCCTCTGATGACCATCATTTGATGCAGGCGTGTAAAACCAGGGAGACTAAAACATGCAGGAGCCTCCAGGGCCCAGTTTGGACACCAATGATTTAGAAGAATGTGCTCTGAGGTGTGTGTGTGTGTGTGTGTGTGTGTGTGTGTGTGTGTGTGTGTGTGTGTGTGTGTGTGTGTGTGTGTGTGTGTGTGTGTGTGTGTGTCCGTTTCAGACCTGGTTAAAGGTTCAGCTGGCAGCAGCAGTGAATGCTTAACAGACCAGAGAATAAAACATTACTGTTGTCAAGGAGACGAGAGAAGCTGAAAACAGACTGAATGACCTCTGACCTTTAATTCATTTTATGCTTATTCTGTGGAAGAATTAATGCAAAATGTGATGATGCATAATGTCTCTATCTATTTACATATGAGCCTATGTACATCTATAGAAAATACACATGTAGATATAACTGAATGTCATCAGCATATAAAGTAACGTTCACCTACAATTCAGGTCAAATCATCATATATTTCATAACAGGTAATATTAATACACAGAAAACACACCAGGATGTGAAGCAGCAGCACCTGAAACATCTCCATGAAAAGGTTCAATCATTTTGTGGTGGCTGGTCTTCAGGCTGACGCTACATGAGCAGACAGCAGCGCTCTCTTTGGCTCAGACACTAACAGGTTCAGCTCATTAGAGGGAAAACATGCTTAAAACTATTTCTGTCCAGAAAATGTTATTGATTTTAAATATTTAACCTTAAAAACACAAAGTTTGAAGCCCAGAAAGATCCTGAACAGTCGACTGGATGGAAAGAAGTTTTTTTAGATCTGGAGGAGAAACGAGTCAGGAAACGAATCAAGAGAGAAAACTTAATAAAGTCCGTCTAAATGAAGACGGATGATTGGCTGCGGCGACGCCTGCAGGGAAAAGTCTGTTTGAAATATGAGACGTAGCAACCAGACGGAAGCAGATCAGAGTTTGGTGTAGTTAAAGTAACAGCACAGTGTGAAACTACTGGACCGACTGGCGGATCAATGATTATCCATCAGGAACGCTGCGGAAAACCAGCAGGAGGTCTGGGACTCACATGCTGCTGAGGTTCAGGTCAAAGGTCATCAGGAGCCCATGTTGTTGTGATGAAATCAGGTTTTACAGCCGTTTGGTTCTGATCCGAAAACGTCTGAAACCTTCAGATGTTCTGAGTCATAAACTCACCAGTTTGTTTACAAACAGATGTTTATGTTTACAAACAGATGTTTATGTTTACAAACAGATGTTTATGTTTACAAACAGATGTTTATGTTTACAAACGGATGTTTGTGTTTACAAACGGATGTTTGTGTTTACAAACAGATGTTTGTGTTTACAAACAGATGTTTATGTTTACAAACAGATGTTTATGTTTACAAACAGATGTTTATGTTTACAAACAGATGTTTGTGTTTACAAACAGATGTTTGTGTTTACAAACAGATGTTTATGTTTACAAACAGATGTTTATGTTTACAAACGGATGTTTGTGTTTACAAACGGATGTTTGTGTTTACAAACGGATGTTTGTGTTTACAAACAGATGTCTATGTTTACAAACAGATGTTTGTGTTTACAAACAGATGTTTGTGTTTACAAACAGATGTTTGTGTTTACAAACAGATGTTTATGTTTACAAACGGATGTTTGTGTTTACAAACGGATGTTTGTGTTTACAAACGGATGTTTGTGTTTACAAACAGATGTTTATGTTTACAAACAGATGTTTATGTTTACAAACAGATGTTTGTGTTTACAAACAGATGTTTGTGTTTACAAACAGATGTTTATGTTTACAAACAGATGTTTATGTTTACAAACGGATGTTTGTGTTTACAAACGGATGTTTGTGTTTACAAACGGATGTTTGTGTTTACAAACAGATGTTTATGTTTACAAACAGATGTTTGTGTTTACAAACAGATGTTTGTGTTTACAAACAGATGTTTGTGTTTACAAACAGATGTTTGTGTTTACAAACGGATGTTTGTGTTTACAAACGGATGTTTGTGTTTACAAACAGATGTTTATGTTTACAAACGGATGTTTGTGTTTACAAACGGATGTTTGTGTTTACAAACAGATGTTTGTGTTTACAAACAGATGTTTGTGTTTACATGATTTGATCATTTAATAAATAAACGTTCAGCCAAACAGAACCTGATGCTTCATGAACACGGATCATTTTATCTGATGAATTATGATGTAAATTCACTGAATAAAACAGATTTTAACCAACAGACTGGAACTTATTTCAATAAAGTCCATAAAGAACCTGGTTCTGGTTCTGGTTCTGGATCAGCAGAAACCTGGAAGACATTCAGGAGCCGACAGGAAGAGGAAAGTCGTGAGTCATGGCTGATGGATCCGGACCAGCAGAACCAGCTGGAGACCCGGACCGTGACTCAGCGGACCGGACCGAGGTTCTGGCCCGAGGTTCTGACTCAGTGTGTGTAACCCGCCCGCCTGCCGCCGCTTCCTGTTTTACTGCTTTTGGCAGGAGGAAGGAAGAGGCTGCGGTTCTGCCAGAGTCCAGATTTAGGAGCAAGTTCAGCCCAATACAAACCGGACCGTTTTGGTTCTGATGGGTTCTGGTGAGATAAATAAAGCTGAAGCTTTTATTTTGAAAGGAAAGGACCCGGGTCTGTCAGTGAAGCAGTTAAAGGGTTAATTTCTCCCAGAATGATGGAAACTTTCATTCCTGGAGTTTATCTCTGGGTTTCGGTCCAGGAACCCAGAACCGGCCTGGTTCTGTGACTCCCGGATCCGGACCCTAATCGGACCGGAGCTGAACTTTCACACAGTTTTCCCTCTGACTTCACTGGGAACAGAACCAGAACCGACCGGGCCTCTGCTTCCAGGTCAGACGGTCCTGGATGACACAATGACAGGAACCGGGCCAACTGGACCTCAGAGGAGCCGTCTGATTGGACCGCGGATCGACCCGGAACATATGGAGGAATACATTCCAGGAAAGCGGCTCAGCGGATCGGATTCATTCCTGAGTTCATCCCTCAGGAATGACATCAGAAATTCTCCTCCGGTGAATCCGACCCGGTTCACAGGAAACGGGTCAAAGCAAAACAGAACCTCTGGTCCAAACAAAGCAGGGCTTTTATTTTGACATGTTTGATTTCAATAAAATATAAAAATAAAATCATTTCACAACAGAAGGAGGTCAATTAAACACAGCTAGGTTAAATTAGAGTAAATAAATAAAGTTCTGACCCGGTGGTTCTGATAGAACCCGGTTCTGTCCTGCAGTCATTGTGACTCTAAGCTCCGCCTCTAAACGTCGTTTAGCGGTGAATGTAGCGTCCGAAGCCGCTCCAGGCGCCGCTGCAGCTCCCGGCTCCTCTTCGTCAGCTCGTCCTTCTTCTTCAGCAGCCTGCGCTCGTCCGCCTGCGCCTCCCGGATGAACGCCGTCGCCCCCTGCAGGACGGACACCTTGGCCGCCTTGGGGTTGGCGGCCAGCGCCGGGACCTGCTCCCTGAGCGCCAGCAGGCTGAGCCGCAGCTCGCTGCGCCGCTGCCGCTCCAGCACGTTGTGAGTCCTGCGTCGGTCCTCGTCCTCGTCGTCCGACCGCGGACTCCAGCAGCGCCGGCCGCCGCTCCTCTGCTTCGCCGTCGCCAACGGCGACATCGCCGGGCTCTCTGTCGGCTTGGGCCGTTTCCCAGCAGGCTGCGGGGCGGCGTAGTTGTGCTGCTGGATGCTGATGAGGGAGCGTTTGAGGACCAGAGGGGACCGATGGGACGTCCTCCGTCTGTCCACCGTCACCACGTCGATCTCTTCTTCCTCACCATCCTCCTCTTCCTCCTCTGTGGAGACAAAACCAACATGGATGAAGCAGAACTTCATCAGACCAGAAGGAAAAACTCCAGAAAATATTCAAGGCCCCCCGGTGCCCCTCTGGGGTCACGGCCCCCCGGGGTCCCCTCTGGGGTCACCTCTGGGCTCACGGCCCCCCGGGATCCCCTCTGGGCTCACGGCCCCCCGGACCCCTCTGGGGTCACGGCCCCCCGGGATCCCCTCTGGGGTGACGGCCCCCTCTGGGGCTCCCTCTGGGGTCACGGCCCCCCGGGATCCCCTCTGGGGTCACGGCCCCCTCTGGGGTCACGACCCCTCTGGGGTGACGGCCCCCTCTGGGGTCACGGCCCCCTCTGGGGTCACGGCCCCCCGGGGCTCCCTCTGGGGTCACGGCCCCCCGGGATCCCCTCTGGGGTCACAGCCCCCTCTGGGGCCCCCTCTGGGGTCGCCACTGTGTCAGAACCAAACGTCTCCTGATTCTCACCTGATTCGCTGCTGCTGCTGAGCGGCGGCGTCTCCAGACTCAACTCTGACCCGACCTCCATCGCCACTCCACTGTCGTGGTTCAGGTCCTGGTTCAGGTTCAGGTTCAGGTTCAGGTTCTGGTTCTGGTTCTGGCCCGTTGGCGTGAAGGGGAGCACCTCAGAGGGGTCGATGCACGCCGCTGCTGCACCCTGCAGGTCCTGCAGGTACCCGGTCTCTTCCCGGGCATCAGAACCAGCCGCCAGCCCGCTGGTGCCGGTCGGGTTCTGCCGGGCCCGGAGGCACTCCAGCCGCTCGGTCACGGCCCGCTCCAGCTTGGCGGCTGCGGCGAAGCTGCTGCTCCACATGCAGTCCTGGATGATGAAGGACTGCAGCGCGGCGGAGGGGCGGAGCTCCTCGTCCAGCAGGTCCGACAGCGCCGCCAGGTGGTCGGCGGCGGACAGCGGCAGGTCCGAACGGGGCGGGGTCCGGCTGGGGGACATCGGGGGGGTCGGCAGGAGCTCAAACTTCTTCCAGATGTCCTCGCCGGGACCAGGCAGGAGCTGGCTGGGGAAGACGTCCTCATCGTCTCCACCCAGGAAGAAACACGGCTGCATGGAGTCGAAGTCGTAGGGCGCTGGGGGCGTGGCCAACATGGCCGCCATCATGGCCGCCTGCACAGGAAGTGGAGTTAAGACTTCACCAAGGAATAAAATGATCCTGTCGGGTCCAGACTGCTGGCTCCATCAGAACCAGGATCTCTTTCTACCATCAGAACCTTAAAGTGATGCATTCACTGACTGCAAAAGAATAGGAATAATCAGCTAAGCAGCCGCAGCCAATCAGATGCAGGTAAAAAAACTGCTTTATTTTATTAAAAATCTGCTTTAAGACCCAAATTATCAGAATAAATCCAAAACGTTAACAATCATATCTGCTTATTTTGCATTTATTTGAACTTAAAAGAAAAAAATAAACATTTTTATTCTTTTTTCTCTAGAAAATGTCATAAAGTGAATATAATTTAATAGATAATCTGAGATAATCTCTGGTTCTGATTGGTTCTGTTGTCTCAGCTAGTTACACATATCAATGCAGCCTGAATCATCATATTTACATAAAACCATAGAAGAAGAAGAAGTTCGGCAGCTGACTGGTTTCATTTAAAATCATTGTTTAACATAAAGACATTAAAACTCTGCTCTGTTATAAATCTGGAGGTAAAAAGTGACTTTAATCAAACGGCTGAGATGTTCTGGTCCAAATGTTTCAGTTCATTTAGAGTCAAACAGAAACATTATGGATGAAATGTGAGATTTATGAATATTTAATAAGCAGCTGATGAACTCACCTCTGAACAGAAATATTCAAAGTTTCTGAAGAAAAAAGTTAAAATCTTGAGAGGAAAGTTTGCTGAGCGACGGATCCGATCAATAACTGGATGATTGTTGTTATTATCGCTGTTGTTGTTGTTGTTGTTGTTGATGTTTTCCTCCGCTCTGCTCTCAGTCTGAATCACCGCATCCAGCCGAACTTCACGCATTTATACCCCGCGACGTCTTTTCTTTCCGCTGACGTCACGACGTTCCCGCCACTCATCCTCTACGTAACAGCCTAAAAAGCGGCTCTTTCTGCTCTCTGACCCGCCGCGAAGCATCAGCACCGGCGGTTCCGATGGAGCAGCGGGGCTCCGGTACCGGTTCGGGGTCTGACCGGGTCGGAGGACCGGTTTAAAGTGGGAACTAGTTTATTCTGCGGATGTGCGGGGTAACGGTTCGGGTGGTCCAGATTGACTGTAAATGATGCAAGAGGAGAAAGTTCCGGGAAATCCGAGATGATCCTGTGATGATGTCATAAAAACAAAGAAGGTAAACAAGGAGAAATAAATGATTTATTACTGAGAATAACCTGAAAAATCATTTAAAATATAGACGAACGAAAAGACGCAAAGAGCTTATGAACATAAAATAAAAAACATAAAAACAAATATTTTTATTATAAGAAATTTAAAAAGTATTTTAAATAATAAATGGTCACAAATCACTAAAAATCATATAATATTTAAAGTTCACCAATAATTTTAGGTTCTCAAAAACAAATATAAAAAAATAAAAATGGTTAAAATGTAATTTGCTTTGATTCAGAGCCAGTTATAAAATGAATCATATTTGATTTTAAACATGAACAAAACATTAACACATTGAAGAAAATATACAATAGAGTGTTAAAGGAAAGTGAAACAATAAAATTACATAAAAATATTTTATTCTAAACCGTCAACTCTGGATTCTGTCTAAATATTTATTCATTAAATATTTATTATTTAATAGTTATGAAAACTTTGTGAAGGCGCTAATAACTAATACATTTTTAGAAAATGAGTTTTTATGTTATATAATTATAGAACTGCAGCTTTTGGCCCTAAAAACATGAAAAAAATCTGTTTTTATGTAAATCCGCTGAGCCTGGAGCTGCTGCTCTGCTGCCCTCTGCTGGTGAAAATCACAAACTGCCTCCGTCTCACTGTAGTTTTTCTCTCCACTTACTGTAAAACTATTTAATACATTAAAATTAAACCCTTTATTTGCGAAAATGTTGCAACGGAAAAACAGTTTCAACACAATAAACCAGAAAAATGAAATTTTAATTAAACTGCTGCACTAAAATCATTTATATATATATATATATATATTTTGTAAATGTATCAGTAAATGTAGATAATACATTGTGTGAGTGAGGAGCGCAGGTAGAGCAGCAGAGATGATGATGATGATGATGATGATGATGATGATGATGATGATGATGATGATGATGATGATGATGATGATTCTACAGTGTTTCTGTTCTCATTGTTTCTGCTGCACTGCGCCCCCTGGTGGCCACTCCTCCTCATTACTCGCCTCGTTCAGTGAGTCACTTTGTTCTGGATGTGAGAATCATGGGTCATCTTATCATAATAATAATAATAATAATAATAATAATAATAATAATAATAATAATAATAATAATAATAATAATAATAATAATCATCATCTTATGATTCAGGATGGAGGAAAATATCATACACACAGTTTTCTGTCATTTCTGATTCAGCTTTAATCCTTTATTTTAGTGATAAATCTGGACACAATGTTTTCTGACTTATTGGAAACATTTGGGTCAAAACAAAATGTTTTTTTGTGCGTATAATTCATCCATCCATCCATCCATCCATTTTCTTTACACCCTTGTCCCTCAGTGGGGTCAGGAGGTGCTGCTGCCTCTCCAGCTGACGTTCTGGGCGAGAGGCGGGGTCACCTGGACAGGTCACCTGGACAGGTCACCAGTCTGTCTCAGGGCAACACAGAGACACACAGGACACACAACCACGCGCGCACACACACACACACACACACACACACACACACACACACACACACACACACACACACACACACACACACACACACACACACACACACACACACACACACACACCTAGGAGCAATTTAGAGACACCAGTTAACCTGACAGTCATGTTTCTGGACTGTGGGAGGAAACCGGAGTACCTGGAGAAAACCCACCATGCACAGGGAGAACATGGAGACTCCATGCAGAAAGACCAGGAATCGAACCCAGAACCTTCTTGTTGCAAGGCAACAGCTCTACCAACTGAGCCACTGTGCAGCCTCTGTGTGTAAAATATTAAATTTAATTTGTTTTGAACTAAAAATATTAATAATGTAAATATTATGACTAGTACATGTTTATTTATAAATAATGAATCATTAATATTTCCTTGCAAACCCTGCAGAGGTTCTGGTTCTGTTTGGATGAGCTGAAGGTTCTGTGCTGGTACCAAACCCGACGTCCAGCAGCTTTAACTTTGACACATTTTCCCAGATCTGAAGCTAAACTTTCTGAAATATGACGATAAAAACATGAAGAGAAAATATGACCTGATCAATCAGAACCTTTTCTGCTTCTCGGTTCCTGTTGATGAAACATGGACTCATCAGAACCTCCACCAGAACATCAGCCTGTTTATACACACATCAAACCATAAGTTTACATACACCAAGAAAAACGACCCTCATGTCTCAGTTTGAATCACTAAAATGATGAGAGAAAAACGTTTCAGACAGAATGGTTACTGTCTCTTTAAATAACGAGGACAGCCCAGATGATGATGTCATGGGTTTGGAAACTGAGGTCAACTGCAGTCACAGCTGTGGATGTAATAAAGGCCAAACCTTAAACAAGCTGCTTTCTGCTTTGAGACAATGAGAAACCAAGATTTTGGGCTTTTGTTCCAAAAGGTGCAGGAAGCCAAAGAGCTGGTGGAGTTTGAGGCTGAAGCTGATGAAGCTGGTGAAGCTGGTGGAGTTTGAGGCTGAAGCTGGTGAAGCTGGTGAAGCAGGTGGAGTTTGAGGCTGAAGCTGGTGAAGCTGGTGGAGTTTGAGGCTGAAGCTGGTGAAGCTGGTGAAGCAGGTGGAGTTTGAGGCTGAAGCTGGTGAAGCTGGTGAAGCTGGTGAAGCTGGTGAAGCTGGTGGAGTTTGAGGCTGAAGCTGGTGAAGCAGGTGGAGTTTGAGGCTGAAGCTGGTGAAGCTGGTGAAGCAGGTGAAGCTGGTGAAGCTGGTGGAGTTTGAGGCTGAAGCTGGTGAAGCTGGTGAAGCTGGTGGAGTTTGAGGCTGAAGCTGGTGAAGCTGGTGAAGCAGGTGAAGCTGGTGAAGCAGGTGGAGTTTGAGGCTGAAGCTGGTGAAGCTGGTGAAGCTGGTGAAGCAGGTGGAGTTTGAGGCTGAAGCTGATGAAGCTGGTGAAGCAGGTGGAGTTTGAGGCTGAAGCTGGTGAAGCTGGTGGAGTTTGAGGCTGAAGCTGGTGAAGCTGGTGAAGCAGGTGAAGCTGGTGAAGCAGGTGGAGTTTGAGGCTGAAGCTGGTGAAGCAGGTGGAGTTTGAGGCTGAAGCTGGTGAAGCTGGTGGAGTTTGAGGCTGAAGCTGGTGAAGCTGGTGAAGCAGGTGAAGCTGGTGAAGCAGGTGGAGTTTGAGGCTGAAGCTGGTGAAGCTGGTGAAGCTGGTGAAGCTGGTGGAGTTTGAGGCTGAAGCTGGTGAAGCAGGTGGAGTTTGAGGCTGAAGCTGGTGAAGCTGGTGAAGCAGGTGAAGCTGGTGAAGCTGGTGGAGTTTGAGGCTGAAGCTGGTGAAGCTGGTGAAGCTGGTGGAGTTTGAGGCTGAAGCTGGTGAAGCTGGTGAAGCAGGTGAAGCTGGTGAAGCAGGTGGAGTTTGAGGCTGAAGCTGGTGAAGCTGGTGAAGCTGGTGAAGCTGGTGAAGCTGGTGAAGCAGGTGGAGTTTGAGGCTGAAGCTGATGAAGCTGGTGGAGTTTGAGGCTGAAGCTGATGAAGCTGGTGAAGCAGGTGAAGCTGGTGAAGCTGGTGGAGTTTGAGGCTGAAGCTGGTGAAGCTGGTGGAGTTTGAGGCTGAAGCTGGTGAAGCTGGTGAAGCAGGTGAAGCTGGTGAAGCTGGTGGAGTTTGAGGCTGAAGCTGGTGAAGCTGGTGGAGTTTGAGGCTGAAGCTGGTGAAGCTGGTGAAGCAGGTGAAGCTGGTGAAGCTGGTGGAGTTTGAGGCTGAAGCTGGTGAAGCTGGTGGAGTTTGAGGCTGAAGCTGGTGAAGCTGGTGAAGCAGGTGAAGCTGGTGAAGCTGGTGGAGTTTGAGGCTGAAGCTGGTGAAGCTGGTGAAGCAGGTGAAGCTGGTGAAGCTGGTGGAGTTTGAGGCTGAAGCTGGTGAAGCTGGTGAAGCAGGTGAAGCTGGTGAAGCTGGTGGAGTTTGAGGCTGAAGCTGGTGAAGCTGGTGAAGCTGGTGGAGTTTGAGGCTGAAGCTGGTGAAGCTGGTGAAGCAGGTGAAGCTGGTGAAGCAGGTGGAGTTTGAGGCTGAAGCTGGTGAAGCTGGTGAAGCTGGTGAAGCTGGTGAAGCAGGTGGAGTTTGAGGCTGAAGCTGATGAAGCTGGTGGAGTTTGAGGCTGAAGCTGATGAAGCTGGTGAAGCAGGTGAAGCTGGTGAAGCTGGTGGAGTTTGAGGCTGAAGCTGGTGAAGCTGGTGGAGTTTGAGGCTGAAGCTGGTGAAGCTGGTGAAGCAGGTGAAGCTGGTGAAGCTGGTGGAGTTTGAGGCTGAAGCTGGTGAAGCTGGTGGAGTTTGAGGCTGAAGCTGGTGAAGCTGGTGAAGCTGGTGGAGTTTGAGGCTGAAGCTGGTGAAGCTGGTGGAGTTTGAGGCTGAAGCTGGTGAAGCTGGTGAAGCTGGTGAAGCAGGTGGAGTTTGAGGCTGAAGCTGATGAAGCTGGTGGAGTTTGAGGCTGAAGCTGATGAAGCTGGTGAAGCAGGTGAAGCTGGTGAAGCAGGTGGAGTTTGAGGCTGAAGCTGGTGAAGCAGGTGGAGTTTGAGGCTGAAGCTGGTGAAGCTGGTGGAGTTTGAGGCTGAAGCTGGTGAAGCTGGTGAAGCAGGTGAAGCTGGTGAAGCAGGTGGAGTTTGAGGCTGAAGCTGGTGAAGCTGGTGAAGCTGGTGAAGCAGGTGGAGTTTGAGGCTGAAGCTGATGAAGCTGGTGGAGTTTGAGGCTGAAGCTGATGAAGCTGGTGAAGCAGGTGAAGCTGGTGAAGCTGGTGGAGTTTGAGGCTGAAGCTGGTGAAGCTGGTGAAGGAGGTGAAGCTGGTGAAGCTGGTGGAGTTTGAGGCTGAAGCTGGTGAAGCAGGTGGAGTTTGAGGCTGAAGCTGGTGAAGCTGGTGGAGTTTGAGGCTGAAGCTGGTGAAGCTGGTGGAGTTTGAGGCTGAAGCTGGTGAAGCTGGTGAAGGAGGCTGAAGCTGGTGAAGCAGGTGGAGTTTGAGGCTGAAGCTGGTGAAGCTGGTGAAGCTGGTGAAGCAGGTGGAGTTTGAGGCTGAAGCTGATGAAGCTGGTGGAGTTTGAGGCTGAAGCTGGTGAAGCTGGTGGAGTTTGAGGCTGAAGCTGATGAAGCTGGTGAAGCAGGTGAAGCTGGTGAAGCTGGTGGAGTTTGAGGCTGAAGCTGGTGAAGCTGGTGGAGTTTGAGGCTGAAGCTGGTGAAGCTGGTGGAGCAGGTGAAGCTGGTGAAGCAGGTGGAGTTTGAGGCTGAAGCTGGTGAAGCTGGTGGAGTTTGAGGCTGAAGCTGGTGAAGCTGGTGGAGTTTGAGGCTGAAGCTGGTGAAGCAGGTGGAGTTTGAGGCTGAAGCTGGTGAAGCTGGTGGAGTTTGAGGCTGAAGCTGATGAAGCTGGTGAAGCTGGTGAAGCTGGTGGAGTTTGAGGCTGAAGCTGGTGAAGCAGGTGGAGTTTGAGGCTGAAGCTGATGAAGCTGGTGAAGCTGGTGAAGCTGGTGAAGCTGGTGGAGTTTGAGGCTGAAGCTGATGAAGCTGGTGGAGTTTGAGGCTGAAGCTGGTGAAGCAGGTGGAGTTTGAGGCTGAAGCTGATGAAGCTGGTGAAGCAGGTGAAGCTGGTGAAGCTGGTGAAGCTGGTGGAGTTTGAGGCTGAAGCTGATGAAGCTGGTGAAGCTGGTGAAGCTGGTGAAGCTGGTGGAGTTTGAGGCTGAAGCTGGTGAAGCAGGTGGAGTTTGAGGCTGAAGCTGGTGAAGCTGGTGGAGTTTGAGGCTGAAGCAGGTGAAGCAGGTGAAGCTGGTGAAGCAGGTGGAGTTTGAGGCTGAAGCTGGTGAAGCAGGTGGAGTTTGAGGCTGAAGCTGGTGAAGCAGGTGGAGTTTGAGGCTGAAGCTGGTGAAGCTGGTGGAGTTTGAGGCTGAAGCAGGTGAAGCAGGTGAAGCTGGTGAAGCAGGTGGAGTTTGAGGCTGAAGCTGGTGAAGCAGGTGGAGTTTGAGGCTGAAGCTGGTGAAGCTGGTGAAGCAGGTGGAGTTTGAGGCTGAAGCTGGTGAAGCTGGTGGAGTTTGAGGCTGAAGCTGGTGAAGCTGGTGGAGTTTGAGGCTGAAGCAGGTGAAGCAGGTGAAGCTGGTGAAGCAGGTGGAGTTTGAGGCTGAAGCTGGTGAAGCAGGTGGAGTTTGAGGCTGAAGTTGGTGAAGCAGGTGAAGCTGGTGAAGCAGGTGGAGTTTGAGGCTGAAGCTGGTGAAGCAGGTGGAGTTTGAGGCTGAAGCTGGTGAAGCAGGTGAAGCTGGTGAAGCAGGTGGAGTTTGAGGCTGAAGCTGGTGAAGCAGGTGGAGTTTGAGGCTGAAGCTGATGAAGCTGGTGGAGTTTGAGGCTGAAGCAGGTGAAGCAGGTGAAGCTGGTGAAGCAGGTAGAGTTTGAGGCTGAAGCTGGTGAAGCAGGTGGAGTTTGAGGCTGAAGCTGGTGAAGCTGGTGAAGCAGGTGGAGTTTGAGGCTGAAGCTGGTGAAGCAGGTGAAGCTGGTGAAGCTGGTGAAGCTGGTGGAGTTTGAGGCTGAAGCTGGTGAAGCTGGTGGAGTTTGAGGCTGAAGCTGGTGAAGCTTGAGGTGAAGCTGGTGAAGCTGGTGGAGTTTGAGGCTGAAGCTGGTGTAGTTGGGTAAGCAGGTGAAGCTGGTGAAGCTGGTGGAGTTTGAGGCTGAAGCTGGGGAAGCTGGTGAAGCAGGTGAAGCTGGTGAAGCTGGTGGAGTTTGAGGCTGAAGCTGGTGAAGCTGGTGAAGCAGGTGAAGCTGGTGAAGCTGGTGGAGTTTGAGGCTGAAGCTGGTGAAGCTGGTGAAGCTGGTGGAGTTTGAGGCTGAAGCTGGTGAAGCTGGTGAAGCAGGTGAAGCTGGTGAAGCAGGTGGAGTTTGAGGCTGAAGCTGGTGAAGCTGGTGAAGCTGGTGAAGCTGGTGAAGCAGGTGGAGTTTGAGGCTGAAGCTGATGAAGCTGGTGGAGTTTGAGGCTGAAGCTGATGAAGCTGGTGAAGCAGGTGAAGCTGGTGAAGCTGGTGGAGTTTGAGGCTGAAGCTGGTGAAGCTGGTGGAGTTTGAGGCTGAAGCTGGTGAAGCTGGTGAAGCAGGTGAAGCTGGTGAAGCTGGTGGAGTTTGAGGCTGAAGCTGGTGAAGCTGGTGGAGTTTGAGGCTGAAGCTGGTGAAGCTGGTGGAGTTTGAGGCTGAAGCTGGTGAAGCTGGTGGAGTTTGAGGCTGAAGCTGGTGAAGCTGGTGAAGCTGGTGAAGCAGGTGGAGTTTGAGGCTGAAGCTGGTGAAGCTGGTGGAGTTTGAGGCTGAAGCTGGTGAAGCTGGTGAAGCAGGTGAAGCTGGTGAAGCAGGTGGAGTTTGAGGCTGAAGCTGGTGAAGCAGGTGGAGTTTGAGGCTGAAGCTGGTGAAGCTGGTGGAGTTTGAGGCTGAAGCTGGTGAAGCTGGTGAAGCAGGTGAAGCTGGTGAAGCAGGTGGAGTTTGAGGCTGAAGCTGGTGAAGCTGGTGAAGCTGGTGAAGCAGGTGGAGTTTGAGGCTGAAGCTGATGAAGCTGGTGGAGTTTGAGGCTGAAGCTGATGAAGCTGGTGAAGCAGGTGAAGCTGGTGAAGCTGGTGGAGTTTGAGGCTGAAGCTGGTGAAGCTGGTGGAGTTTGAGGCTGAAGCTGGTGAAGCTGGTGGAGTTTGAGGCTGAAGCTGGTGAAGCAGGTGGAGTTTGAGGCTGAAGCTGGTGAAGCTGGTGGAGTTTGAGGCTGAAGCTGGTGAAGCTGGTGGAGTTTGAGGCTGAAGCTGGTGAAGCTGGTGAAGCAGGTGAAGCTGGTGAAGCAGGTGGAGTTTGAGGCTGAAGCTGGTGAAGCTGGTGAAGCTGGTGAAGCAGGTGGAGTTTGAGGCTGAAGCTGATGAAGCTGGTGGAGTTTGAGGCTGAAGCTGGTGAAGCTGGTGGAGTTTGAGGCTGAAGCTGATGAAGCTGGTGAAGCAGGTGAAGCTGGTGAAGCTGGTGGAGTTTGAGGCTGAAGCTGGTGAAGCTGGTGGAGTTTGAGGCTGAAGCTGATGAAGCTGGTGAAGCAGGTGAACCTGGTGAAGCAGGTGGAGTTTGAGGCTGAAGCTGGTGAAGCTGGTGGAGTTTGAGGCTGAAGCTGGTGAAGCTGGTGGAGTTTGAGGCTGAAGCTGGTGAAGCAGGTGGAGTTTGAGGCTGAAGCTGGTGAAGCTGGTGGAGTTTGAGGCTGAAGCTGGTGAAGCTGGTGAAGCTGGTGAAGCTGGTGGAGTTTGAGGCTGAAGCTGGTGAAGCAGGTGGAGTTTGAGGCTGAAGCTGATGAAGCTGGTGAAGCTGGTGAAGCTGGTGGAGTTTGAGGCTGAAGCTGATGAAGCTGGTGGAGTTTGAGGCTGAAGCTGGTGAAGCAGGTGGAGTTTGAGGCTGAAGCTGATGAAGCTGGTGAAGCAGGTGAAGCTGGTGAAGCTGGTGAAGCTGGTGGAGTTTGAGGCTGAAGCTGATGAAGCTGGTGAAGCTGGTGAAGCTGGTGAAGCTGGTGGAGTTTGAGGCTGAAGCTGATGAAGCAGGTGGAGTTTGAGGCTGAAGCTGATGAAGCTGGTGGAGTTTGAGGCTGAAGCAGGTGAAGCAGGTGAAGCTGGTGAAGCAGGTGGAGTTTGAGGCTGAAGCTGGTGAAGCAGGTGGAGTTTGAGGCTGAAGCTGGTGAAGCAGGTGAAGCTGGTGAAGCAGGTGGAGTTTGAGGCTGAAGCTGGTGAAGCAGGTGGAGTTTGAGGCTGAAGCTGGTGAAGCAGGTGAAGCTGATGAAGCTGGTGGAGTTTGAGGCTGAAGCAGGTGAAGCAGGTGAAGCTGGTGAAGCAGGTGGAGTTTGAGGCTGAAGCTGGTGAAGCAGGTGGAGTTTGAGGCTGAAGCTGGTGAAGCAGGTGAAGCTGGTGAAGCAGGTGGAGTTTGAGGCTGAAGCTGGTGAAGCAGGTGGAGTTTGAGGCTGAAGCTGGTGAAGCAGGTGAAGCTGGTGAAGCAGGTGGAGTTTGAGGCTGAAGCTGGTGAAGCAGGTGGAGTTTGAGGCTGAAGCTGATGAAGCTGGTGGAGTTTGAGGCTGAAGCAGGTGAAGCAGGTGAAGCTGGTGAAGCAGGTAGAGTTTGAGGCTGAAGCTGGTGAAGCAGGTGGAGTTTGAGGCTGAAGCTGGTGAAGTTGGTGAAGCAGGTGGAGTTTGAGGCTGAAGCTGATGAAGCTGGTGGAGTTTGAGGCTGAAGCTGGTGAAGCAGGTGAAGCTGGTGAAGCTGGTGGAGTTTGAGGCTGAAGCTGGTGAAGCTGGTGAAGCTGGTGGAGTTTGAGGCTGAAGCTGGTGAAGCAGGTGAAGCTGGTGAAGCAGGTGGAGTTTGAGGCTGAAGCTGGTGAAGCAGGTGGAGTTTGAGGCTGAAGCTGGTGAAGCAGGTGGAGTTTGAGGCTGAAGCTGGTGAAGCTGGTGGAGTTTGAGGCTGAAGCAGGTGAAGCAGGTGAAGCTGGTGAAGCAGGTGGAGTTTGAGGCTGAAGCTGGTGAAGCAGGTGGAGTTTGAGGCTGAAGCTGGTGAAGCTGGTGAAGCAGGTGGAGTTTGAGGCTGAAGCTGATGAAGCTGGTGGAGTTTGAGGCTGAAGCTGGTGAAGCAGGTGAAGCTGGTGAAGCTGGTGGAGTTTGAGGCTGAAGCTGATGAAGCAGGTGGAGTTTGAGGCTGAAGCTGATGAAGCTGGTGAAGCAGGTGAAGCTGGTGAAGCAGGTGGAGTTTGAGGCTGAAGCTGGTGAAGCTGGTGGAGTTTGAGGCTGAAGCTGATGAAGCTGGTGAAGCTGGTGAAGCTGGTGGAGTTTGAGGCTGAAGCTGGTGAAGCAGGTGGAGTTTGAGGCTGAAGCTGGTGAAGCTGGTGGAGTTTGAGGCTGAAGCTGGTGAAGCTGGTGGAGTTTGAGGCTGAAGCTGGTGAAGCAGGTGGAGTTTGAGGCTGAAGCTGGTGAAGCTGGTGGAGTTTGAGGCTGAAGCTGGTGAAGCAGGTGGAGTTTGAGGCTGAAGCTGATGAAGCTGGTGAAGCAGGTGAAGCTGGTGAAGCTGGTGAAGCTGGTGGAGTTTGAGGCTGAAGCTGATGAAGCTGGTGAAGCTGGTGAAGCTGGTGAAGCTGGTGGAGTTTGAGGCTGAAGCTGGTGAAGCTGGTGGAGTTTGAGGCTGAAGCAGGTGAAGCAGGTGAAGCTGGTGAAGCAGGTGGAGTTTGAGGCTGAAGCTGGTGAAGCAGGTGGAGTTTGAGGCTGAAGTTGGTGAAGCAGGTGAAGCTGGTGAAGCAGGTGGAGTTTGAGGCTGAAGCTGGTGAAGCAGGTGGAGTTTGAGGCTGAAGCTGGTGAAGCAGGTGAAGCTGGTGAAGCAGGTGGAGTTTGAGGCTGAAGCTGGTGAAGCAGGTGGAGTTTGAGGCTGAAGCTGATGAAGCTGGTGGAGTTTGAGGCTGAAGCAGGTGAAGCAGGTGAAGCTGGTGAAGCAGGTAGAATTTGAGGCTGAAGCTGGTGAAGCAGGTGGAGTTTGAGGCTGAAGCTGGTGAAGCTGGTGAAGCAGGTGGAGTTTGAGGCTGAAGCTGGTGAAGCAGGTGGAGTTTGAGGCTGAAGCTGATGAAGCTGGTGAAGCAGGTGAAGCTGGTGAAGCAGGTGGAGTTTGAGGCTGAAGCTGGTGAAGCTGGTGGAGTTTGAGGCTGAAGCTGATGAAGCTGGTGAAGCTGGTGAAGCTGGTGGAGTTTGAGGCTGAAGCTGGTGAAGCAGGTGGAGTTTGAGGCTGAAGCTGGTGAAGCTGGTGGAGTTTGAGGCTGAAGCTGATGAAGCTGGTGAAGCTGGTGAAGCTGGTGGAGTTTGAGGCTGAAGCTGGTGAAGCAGGTGGAGTTTGAGGCTGAAGCTGATGAAGCTGGTGGAGTTTGAGGCTGAAGCTGGTGAAGCAGGTGGAGTTTGAGGCTGAAGCTGATGAAGCTGGTGAAGCAGGTGAAGCTGGTGAAGCTGGTGAAGCTGGTGGAGTTTGAGGCTGAAGCTGATGAAGCTGGTGAAGCTGGTGAAGCTGGTGAAGCTGGTGGAGTTTGAGGCTGAAGCTGATGAAGCAGGTGGAGTTTGAGGCTGACGCTGGTGAAGCTGGTGGAGTTTGAGGCTGAAGCTGGTGAAGCTGGTGGAGTTTGAGGCTGAAGCTGGTGAAGCAGGTGGAGTTTGAGGCTGAAGCTGGTGAAGCTGGTGAAGTTTGAGCCTGAAGCTGGTGAAGCAGGTGGAGTTTGAGGCTGAAGCTGGTGAAGCAGGTGAAGCTGGTGAAGCAGGTGGAGGTTGAGGCTGAAGCTGGTGAAGCAGGTGGAGGTTGAGGCTGAAGCTGATGAAGCTGGTGGAGTTTGAGGCTGAAGCAGGTGAAGCAGGTGAAGCTGGTGAAGCAGGTAGAATTTGAGGCTGAAGCTGGTGAAGCAGGTGGAGTTTGAGGCTGAAGCTGGTGAAGCTGGTGAAGCAGGTGGAGTTTGAGGCTGAAGCTGATGAAGCTGATGAAGCTGGTGGAGTTTGAGGCTGAAGCTGGTGAAGCAGGTGAAGCTGGTGAAGCTGGTGGAGTTTGAGGCTGAAGCTGGTGAAGCTGGTGAAGCTGGTGGAGTTTGAGGCTGAAGCTGGTGAAGCAGGTGAAGCTGGTGAAGCAGGTGGAGTTTGAGGCTGAAGCTGGTGAAGCTGGTGCAGGCTGGTGAGAGTTTGAGGCTGAAGCTGGTGAAGCTGGTGAAGCAGGTGG
The DNA here is from genome assembly GCF_904066995.2 of Poecilia reticulata. Taxonomy (NCBI): domain Eukaryota; kingdom Metazoa; phylum Chordata; class Actinopteri; order Cyprinodontiformes; family Poeciliidae; genus Poecilia; species Poecilia reticulata. The sequence goes on from NC_088846.1 coordinate 31,014,857, forward strand.
AGTTTGAGGCTGAAGCTGGTGAAGCAGGTGAAGCTGGTGAAGCTGGTGAAGCAGGTGGAGTTTGAGGCTGAAGCTGGTGAAGCTGGTGAAGCAGGTGAAGCTGGTGAAGCTGGTGAAGCTGGTGAAGCAGGTGGAGTTTGAGGCTGAAGCTGATGAAGCTGGTGGAGTTTGAGGCTGAAGCTGGTGAAGCTGGTGAAGCAGGTGAAGCTGGTGAAGCTGGTGAAGCAGGTGAAGCTGGTGAAGCTGGTGAAGCAGGTGGAGTTTGAGGCTGAAGCTGGTGAAGCTGGTGGAGTTTGAGGCTGAAGCTGGTGAAGCTGGTGAAGCAGGTGAAGCTGGTGAAGCTGGTGGAGTTTGAGGCTGAAGCAGGTGAAGCTGGTGAAGCTGGTGGAGTTTGAGGCTGAAGCTGGTGAAGCTGGTGGAGTTTGAGGCTGAAGCTGGTGAAGCTGGTGGAGTTTGAGGCTGAAGCTGGTGAAGCAGCCAAACTGTCCGACCCGAAGTGAAAGGCCGCTCAGCCAGGCAGAACCCGTCAGTCCAAAAGAAACAGAACCAGAACTGCAGTTTGAAGATGAACAAAGATCTTCATTTTCAGATTCATGTCTGATGAAACTGAACTGTTTGGACTTAATGACCATCATTACATGGAGTAAAACCGAGGAGTGGTGGTGGCAGCATCATGCTGTGGGGCTGATTAGCTGCAGGAGGAACTTCATGTACTGAGTAACATCTAAAGACAGGCTGGACGGAAAACATCCCTCAGCTCACAGCTGGTACCGGTACCGGTACCAGTACCAGTACCACTGGACAGCAGAGTTCAGGTCCGGACCAGAGTCCTGTGGAGAAGCTGTGGGTAAACCTGAAGGCTGCAAACTGGACTCTGTTCCACCGGGTCAGTCAGGAGAACCGGACCAGAACCGCAAACCCAAAAGGTTTCAAGTTCTCCAGCTTTATTTATGGATGTCTACATATTTATATTCATCGCTGCTTAAAGCAGATGACAGGATGTGATGTGGTGGTGCAGCGGTTCAGCACAACCCACATATGGAGGCCCTAGTCCTCAACATGGCCGTCGCTGGTTCGATTCCCGGCCTGGTGACCTTCACCGCATGTCTTCCCTTCTCTCAATACCCACCTTCCTGTCAATTAACTATCAAATAAAGGAAACTAGAGCCAATAAAACGTTAAAAAGAAACCAGACGACTCCGGGACAGAAAAATGAGTTTCAATAATATTTAATAACTTTTTCATAAAACACATCCAAACAACTGATTGACAACATTTACAGATCAGAACCTTTTAAATCACAACTGAGTTTACAGAGACCTTTTTATATTATCAATATTATTTTATTTTCCAAACAGTATCAAATTATTATTGACAATTACTCATAAAATCCAGTTAAAAGGTTTAAGAAATAAAAACCGTTGCCATGGAAACGGTCAACGACTCTCCAGGACTGTTTGACCAACAGGTCAGAAACAAAACCACAGCAAACAAAGAGCCGCGGAGTAAAATGACAAAACAGCTTCATGTGATGGAAACATGAAAAATAACCTGAAAGCAGAAAATCAAGCCACGGGGAGCAGAGGGTCAAGTTCATCACAGGTCAGAACAACAAGGTCAGCAACACTGAAAAACAAACCCTGAGGAACACAGAACCCTAAAGACCTTTGACCTTTGTGATGTCACCTCTGTTCGAATAAAGAGAAAGTGAAACTATTCTGTAACAGCAGATCCAGCAGAACAATCTGAGGTTCCGGTTGAACCCAGTAAACATTCAGGAACGTCTCCATGTTTATGATTCATTTACCATCAAACAATCATCACAAATATCATGAGTTGTATTTCTGCAGTTTCATTAGTTTGCAGTTTATGCCACGTTTCACATACATGGAGCTTCTCATGCACCTTAGTGGAGTTTTATTTATTCTCAGTTGTGGAGTTTTATGGAGCTTTTCTGGCTGCTTTTGGTTTAACAACACAGTTCAGACCAACAGGAATATGAGTGAATGGCTGAATTAGCTCTGATATGAGGATCATTGAGTCCCTCATTCTGCTGCTTTGAGGGAAAAGTTTACCCACAAACGTCACATGAGTGAAGTTTCTCAGCCGTGTCTGTAAACCAGAGCATGAGATCAACCTTTTCTCACAGGCTTCACATTAGTAGGACTTCTCAGCACCGTGGCTTCTCATGTGGACCAGCAGAGCTTTCCCAGTCAAGCACCTTTTCCCACATACTTCACATGGGTCGGGTGTCTCATCGCTGTGGTCTCTTATGTGCGTCAGTAGAGCAGATTCCTGATAGAACCGTTCCCCGCATGTTTCACAGGAGTGGAGCTGGTCCAGGCTGTGCTCCCCCATGTGGCGGCTCAGGGCCTCTGCAGAACTAAACTTGTTCCCGCAGGTTTCACATGAGTACAGCTTTACGTGGGTTCTCATGTGCGTCACTAGAGATTTTACATAATAATACCTTTTCCCACATGTAGCACAAAAAACCACATTTTCTTTCTTTCTGACTTTCCTTTGAGATTTGTTGGACTTTGCTGGAAGACGTTTTTGTTTTTTTGTTCCCTGAAGTTGTTGTTCTAGATCCTCTTTGATCTGATGAGGATCCGATTTAAAACGGTCCTGGTCAGAACCAGGGAGGTTCTGATCCATGTCTGGTTCCAGCTCACACTCTTCATCTGACAGAGGTTTCATGAAGGCGTCGCAGTCCGGTGGCAGCTGCTGACCGCTGCAGATCTCCACCGCCTGCAGCCGCGGTTCTTCAGGCCCGCTCTCCTGATGGGGCGGTTCTGGTTCTGGTTCCCTGTGGTTTGGCTCCAGACCCTCCAGACCTTCGCTCATCAGTGGACCTTCTTGGTTTTCCTTGTCCTCTTCAGACAGGACATGTTCTGCATCAGAGAGTTTGTCGTCTTCTGGTTCTGGTTCCTCCTGGTTCAGATGCTCCTCCGTCCTGCAGACCTGCTGCTTTGGGTCGTCTGGAAGGACAAACAGGGACAACGACAAACCCATCAGCTGTGCTTCCTGAAAACAGGTTCCAGCTCCAGAGAGCTGACTGGTCGGACCTGTGACCACTTTTGACTCGTTGGGTTTGAACCGGACTGGATTCGGACTGAACCGGACTCTGAATGTCTGCTGCGTCTCGTTCTTCAGGTTTAGTTTGGGCTAAAATCTCTGCTCTCTAAACGTTTTTAGTCCGTTTAACCCTTTCATAATCCAGTTTGAACATTTTATGCAGATATTCTGCTGAGTGTTTTGTACAGTCGACTGTTTGATCCAGTTTTATGTCAAATTACTGAGACATAACTGAGATATTTGTTTTGTTGACCTTTCAAAATGTCAATTCTTAAACATTTCTGTATTCCACGTCTCCGGGCTTCACCTGGTCTCGCTCCACAGGTGAAAAGCAACTTGTGGCCATTCAGGGTTTTGTCTACATTAATAAAATCTTTTTAAAAAAATCATAAATAGTCTTTAATTCAGCAGAGTTCACACAAAGATGAACAAACTATTAGCAAACTGCCGTGTTTACGGATGCAGTGCAGGATCAGCAGACAGTAAATTAAATATTGTCTAAATGTTAAAACGTGTCTAATGTGTGTGAAAGTACATTTATTTGAGCATACAGAACATATAATAGTTAATTCATGAGTTATTAAGCATTAATAAGCATTGAGTACATTGGTATTAGAAGTAATTAGTCAGTTAATTAATTAATTAATCTGTTAATTTATAGCTTATTAAGCATAAATCATTAAATAATGTTTTCAACATTAATTACATATTAATTAATGGCTAAATGAGGCTACATAAAGCCTGATGATCATAAAGTTCTACCAAAATATTTAGTTTGAATCCAGACTTTACTTCCTGGTTTACTGAAAACGGTTCTGGATCAGTTTGGACCCAGCCTGCTTCCATGTCACATCAATGGACCGAACCGGCAGCGACAGCAGCTCCTTAGATGGAGTTTCACTTCAATAAGTAGATTTGATCAGATCCATCAGATCCATACCGGTTCTGATGAGAAGAACATGAGGACGCCAGCAGATACCCAGCAGTCTGGTCCAATCCTGGAACCCGATCACCGCTCTTCCAAACTCTGGTTCCTCCTGGTTCGGTCTAATCTCTGGAGGTTCTGGTTCCTCCTGGTTCGGTCTAATCTCTGGAGGTTCTGGTTCCTCCTGGTTCGGTCTAATCTCTGGAGGTTCTGGTTCCTCCTGGTCTTTTTTTGTTTTCTCTTGGTTCTGTCTAATCACTGGTTCCTCCTGGTCCAGACTGGAGCTCCTCTGCTGGTTCTGGAGCTCTGGGTCGGTCAGAACCTTCTTGTTGCTGACATGCAGCTTTGGCTGATCTGTAGCAACAAAGAGACACAGGAGCTGATTACCATGACGACCGTCTCCAGGACCGGTGTTGGTTCTGACCCAGACAGCCTGGTCCGATCCTCTGGATGCTTCCCGAGCATCCAGAGGATCCAGGATTTGTGGAGCTTCAGGATCCAGTGACTTACGGTTGGATCTGTAGTCTACTGGTTGCCATGGTAACGCTCTGTAACTTTGGTGCTAGCTTAAAGCGGGTTGGGAGTCAATGGGCCCAAAATGGGACAGAAGAACAAAAGGAGAAATATTTTTTTAAAAGTAAAATAATAAAAAGGTTCTGGCCGAGTTTCACAGAATCCAAACCAGCAGTAAAGCAGGATTTTCCCGTTTTGGGCAGCAAAGTGTTAATGAAAGGCCCACAGCATCACCATGGTGATTCTCTGAAGATATGAGCAACATTTCATTTAGCTTGGAGAAAAATGTATTATTTGTAAAATTAATTAGATCCTGAATAACAAATGATGATTAAGATGTTAATCTTTCTCTGTTGATCCAATAAAACAGGCCGATAACTACCTGATACATCAAACTGTGTTTTCTTTGTCCAGATTAGAAATGTTTAAGTTTAGCAGTTTTCAAACATGTAAAAAACAAAACAAACACTAAACTACGTATCTTTAATTGTTCAAATATGACGAACTGAATGTAAAAAGGCTGACAGTCACCATAACAAAGGAAAAGGAAGGAAAATGAATTAATTTTCGGAGCCTAACGCGGCTTCCTACCGATCCTGGTGAGTTTTATCTGCGGTTTCCAGCAGCTTTCCAGCAGTTTAATGTCCTCCTCGTAGCGGACGATGGTTTTTTCCACCTGAATGAAGATTTCCTCCGCAGCAGCAGTTAGTCTCTCTCTGATAAAATCCCTCAGATGCTGAAATGAAGACATGGTTGCTGAGATATTCAGCTGAAACACGAAAACAACCGTTTTCTAACTGAATCCACACAAGATGCTGCTGGAGCCGCTTTACTTCGGCCACAGAGGGACAACGCAGCAGATTCACCGCCACCTGCTGGACTGGAGAGGAACTGCAGCAAAAACCTCATGAAAACATAAAGCGGAAACTTTACTTTTCTGACCTCCGATTAAAGCTGCAGCATGTAACTTTTATAGAATAAAGCTGTTTTCTTACATTTTTATTAAAACTGTGGCCATGTTGTGACAGTTTGTTAGGCTTCAATGGCCCCCGTCTTCTGGATGGGCTGCACTGAAATTAATTTTGTTGTGCTTCGGTAAAATAACAATATATATATTTTATTTCGAACTGACAAAAGTAAAAGAAAGAAAGAAGAAAAAAAGAAAATTAAAACATATTATCATGCCTAATTGAAATGCAATTTCTTATTATCTGGTTGAAATGTAGATGATCTTATGATTTCCTGCCCCTTTCAAACTCATCAACTTATAAATAATTACATCTGCAAACACCAGATAAACTTAACTTATTTCCATCTTATATGACATTTAAACCTCACATTCTCATCTTTAAATGTAGAATTATTTAAACATTTTATGTCATCAGTAGCATTTATGGGCTTTGAAAAGCTCATTTTATAGAACATATTTCCCAATAAGCTCCTTTTTGATCAGTTTTTAAGCTGGTTTATATTTGTACTTTTCTGAACTCATCATTCAGTCCATCCATAAATCTACTCCACACTTTAAACAAAAACTCTTTGCTCTCATACATTGTTTTTAAAATGTCCGTCTTCACCTAATTTATAACCGCCTCTCTGCCACAGAACATTTTTTGTATATTGTGTGAAAGTTGATGGTTTCTTACGTTAAACATGAATTGTAAAGTTCTGAATGTTACAAGAATGTCCCAGAATTTCATTTTATTTGATTTAAAAAATAACTGCTTTGTATTTTCCCAACATCCCACTTCATGTATTTGGATTGATCTTTTTTTAAATCATTCTGATTCTGAAACAGATAATCAGGGAAAAGACAGATTTCCATGGTGTGCTGTGGTGGCGCAGAGGTTCAGCACAATATGGAGGCAAATCCTAGAAGCAGCTGTCACAGATTCAATTCCCGGCCTGGTGACCTTTACTGCATGTCTTCCCCGTCTCTCATTAACCACTGTCCTGTCAAATAAAGGCCACGAGAGTTAAAAAAAAGAGACTGATTTCCTCCAACTCCTTTATAATCACTAAAACTATTCTTTATAATTAATGTTTCTGTAACTGTCATTCAGCATCTACTTGATGGTTTTGAAGCTTTATTACTACAGTTAAACATTATATTTATCTTTTAAGCTGCTTTGACTTTTAGCTCCACTGATTGTGAATCAGATGCAGAACAACAGCGCCACCTTCAGATTGAGAGGCAGAAGCTGAAAGCAGCAGCATCTTCCTCCTCTCGTCCAACCAGCAGCTTCCTCCTCTCATGGTCCAATCAGCAGCTTCCTCCTCTCGTCCAATCAGCAGCTTCCTCCTCTCATGGTCCAATCAGCAGCTTCCTCCTCTCATGGTCCAACCAGCAGCTTCCTCCTCTCATGGTCCAATCAGCAGCTTCCTCCTCTCATGGTCCAATCAGCAGCTTCCTCCTCTCTGGGGGCTGCAGGGGCTGATGGGAGCTCTGGTTCCTCTGCTCTGATCTCTCAGCTCGTCCTTGTTTGGCCTCAGCTGCATCAGAGCCACTTCTCCCCAGGTTCACCAGAGGAAACTCCACTGCACACAATGCTTTTCCTCCCAGCTGCTGCTCTGTGCTGGCTGGGTTCAGGTGAGTGTTTCCACCAATCAGGAGCCAACAAAGCCCACCTGGAACAAACACTGTCACACTAACCTTCACCTGTCTGTCTGTGTCTCTACAGCGCTGGCTGCCATGGCAACACACCTGGTTCAGGACGACCTGACTCTGACCAGGAGATCCGGGCAGAGCGTCTCCATCAGCTGTGGAGGGACTAAACAGTGTCATACTAGTTACTCTGTACACTGGTTCCAGAAGAAAGACACAGAACCATTCAAAGCTATTCTTACTATCAAGAGTGGTACCAAATCTAGCTATTTCAATCATCCTCAGAAAAATGATTTCTCAGCTGAGAGAAATCAAGATGATTGTTTCTTGAAGATCAATAAAGTGAAACTGGATCATTCAGCCTCCTACTACTGCGGCTGTGATTCTGGTTCCCACAGTGAGAAATGATTCGTTCAGCCTGAACAAAAACCTCCAGATGATCAGATGTCAGTTTGTGACATAGAGAGCAGTAAACCACAGCCCAGGTTCACTGATTTCACCTCCATCTCACACAGAGACTCTCTGAGTTTCTGGTTTCATTCATTATTATTTACAGACGTAATAAATTTATGGTTTCTGTCATTTTAAAGTTAAGTTGATGATTCTCCCTGAATCATAAATAATTTATTTGAATATCAAATTCATACAGCAGACAGTCGTCAGGTGAATCTCATGTAATCTGGACGTGTCAGAAACAGGAACCAATAGGAACAGATCTGGATTTATTCCCACTGGACTCAGAGATTAACAGAAATTATGACTTTTAAAGCAGCCATGCTGCATAATTAAATAATAAATAATAACTGAGATATATAATATCCTCACACAGCATCTGCTCAGTTTTTATCCATGAAGTATCGGATGTGTTATAACTCTATTATAAGACATGTTATAATTTATGTGCCACGTAACATTTTATAAAATAATAGGATGTCCATCTCATGATTAGCCTTTTGGGAAGTTTGAAAATGTTTGCAGCTGATTAAATTTCCTGTTTCTTCCTGTTTTGGGTGACAGAGTCAAAGACCAACCAGATGCAGACGTGGAGGCAGGATGTCAACCTCAGAGTCTCTGCAGCTTTTAAATCCTCAGTCAGAAAATCATTTAAAGCTCCAGAAACACAACAAGCTGTTATCAGTTTAACCTGATTTTATTTCAGGACTGATGTTTGATATTCAGCCTCTGGGACATTTAAATGATCAGTTCTTCAGTTAACAGAATGAAATGTAGATGAACATTAACACATTTTAACAGACATTCAGACAGAATCACTGAACATGAAAGGCCCAAAGTCATAATCCTCTCATTTCACTCTTTATGTCTGAAGATAATAACTTTTCAATCTGGAACGACTCAGACGGAGAAAAAGGAACAATTAAAGGATTTAATGACAGGAAAGAGTAACAGTTCTTTGGGTCTCGGGCCTGACAGCTGATCTGAGCTGAGATTTGATGTGAACTCGATGAACATCCTGATAACGGATGGACGCTCTGCCCCGGGGCCCGACTGGTGGAGGAGGTCAGGAAAGGGGCTATGCTGGAGAGACGAAGGATGTGAGAAGGGGAGGTGGTGGGATGAACGCAGCTGGGAACCGGCTGACGGCCTGGGTGTGGATCCTTTAGAGCTTGATGGATGATCGGACCAGCGGAGATGAGCATGACGCCGATGGGCGAACGGAGGGGGCGGAGTCTTCCAGCGTGAACTTCCGCTATCAACTCATTAGTTTGGTTTCTGTCCAGTTTTACAACATTATCCAGCCATGAACTGATTGTTGCATCTAATTAAATGCTTCAATGGGTTCAGATTCACCTGATGACATCATAATGTAGAGCTGTAAATCATCTGTGTTAAAGATTTCAGAGAAGAAAGATGCTTCAGAGTTAGATGTTATCTTCATCGTTTCTCTTTGTAGGTTTAACAATAAACAAGTCAAGTTTCCCGCCATGATTCCTCAGACTTTGGATGAAGATTTATTTCCCTTCTCAGAAGTGGAGAGATTTATTTTTACCAGACACAATAACCACTTAGGATTGTCCAATCAGCATCTTCCTCCTCTCGTCCAATCAGCATCTTCCTCCTCTCGTCCAATCAGCAGCTTCCTCCTCTCGTCCAACCAGCAGCTTCCTCCTCTCGTCCAATCAGCAGCTTCCTCCTCTCGTCCAATCAGCAGCTTCCTCCTCTCATGGTCCAACCAGCAGCTTCCTCCTCTCATGGTCCAATCAGCAGCTTCCTCCTCTCATGGTCCAACCAGCAGCTTCCTCCTCTCATGGTCCAACCAGCAGCTTCCTCCTCTCATGGTCCAATCAGCAGCTTCCTCCTCTCTGGGGGCTGCAGGGGCTGATGGGAGCTCTGGTTCCTCTGCTCTGATCTCTCAGCTCGTCCTTGTTTGGCCTCAGCTGCATCAGAGCCACTTCTCCCCAGGTTCACCAGAGGAAACTCCACTGCACACAATGCTTTTCCTCCCAGCTGCTGCTCTGTGCTGGCTGGGTTCAGGTGAGTGTTTCCACCAATCAGGAGCCAACAAAGCCCACCTGGAACAAACACTGTCACACTAACCTTCACCTGTCTGTCTGTGTCTCTACAGCGCTGGCTGCCATGGCAACACACCTGGTTCAGGACGACCTGACTCTGACCAGGAGATCCGGGCAGAGCGTCTCCATCAGCTGTGGAGGAACTGATCTGTGTGGTGGTTACGTCTACTGGTACCAGAAGAAAGAAACAGAAACATTCAGAGCTATTCTCTATATCAAAAGTGATGGTAGCACAGGAAAACCTTTCAATCATCCTCAGCAAGATGATTTCTCAGCTGAGAGAAATGAGAACAGCTGTTCACTGAAGATCAATAAAGTGAAACTGGATCATTCAGCCTCCTACTACTGCGGCTGCTGGAAGTCTGGTTCCCACAGTGAGAAATGATTCGTTCAGCCTGAACAAAAACCTCCAGATGATCAGATGTCAGTTTGTGACATAGAGAGCAGTAAACCACAGCCCAGGTTCACTGATTTCACCTCCATCTCACACAGAGACTCTCTGAGTTTTAGACTCTAATGTTTCATCATTTTGTTAGAATCCACTGAAGGTTTCTGGTATCTTTAGTGTTTATTTGCTGCTATAAAAATGATTGAGTTATTGGAGGTGTAGTTATTGAGAAAAACTAATCAAATTTTGCAAGTGCATCAGGTTTCCATGAAATTTTAGTATTTTAATGGTTTCAGAAAAATCACAGCTGAAATAACCAACATCGCCTCCTGGAAACTTTAAAAACCACTAACTCACCTAGTTTACTTTATCATGCAGACATTAATCTGGAAAACTTGTTGAACTTCCCAAAAACAACAGAAAGTTTCCTCCACCATGCTCTGTGACAAACAGGAAGTCGAACAAGGGAGTCCCCAGGAGGGGCACTCTCCAGTTCCCCCTCTAAGGACTCCAAGAAGGGTGGGTAATCTGAACTGATGTTCAGCCCGTAAGCACAAACAACAGTCAGAACCCGTCCCCCCACCCGTAGGCGGAGGGAGGCTACCCTCTCGTTCACCGGGGTGAACCCCAACGTACAGGCGCCCAGATGGGGGGCAACAAGTATGCCCACTCCAGCCTGGTGCCTCTCCACCAGAGTGGAGACTGGTTCCAGAACCAGAGCCATGCGTCGAGGTGAGGCCGACTATTTCTAGCCAGAACCTCTCAGCCTCGCACACTAGCTACGGTTCCTTCCCCACCAGAGAGGTGACGTTCCACGTCCCAAGAGCTTCTGCAGCCGAGGATCAGACCGCCAGGGTCCCCTCCCTTGGCTGCTGCCCATAACATACTGCACCCGACCCCTTTGGCCCCTCGGACAGGTTGTGAGCCCATCGGAAGGGGGACCCCCGTCTTCTCTTCGGGCTGAGCCCGGCTGGGCTCCGTGGATAAAAGCCCGGCCACCAGGCGCTCGCCATCGTGCCCCACCTCCAGGCCTGGCTCCAGAGTGGGGCCCCAGTGACCCGCGTCCGGGTGAGTGAACGCCAGATCCAAAGTTTTTGTCCATCATAAGGGGTCTTTGGGCTGCGCTTTGTCTGGTTCCTCACCTAGGACCTGTCTGCCTTGGGTGACCCTACCAGGGGCATAAAGCCCCAGACAGCATAGCTCCTAGGATCATTGGGACACTCAAAACCCTCCACCGCGATAAGGTGGCAGCCCAAGGAGAGGGCTATTTATATAAAAGTTACATAATGCAGCTTTAATTTTACTCAGGAGAGGACGAGTCAGGAGGGATGTGGGTTAGAGCTGCTGCTGACTCACTCATCTGTTAAATAGTAAAAGGCTCAGGGAACAAGTTATATGTATGAATATGCTGGTATTTTTTTTCCTTAATTCATTTAATGCTAATAAAATAGAGGCAAACAGTAGCGCTGTGTTGTTAGCAGCACAGCGCTGATTGACGCTGTGCTGCTAACAACGTCACTGTTAAGGTCAGTAACGAACCATTTAACCCAGATAGGGGGGGGTCAGGGCAAATATGGATGTGTTTTTTTTGGTCTGAGAGTGGGAACATTAAATTTTTACTGCTAAAAACAATCTTTAAATATACAATATGATTAATTTTGTAATTGATAGGGTCCAGATTTTGATTTTTATTTTTTAATTCTATGAACAAAAAATTTATAATAAAATTGTGGAGGGCCCCCTGTTGGTCAGGGCCCCTAGAATTGTCATCTCTTTCTCCCCCTATACCGCGCCTCTGTTTATTACCATATTGGAAATGTTCTGATCAGTAATACTGATCCAATAATTCATAATGTCACCAGATGGATCAGAATCAGGACACATTATTTATACATTTTTATTAAGGTTGTTGTTTCCAGGAGAGCATCAGTGTTCCTGAATTCACCTCCTCTGAGAGCAGCAGCATCTTCCTCCTCTCGTCCAATCAGCATCTTCCTCCTCTCGTCCAATCAGCATCTTCCTCCTCTCGTCCAATCAGCATCTTCCTCCTCTCGTCCAATCAGCATCTTCCTCCTCTCATCCAATCAGCATCTTCCTCCTCTCGTCCAATCAGCATCTTCCTCCTCTCGTCCAACCAGCATCTTCCTCCTCTCATGGTCCAACCAGCATCTTCCTCCTCTCGTCCAATCAGCATCTTCCTCCTCTCGTCCAATCAGCATCTTCCTCCTCTCATCCAATCAGCATCTTCCTCCTCTCGTACAACCAGCATCTTCCTCCTCTCATGGTCCAACCAGCAGCTTCCTCCTCTCGTCCAACCAGCATCTTCCTCCTCTCGTCCAATCAGCATCTTCCTCCTCTCGTCCAATCAGCATCTTCCTCCTCTCGTCCAACCAGCAGCTTCCTCCTCTCGTCCAACCAGCATCTTCCTCCTCTCGTCCAATCAGCAGCTTCCTCCTCTCGTCCAACCAGCATCTTCCTCCTCTCGTCCAATCAGCATCTTCCTCCTCTCGTCCAATCAGCATCTTCCTCCTCTCGTCCAACCAGCATCTTCCTCCTCTCATGGTCCAACCAGCAGCTTCCTCCTCTCGTCCAACCAGCAGCTTCCTCCTCTCGTCCAACCAGCAGCTTCCTCCTCTCATGGTCCAATCAGCAGCTTCCTCCTCTCGTCCAACCAGCAGCTTCCTCCTCTCGTCCAATCAGCATCTTCCTCCTCTCGTCCAACCAGCATCTTCCTCCTCTCATGGTCCAACCAGCAGCTTCCTCCTCTCGTCCAATCAGCAGCTTCCTCCTCTCGTCCAATCAGCATCTTCCTCCTCTCGTACAACCAGCATCTTCCTCCTCTCATGGTCCAACCAGCAGCTTCCTCCTCTCGTCCAATCAGCAGCTTCCTCCTCTCGTCCAATCAGCATCTTCCTCCTCTCGTCCAATCAGCATCTTCCTCCTCTCGTCCAATCAGCATCTTCCTCCTCTCGTCCAATCAGCATCTTCCTCCTCTCGTCCAACCAGCAGCTTCCTCCTCTCGTCCAACCAGCATCTTCCTCCTCTCGTCCAATCAGCATCTTCCTCCTCTCGTCCAACCAGCATCTTCCTCCTCTCATGGTCCAACCAGCAGCTTCCTCCTCTCGTCCAACCAGCAGCTTCCTCCTCTCGTCCAATCAGCAGCTTCCTCCTCTCGTCCAACCAGCATCTTCCTCCTCTCATGGTCCAATCAGCAGCTTCCTCCTCTCGTCCAACCAGCAGCTTCCTCCTCTCGTCCAATCAGCATCTTCCTCCTCTCGTACAACCAGCATCTTCCTCCTCTCATGGTCCAACCAGCAGCTTCCTCCTCTCGTCCAATCAGCAGCTTCCTCCTCTCGTCCAATCAGCATCTTCCTCCTCTCGTACAACCAGCATCTTCCTCCTCTCATGGTCCAACCAGCAGCTTCCTCCTCTCGTCCAATCAGCATCTTCCTCCTCTCGTCCAATCAGCATCTTCCTCCTCTCGTCCAATCAGCATCTTCCTCCTCTCGTCCAATCAGCATCTTCCTCCTCTCGTCCAACCAGCAGCTTCCTCCTCTCGTCCAACCAGCATCTTCCTCCTCTCGTCCAATCAGCATCTTCCTCCTCTCATGGTCCAACCAGCAGCTTCCTCCTCTCGTCCAACCAGCAGCTTCCTCCTCTCGTCCAACCAGCAGCTTCCTCCTCTCGTCCAATCAGCAGCTTCCTCCTCTCGTCCAACCAGCATCTTCCTCCTCTCGTCCAATCAGCATCTTCCTCCTCTCGTCCAATCAGCATCTTCCTCCTCTCGTCCAACCAGCATCTTCCTCCTCTCATGGTCCAACCAGCAGCTTCCTCCTCTCGTCCAACCAGCAGCTTCCTCCTCTCGTCCAATCAGCATCTTCCTCCTCTCGTCCAACCAGCATCTTCCTCCTCTCGTCCAATCAGCATCTTCCTCCTCTCGTCCAATCAGCATCTTCCTCCTCTCGTCCAATCAGCATCTTCCTCCTCTCGTCCAACCAGCATCTTCCTCCTCTCATGGTCCAACCAGCACCTTCTTCCTCTCATGGTCCAACCAGCAGCTTCCTCCTCTCGTCCAACCAGCAGCTTCCTCCTCTCGTCCAATCAGCATCTTCCTCCTCTCGTCCAATCAGCATCTTCCTCCTCTCGTCCAATCAGCATCTTCCTCCTCTCGTCCAATCAGCATCTTCCTCCTCTCATGGTCCAACCAGCAGCTTCCTCCTCTCGTCCAATCAGCAGCTTCCTCCTCTCGTCCAATCAGCATCTTCCTCCTCTCGTACAACCAGCATCTTCCTCCTCTCATGGTCCAACCAGCAGCTTCCTCCTCTCGTCCAATCAGCAGCTTCCTCCTCTCGTCCAATCAGCATCTTCCTCCTCTCGTCCAATCAGCATCTTCCTCCTCTCGTCCAATCAGCATCTTCCTCCTCTCGTCCAATCAGCATCTTCCTCCTCTCGTCCAACCAGCAGCTTCCTCCTCTCGTCCAACCAGCAGCTTCCTCCTCTCGTCCAATCAGCAGCTTCCTCCTCTCGTCCAACCAGCAGCTTCCTCCTCTCGTCCAACCAGCAGCTTCCTCCTCTCGTCCAACCAGCATCTTCCTCCTCTCATGGTCCAATCAGCAGCTTCCTCCTCTCGTCCAACCAGCATCTTCCTCCTCTCGTCCAATCAGCATCTTCCTCCTCTCGTCCAACCAGCAGCTTCCTCCTCTCGTCCAATCAGCATCTTCCTCCTCTCGTCCAACCAGCATCTTCCTCCTCTCGTCCAACCAGCAGCTTCCTCCTCTCGTCCAACCAGCAGCTTCCTCCTCTCATGGTCCAATCAGCAGCTTCCTCCTCTCGTCCAACCAGCATCTTCCTCCTCTCATGGTCCAATCAGCATCTTCCTCCTCTCGTCCAACCAGCAGCTTCCTCCTCTCGTCCAATCAGCATCTTCCTCCTCTCGTACAACCAGCATCTTCCTCCTCTCCTGGTCCAACCAGATGCTTCCTCCTCTCGTCCAATCAGCAGCTTCCTCCTCTCGTCCAACCAGCATCTTCCTCCTCTCGTACAACCAGCATCTTCCTCCTCTCATGGTCCAACCAGCAGCTTCCTCCTCTCGTCCAATCAGCATCTTCCTCCTCTCGTCCAATCAGCATCTTCCTCCTCTCGTCCAATCAGCATCTTCCTCCTCTCGTCCAATCAGCATCTTCCTCCTCTCGTCCAACCAGCAGCTTCCTCCTCTCGTCCAACCAGCATCTTCCTCCTCTCGTCCAATCAGCATCTTCCTCCTCTCATGGTCCAACCAGCAGCTTCCTCCTCTCGTCCAACCAGCAGCTTCCTCCTCTCGTCCAACCAGCAGCTTCCTCCTCTCGTCCAATCAGCAGCTTCCTCCTCTCGTCCAACCAGCATCTTCCTCCTCTCGTCCAATCAGCATCTTCCTCCTCTCGTCCAATCAGCATCTTCCTCCTCTCGTCCAACCAGCATCTTCCTCCTCTCATGGTCCAACCAGCAGCTTCCTCCTCTCGTCCAACCAGCAGCTTCCTCCTCTCGTCCAATCAGCATCTTCCTCCTCTCGTCCAACCAGCATCTTCCTCCTCTCGTCCAATCAGCATCTTCCTCCTCTCGTCCAACCAGCATCTTCCTCCTCTCGTCCAATCAGCATCTTCCTCCTCTCGTCCAACCAGCATCTTCCTCCTCTCATGGTCCAACCAGCACCTTCTTCCTCTCATGGTCCAACCAGCAGCTTCCTCCTCTCGTCCAACCAGCAGCTTCCTCCTCTCGTCCAATCAGCATCTTCCTCCTCTCGTCCAATCAGCATCTTCCTCCTCTCGTCCAATCAGCATCTTCCTCCTCTCGTCCAACCAGCATCTTCCTCCTCTCATGGTCCAACCAGCAGCTTCCTCCTCTCGTCCAACCAGCAGCTTCCTCCTCTCGTCCAATCAGCAGCTTCCTCCTCTCATGGTCCAATCAGCAGTTTCCTCCTCTCATGGTCCAATCAGCAGCTTCCTCCTCTCATGGTCCAATCAGCAGTTTCCTCCTCTCATGGTCCAATCAGCAGCTTCCTCCTCTCATGGTCCAACCAGCAGCTTCCTCCTCTCTTCCAATCAGCAGCTTCCTCCTCTCATGGTCCAACCAGCAGCTTCCTCCTCTCGTCCAACCAGCAGCTTCCTCCTCTCATGGTCCAATCAGCAGCTTCCTCCTCTCATGGTCCAACCAGCAGCTTCCTCCTCTCATGATCCAACCAGCAGCTTCCTCCTCTCATGGTCCAATCAGCAGCTTCCTCCTCTCGTCCAATCAGCAGCTTCCTCCTCTCATGGTCCAACCAGCAGCTTCCTCCTCTCGTCCAACCAGCAGCTTCCTCCTCTCATGGTCCAACCAGCAGCTTCCTCCTCTCATGGTCCAATCAGCAGCTTCCTCCTCTCATGGTCCAATCAGCAGCTTCCTCCTCTCATGGTCCAACCAGCAGCTTCCTCCTCTCGTCCAATCAGCAGCTTCCTCCTCTCATGATCCAATCAGCAGCTTCCTCCTCTCATGGTCCAACCAGCAGCTTCCTCCTCTCGTCCAACCAGCAGCTTCCTCCTCTCATGGTCCAATCAGCAGCTTCCTCCTCTCATGGTCCAATCAGCAGCTTCCTCCTCTCATGGTCCAATCAGCAGCTTCCTCCTCTCATGGTCCAATCAGCAGCTTCCTCCTCTCATGGTCCAATCAGCAGCTTCCTCCTCTCATGGTCCAATCAGCATCTTCCTCCTCTCTGGGGGCTGCAGGGGCTGATGGGAGCTCTGGTTCCTCTGCTCTGATCTCTCAGCTCGTCCTTGTTTGGCCTCAGCTGCATCAGAGCCACTTCTCCCCAGGTTCACCAGAGGAAACTCCACTGCACACAATGCTTTTCCTCCCAGCTGCTGCTCTGTGCTGGCTGGGTTCAGGTGAGTGTTTCCACCAATCAGGAGCCAACAAAGCCCACCTGGAACAAACACTGTCACACTAACCTTCACCTGTCTGTCTGTGTCTCTACAGCGCTGGCTGCCATGGCAACACACCTGGTTCAGGACGATTTAAGTCGAACTGGAAGAGTTGACCATAGCATTTCCTTCAGCTGTGGAAGAACTGATCAGTGTGGTGGAAATGTTGTAGTCTGGTACCAGAAGAAAGAAACAGAAACGTTCAGAGCTATTCTCTACATCACCAGTGGTGGTAGAACAGAAAAGCCTTTCAATCATCCCCAACAAGACGATTTCTCTGCTGAAAATACTCAGAATGTCTGTTTGTTGAGGATCAATGCAGTGAAACTCACTCACTCAGCCTCCTACTACTGCGGCTGTAGGAAGTCTGGTTCCCACAGTGAGAAATGATTCCTTCAGTCTGAACAAAAACCTCCAGATGATCAGAAGAACAGACACTTCCAGGTGTAAGGCTCATTGATGTGGGACTTGCAGTTTTCTGGAAATCACCTCAAAGCATCAAACTGGGTTCAGGAACAGAGAGAAAACCACCAAAGCAGCTTTATGACATCATATCTCCTGAACGATGCGACATCGAGACACAAACTTTCACATGAATTTCCTGACACTCAAAATTTATTCTTTTCTTTCAGATCTGTTCCAGTTTTGTCATAAATCTTCTCTGCTGCAAATCAGGCATATTTTTACATCTCAGCTCACAGACAGAAAAAGGAACATGCATGAAACGAGGCTTGACTGTTCGCTGGTCCTTCCTGATGTCCGTGGTGAAGGAATCACATCGATAGTTCTTATATTTCCTGAGAGAGGAAACGGTTTGGAACCTAGTAAAGATGGTATTCAGTGTTCTTTTGTCATCAATTTTGACTAAATCTTTTGCATTTAATATTTGATTTTGAGAAAACTGAGTAGGACAGAAGTGTTCCTGTATTGGTTCTGATAAAAACGGTGTGAATGACGTCCGTAGCCTTTTCCTGAGATGTTCGCTGTCGCTCCAGAGCTGCGTTTCCCATCATGGAGGTTCTGGGTTCTGCTGACCGTCGCTGATTGATCAGCCGCCTCAGAGCTCCCTCTGGTGGTAGAAAACAGAATGACCACTTAGCAGCTCTTCTTCTTCAGATGTTTCTTGCTTATTGCTACATATTTGTCGGTGAGGTGCTGAGTCACTGTGTCTGGCTCTCAGTCACTTTGACATGAACGAAACACAGAAAGGTGAGTTCATGTAGAGCCCGCCCATCTCTTGTGTGAGCTCCCTCTTGTGACAGAATTGAGAATTACAATCATGAGTTGGGAGAGTTTCATGCTTCAGTCGTGAAGCTGGTCGGTGAGTAAACAGCAGCTTCAAACGGCGCTGCCTACAGCTCCCTCTGGTGGCGCATTGCAGAATGACCACACATCGTGGCTCCTTGTTTTAGTTCAGGTTATTTCATTTTTATCCTGTTTGGTATTTTAAAGCTTTTTCTGCTGTTTTACATGTTATTTTTTCACAATGCATGGAGAATGTTACATTAGCTCAACATGCTAGTGCTAGCTTAGATGCTGTTAGTATTTCAGCTAGCTTTAGCTGTTTAACTCATTCTAGCTTATAAATTGATGTGACTCATAGTTTAGCTTTGTAATCAGTTCTGCACCAGTTTCTAATACTCAATCATTTTAGGATTGACTGAAACCTTTCACTTCTCTCCAACATTTTTCTACATGTTTTGTGTACATTTGATACTTTTGACTTTGATACTTTCTTCCATTTCTGTAGTTGACTTCAGTTCTTCTGCAGTTTTCACCCAAAGCCTTCAGCAATCACACTGTGTTTCCTTCTCTCTACCTATAATAACTCAAGCTGTGTGCTAAAACTTGATCATGTCTCTTTGGGTCCAGAAATGATAACTTCAGTTTTCAGCATCTTCCTCCTCTCGTCCAATCAGCATCTTCCTCCTCTCGTCCAACCAGCAGCTTCCTCCTCTCGTCCAACCAGCAGCTTCCTCCTCTCATGGTCCAATCAGCAGCTTCCTCCTCTCATGGTCCAATCAGCATCTTCCTCCTCTCGTCCAATCAGCATCTTCCTCCTCTCGTCCAATCAGCAGCTTCCTCCTCTCGTCCAACCAGCAGCTTCCTCCTCTCATGGTCCAATCAGCAGCTTCCTCCTCTCATGGTCCAATCAGCAGCTTCCTCCTCTCATGGTCCAACCAGCAGCTTCCTCCTCTCATGGTCCAATCAGCAGCTTCCTCCTCTCATGGTCCAATCAGCAGCTTCCTCCTCTCTGGGGGCTGCAGGGGCTGATGGGAGCTCTGGTTCCTCTGCTCTGATCTCTCAGCTCGTCCTTGTTTGGCCTCAGCTGCATCAGAGCCACTTCTCCCCAGGTTCACCAGAGGAAACTCCACTGCACACAATGCTTTTCCTCCCAGCTGCTGCTCTGTGCTGGCTGGGTTCAGGTGAGTGTTTCCACCAATCAGGAGCCAACAAAGCCCACCTGGAACAAACACTGTCACACTAACCTTCACCTGTCTGTCTGTGTCTCTACAGCGCTGGCTGCCATGGCAACACACCTGGTTCAGGACCATCTGACTCTGACCAGGAGATCCGGGCAGAGCGTCTCCTTCAGCTGTGAGACTGGACAGTGTGGTGGTTATGTTGTAACCTGGTACCAGAAGAAAGAAACAGAAACATTCAGAGCTATTCTCTATATCACCATTGGTGGAAGTCCAGACAAACGTTTCAGTCATCCTCAGCAAGATGATTTCTCAGCTGAGAGAAATGAGAACAGCTGTTCATTGAAGATCAATAAAGTGAAACTGGATCATTCAGCCTCCTACTACTGCGGCTGCTGGAAGTCTGGTTCCCACAGTGAGAAATGATTCGTTCAGCCTGAACAAAAACCTCCAGATGATCAGATGTCAGTTTGTGACATAGAGAGCAGTAAACCACAGCCCAGGTTCACTGATTTCACCTCCATCTCACACAGAGACTCTCTGAGTTTTAGACTCTAATGTTTCATCATTTTGTTAGAATCCACTGAAGGTTTCTGGTATCTTTAGTGTTTATTTAGTTCTTTCTAAAGAATTGGATTATTGGAGGTGTAATTATTGACAAAAACTAATCAAATTTTGCAAGTGCTCCAGGTTTCCATGAAATTTTAGTATTTTAATGGTTTCAGAAAAGTCACAGCTGAAATAACCAACATCACCTCCTGGAAACCGTAAAATCCACTGACTCACCAACTTACTTTATCATGCAGACATGAAATTTGGAAAACTTGCAGAACTTCCCAGGAACTACAGAAAGTTTCCTCTACCATGCTCTAGATCAGTGGTTCTTAACCTTTTTTGAGGTACCGAACCCACCAGTTTCATGTGCGCATTCACTGAACCCTTCTGTAGTGATAAATAAAATATGATTTTTTTCCCCCAAATTCAAGACATAGGGGTGACCCAACTAGAGTCACCACAACTAGAGTCTAGTTGGGTCACCCCATGATCACCAAGTCTTCTAAAAAGGTAGAGTCTCTGAGATCAGTTCTTCAACATATAGTCAGTGTTTTCAGCAAAGTTGAGCTGACTGTCCAGGAACTGCCCCCGCGACCCGACCCCGGATAAGCGGAAGAAGATGGATGGATGGATGGACATTTGATGTTTTAGTGTCTTGGGAGTTCAGTGCCTGTTGGGACGTTCACTTCTTCTTGGATTTCTAATTGGCTCTGATCCCTTATTTTTGGCTACATGTTGAATTTTAGTCCTGCAACACCATCAAATCTGTTTCTGCTGTGAAAGACTGATATATCTTTGCTAATCAGACTACAAATAATAGTGGAACTTTGCTGGTGAAAATTGGGAGGTGGAGGGTTAATTATTATCTAAGAATAATTTTATAGTGAGGATCATCTCAAAGTCCCAGATGTCAGAGATTTTCCTCTTGCTGTCTCCATTTCAGACAATCAATCAAGTTTATTTGTGTAGCACATTTCAGCAACAATGCAGTTCAAAGAGATTTACATCATAAAATCACAAAAATATAATTATATAAAAAAAACATAATCTACTATTGAGAAAAGCAGTGACAGACATTACATTTTGATGATCATCATCAATACACATCAAATATGTTGGTCAATGTTCATTTTATTTTGGATACTGACGGCAAATATTCTGATAGGAGACCAAAAGGACAACAACCCATGATGCAGCGCGGCTCATCGCGTTTTATTTTGAAAACCGACAAGCAAAATGAAGCAGTCACGTGACCCATGTAATGCGAGGCATCGTTTATTGTCAGTCACGTGGTTTTCATCTAGCCGACACAAGCCTCGAAGCGGGGCTTCATCGGACACGCCCCCTTTTTACTCGGTACCTCGAAGCCTGGATTCAGGTGGACCATCACTAGCTACCGGTGCTGAGCCCTAGCCGACCGCTCTGCCAGCCTCCTGATTTGTGTACACATTAAATATTCACCATTTTCATCATCCTGGGTCTACCTGCGTTATCTTCTCACCACCAACCAGCAGCTTCCTCCTCTCATGGTCCAACCAGCATCTTCCTCCTCTCATGGCCCAATCAGCAGCTTCCTCCTCTCATGGTCCAATCATGGGTTCGATAGAACCCAGGTTAAGAACCACTGCTCTATGACAAACAGGAAGTCAGCCATCTTGGATTGCACTAGCTATATTAACCTAATTTTGTCCATTACAGCCTCTGCATTTTATCAAACTTCTAGAGTTTTTGATCAATTGGCTTGAAAATGGGTGAGTTTTATCCTAAGAAATGGGGGATATAAAGTTATCAAAATCCTGACATTTTGTGCTTATTGAAGAAACTTGGCCTGGATCCAAACTTTGACTACCAGCCAAAAAATAAAAGTTGTTATAACTCCTACAGAGATAGTGAGAGATGAAACCTGTTGTTCAAATGATCCCTAACAACAATAACTTAACTAGTTAGCATTTGTCACTAACTGGTCAAATGCTGACATAATCAAATCTGCCTCATTATAAAAGGAAGTTTAATGTTTTACTTTGAAAAGTCCATATTTGACTTCCTTTCCATTGTGAACATGAAACTGTAACCAGAGAGAGAAAACAAGTTGGTTTAACTTGTTCATTACTGAGAGTTTTCTACAGACAGAGAGGCTGAGCCGACTGGTGTTGGTCATTTATTACCATATTGGAAACGTTCTGATCAGTTATACTGGTCCAATAACCCATAATTTCACCAGATGGATCAGAATCAGGACACATTAATGCATTTTATTAAGGTTGTTGTTTCCAGGAGAGGATCAGAGCATCAGTGTTTCTGAATTCTTCTCCTCTAACAGCAGCAGCATCTTCCTCTGATCGTCCAATCAGCATTTTCCTCCTCTCATGGTCCAACCAGCAGCTTCCTCCTCTCATGGTCAAACCAGCAGCTTCCTCCTCTTGTCCAACCAGCAGCTTCCTCCTCTCGTCCAATCAGCAGCTTCCTCCTCTCATGGTCCAACCAGCAGCTTCCTCCTCTCATGGTCCAATCAGCAGCTTCCTCCTCTCTGGGGGCTGCAGGGGCTGATGGGAGCTCTGGTTCCTCTGCTCTGATCTCTCAGCTCGTCCTTGTTTGGCCTCAGCTGCATCAGAGCCACTTCTCCCCAGGTTCACCAGAGGAAACTCCACTGCACACAATGCTTTTCCTCCCAGCTGCTGCTCTGTGCTGGCTGGGTTCAGGTGAGTGTTTCCACCAATCAGGAGCCACAAAGCCCACCTGGAACAAACACTGTCACACTAACCTTCACCTGTCTGTCTGTGTCTCTACAGCGCTGGCTGCCATGGCAACACACCTGGTTCAGGACGATCTGACTCTGACCAGGAGATCCGGGCAGAGCGTCTCCTTCAGCTGTGGGACTGGACAGTGTGGCTCTAATCGTGTAACTTGGTACCAGAAGAAAGAAACAGAAACGTTCAGAGCTATTCTCTACATCACCAGTGGTGGTAGAACAAATAAACCTTTCAATCATCCCCAACAAGACGATTTCTCTGCTGAAAATACTCAGAATGTCTGTTTGTTGAGGATCAATGCAGTGAAACTCACTCACTCAGCCTCCTACTACTGCGGCTGTAGGAAGTCTGGTTCCCACAGTGAGAAATGATTCCTTCAGTCTGAACAAAAACCTCCAGATGATCAGAAGAACAGACACTTCCAGGTGTAAGGCTCATTGATGTGGGACTTGCAGTTTTCTGGAAATCACCTCAAAGCATCAAACTGGGTTCAGGAACAGAGAGAAAACCACCAAAGCAGCTTTATGACATCATATCTCCTGAACGATGCGACATCGAGACACAAACTTTCACATGAATTTCCTGACACTCAAAATTTATTCTTTTCTTTCAGATTTGTTCCAGTTTTGTCATAAATCTTCTCTGCTGCAAATCAGGCATATTTTTACATCTCAGCTCACAGACAGAAAAAGGAACATGCATGAAACGAGGCTTGACTGTTTGCTGGTCCTTCCTGATGTCCGTGGTGAAGGAATCACATCGATAGTTTTTATATTTCCTGAGAGGAAACAGTTTGGAACCTAGTAAAGATGGTATTCAGTGTTCTTTTGTCATCAAATTTGACTAAATCTTTTGCATTTAATATTTTATTTTGAGAAAACTGAGTAGGACAGAAGTGTTCCTGTATTGGTTCTGATAAAAACGGTGTGAATGACGTCCGTAGCCTTTTCCTGAGATGTTCGCTGTCGCTCCAGAGCTGCGTTTCCCATCATGGAGGTTCTGGGTTCTGCTGACCGTCGCTGATTGATCAGCCGCCTCAGAGCTCCCTCTGGTGGTAGAAAACAGAATGACCACTTAGCAGCTCCTCTTCTTCAGATGTTTCTTGCTTATTGCTACATATTTGTCGGTGAGGTGCTGAGTCACTGTGTCTGGCTCTCAGTCACTTTGACATGAACGAAACACAGAAAGGTGAGTTCATGTAGAGCCCGCCCATCTCTTGTGTGAGCTCCCTCTTGTGACAGAATTGAGAATTACAATCATGATTAAACAGCAGCTTCAAACAGCGCTGCCTACAGCTCCCTCTGGTGGCGCATTGCAGAATGACCACACATCGTGGCTCCTTGTTTTAGTTCAGGTTATTTCATTTTTATCCTGTTTGGTATTTTAAAGCTTTTTCTGCTGTTTGACATGTTATTTTTCACAATGCATGGAGAATGTTACATTAGCTCAACATGCTAGTGCTAGCTTAGATGCTGTTAGCATTTCAGCTAGCTTTAGCTGTTTAACTCATTCTAGCTTCTACACTGATGTGACTCATAGTTTAGCTTTGTAATCAGTTCTGCACCAGTTTATAAAACTCAATCATGTTAGGATTGACTGAAACCTTTCACTTCTCTCCAACATTTTTCTACATGTTTTGTGTACATTTGATACTTTTGACTTTGATACTTTCTTCCATTTCTGTAGTTGACTTCAGTTCTTCTGCAGTTTTCACCCAAAGCCTTCAGCCTTCAGCAATCACACTGTTTTCTACTTTCTACCTATAATAACTCAAGCTCTGTGCCAACACTTGATCTTGTCTCTTTAGGTACAGAAATGATAACTTCAGTTTTCAGCATCCTCCTCCCCTGGTCCAACCAGCAGCTTCCTCCTCTCATGGTCCAATCAGCATCTTCCTCCTCTCATGGTCCAATCAGCAGCTTCCTCCTCTCATGGTCCAATCAGCAGCTTCCTCCTCTCGTCCAATCAGCATCTTCCTCTCATGTCCAACCAGCAGCTTCCTCCTCTCATGGTCCAATCAGCAGCTTCCTCCTCTCTGGGGGCTGCAGGGGCTGATGGGAGCTCTGGTTCCTCTGCTCTGATCTCTCAGCTCGTCCTTGTTTGGCCTCAGCTGCATCAGAGCCACTTCTCCCCAGGTTCACCAGAGGAAACTCCACTGCACACAATGCTTTTCCTCCCAGCTGCTGCTCTGTGCTGGCTGGGTTCAGGTGAGTGTTTCCACCAATCAGGAGCCAACAAAGCCCACCTGGAACAAACACTGTCACACTAACCTTCACCTGTCTGTCTGTGTCTCTACAGCGCTGGCTGCCATGGCAACACACCTGGTTCAGGACGACCTGACTCTGACCAAAAAAGCTGGGCAGAGCGTCTCCTTCAGCTGTGGGACTGGACAGTGTGGCTCTAATCGTGTAACTTGGTACCAGAAGAAAGAAACAGAAACATTCAGAGCTATTCTCTATATCACCATTGGTGGAAGTCCAGACAAACGTTTCAGTCATCCTCAGCAAGATGATTTCTCAGCTGAGAGAAATGAGAACAGCTGTTCATTGAAGATCAATAAAGTGAAACTGGATCATTCAGCCTCCTACTACTGCGGCTGTGATTCTGGTTCCCACAGTGAGAAATGATTCGTTCAGCCTGAACAAAAACCTCCAGATGATCAGATGTCAGTTTGTGACATAGAGAGCAGTAAACCACAGCCCAGGTTCACTGATTTCACCTCCATCTCACACAGAGACTCTCTGAGTTTCTGGTTTCATTCATTATTATTTACAGACGTAATAAGTTTATAGTTTCTGTCATTTTAAAGTTAAGATTATGATTCTCCTTGAATCATAAATAATTTATTTGAATATCAAATTCATACAGCAGACAGTCGTCAGGTGAATCTCATGTAATCTGGACGTGTCAGAAACAGGAACCAATAGGAACAGATCTGGATTTATTCCCACTGGACTCAGAGATTAACAGAAATTATGACTTTTAAAGCAGCCATGCTGCATAATTAAATAATAAATAATAACTGAGATATATAATATCCTCACACAGCATCTGCTCAGTTTTTATCCATGAAGTATCAGATGTGTTATAACTCTATTATAAGACATGTTATAATTTATGTGCCACGTAACATTTTATAAAATAATGGGATGTCCATCTCATGATTAGCCTTTTGGGAAGTTTGTAAATGTTTGCAGCTGATTAAATTTCCTGTTTCTTCCTGTTTTGGGTGACAGAGTCAAAGACCAACCAGATGCAGACTTGGAGGCAGGAAGCCAACCTCAGAGTCTCTGCAGCTTTTAAATCCTCAGTCAGAAAATCATTTAAAGCTCCAGAAACACAACAAGCTGTTATCAGTTTAACCTGATGTTATTTCAGGACTGATGTTTGATATTCAGCCTCTGGGACATTTAAATGATCAGTTCTTCAGTTAACAGAATGAAATGTAGATGAACATTAACACATTTTAACAGACATTCAGACAGAATCACTGAACATGAAAGGCCCAAAGTCATAATCCTCTCATTTCACTCTTTATGTCTGAAGATAATAACTTTTCAATCTGGAACGACTCAGACGGAGAAAAAGGAACAATTAAAGGATTTAATGACAGGAAAGAGTAACAGTTCTTTGGGTCTCGGGCCTGACAGCTGATCTGAGCTGAGATTTGATGTGAACTCGATGAACATCCTGATAACTGATGGACGCTCTGCCCCGGGGCCCGACTGGTGGTGGAGGAGGTCAGGAAAGGGGCTATGCTGGAGAGACGAAGGATGTGAGAAGGGGAGGTGGTGGGATGAACGCAGCTGGGAACCGGCTGACGGCCTGGGTGTGGATCCTTTATGCAGAGCTTGATGGATGATCGGACCAGCGGAGATGAGCATGACGCCGATGGGCGAACGGAGGGGGCGGAGTCTTCCAGCGTGAACTTCCGCTATCAACTCATTAGTTTGGTTTCTGTCCAGTTTTAAAACATTATCCAGCCATGAACTGATTGTTGCATCTAATTAAATGCTTCAATGGGTTCAGATTCACCTGATGACATCATAATGTAGAGCTGTGAATCATCTATGTTAAAGATTTCAGAGAAGAAAGATGCTTCAGAGTTAGATGTTATCTTCATCGTTTCTCTTTGTAGGTTTAACAATAAACAAGTCAAGTTTCCCGCCATGATTCCTCAGACTTTGGATGAAGATTTATTTCACTTCTCAGTAGTGGAGAGATTTATTTTTACCAGACACAATAACCACTTAGGATTGTCCAACCAGCAGCTTCCTCCTCTCGTCCAACCAGCAGCTTCCTCCTCTCGTCCAACCAGCAGCTTCCTCCTCTCGTCCAACCAGCAGCTTCCTCCTCTCGTCCAACCAGCAGCTTCCTCCTCTCGTCCAACCAGCAGCTTCCTCCTCTCGTCCAACCAGCAGCTTCCTCCTCTCATGGTCCAATCAGCAGCTTCCTCCTCTCATGGTCCAATCAGCAGCTTCCTCCTCTCATGGTCCAATCAGCAGCTTCCTCCTCTCGTCCAATCAGCAGCTTCCTCCTCTCATGGTCCAATCAGCAGCTTCCTCCTCTCATGGTCCAACCAGCAGCTTCCTCCTCTCGTCCAACCAGCAGCTTCCTCCTCTCGTCCAACCAGCAGCTTCCTCCTCTCGTCCAATCAGCAGCTTCCTCCTCTCGTCCAACCAGCAGCTTCCTCCTCTCATGGTCCAACCAGCAGCTTCCTCCTCTCATGGTCCAACCAGCAGCTTCCTCCTCTCGTCCAATCAGCAGCTTCCTCCTCTCGTCCAACCAGCAGCTTCCTCCTCTCATGGTCCAATCAGCAGCTTCCTCCTCTCATGGTCCAATCAGCAGCTTCCTCCTCTCATGGTCCAACCAGCAGCTTCCTCCTCTCTGGGGGCTGCAGGGGCTGATGGGAGCTCTGGTTCCTCTGCTCTGATCTCTCAGCTCGTCCTTGTTTGGCCTCAGCTGCATCAGAGCCACTTCTCCCCAGGTTCACCAGAGGAAACTCCACTGCACACAATGCTTTTCCTCCCAGCTGCTGCTCTGTGCTGGCTGGGTTCAGGTGAGTGTTTCCACCAATCAGGAGCCAACAAAGCCCACCTGGAACAAACACTGTCACACTAACCTTCACCTGTCTGTCTGTGTCTCTACAGCGCTGGCTGCCATGGCAACACACCTGGTTCAGGACGACCTGACTCTGACCAGGAGATCCGGGCAGAGCGTCTCCTTCAGCTGTGGAGGAACTGATCAGTGTGGTGGTTATCCTGGTACCAGAAGAAAGAAACAGAGACATTCAGAGCTATTCTCTATATCTTCAGTGATGGTAGAACAGAAAAACCTTACAATCATCCTCAACAAGATGATTTCTCAGCTGAGAGAAATCAGGCCATCTGTTCATTGAAGATCAATAAAGTGAAACTGGATCATTCAGCCTCCTACTACTGCGGCTGCTGGAAGTCTGGTTCCCACAGTGAGAAATGATTCGTTCAGCCTGAACAAAAACCTCCAGATGATCAGATGTCAGTTTGTGACATAGAGAGCAGTAAACCACAGCCCAGGTTCACTGATTTCACCTCCATCTCACACAGAGACTCTCTGAGTTTTAGACTTTAATGTTTCATCATTTTGTTAGAATCCACTGAAGGTTTCTGGTATCTTTAGTGTTTATTTACTTCTATAAAAATGATTGAGTTATTGGAGGTGTAGTTATTGAGAAAAACTAATCAAATTTTGCAAGTGCATCAGGTTTCCATGAAATTTTAGTATTTTAATGGTTTCAGAAAATTCACAGCTGAAATAACCAACATCACCTCCTGGAAACTTTAAAATCCACTGACTCACCTAGATAACTTTATCATGCTGACATTAATCTGGAAAACTTGTTGAACTTCCCAAAAACAACAGAAAGTTTCCTCCACCACTGCTCTGTGACAAACAGGAAGTCGGCCATCTTGGATCGTACTAGCGATATTAAGCTAATTTTGTCCATTACAGCCTCTGCATTTTATGAAACTTCTAGAAGTTTTAATTGATTGGATTGAAAATTGGTGAGTTTTCTCCTCAGACATGGGCAGGGATGAAAGTAGTTTTAAATTCTTGGGGGTACTATGACAAAAAAATAAAATATATGTGTTCAGGGGGCAAATGTGGAGGCGGGCCGGATCCAGCCTGCGGGCCGTAGTTTGGGGACCCCTGGGTTAGGTGGTCCCCAAACTAAAGCTTTGGGTGCTTTGGAGTTTCTGTGCTGATTAAGATTTTTGTGAAGCGATAAAAGCTGGTAGCTCTTGAATTGCTACAAAATAAAGCTCTATTTCCTCCTTCAGCCCACTGGCTGCAGTGTTGACACCTTGAGATGCCATGAGACCTAAATCCTGAACATCATGTCATACAGGGACCTGACAGCCCGTATCAAAGGGCCCGGTACCCCAAACTCCCGGAGTACCCCCCACAGGGCCCCTCTAGGGACACGGTCGAACGCCTTCTCCAAGTCCACAAAACACATGTAGACTGGTTGGGCGAACTCCCAGAACCCTCCAGGACCTGCTGAGAGTGTAGAGCTGGTCCAGTGTTCCACGACCTGGACGAAAACCACACTGCTCTTCCTGAATCCGAGGTTCGACTATCTGACGGACCTTCCTCTCCAGGACCCCTGAATAGACCTTACCAGGGAGGCTTAAGAGTGTGACCCCCTTGTAATTGGAGCACACCCTCCGGTCCCCCTTTTTAAACAGAGGGACCACCACCCCTGTCTGCCAATCCAGGGGAACTGCCCCCGATGTCCATGCGATATTGCAGAGACGCGTTAGCCAACACAACCCCGCAACATCCAGAGCCTTAAGGAACTCTGGGCGGATCTCATCCACCCCCGGGGCCCTGCCACCAAGGAGCTTTTTGACCACCTCGGCGACCTCGTCCCCAGAGACTGGAGAGCCCAACCCAGAGTCCCCAGGTTCAGCTTCCTCAACAGAAGGCATGTTGGTGGGATTGAGGAGGTCTTCGAAGTATTCCGCCCACCGGCCCACAACATCCCGAGTTGAGGTCAGCAGCACACCATCCCCACTATAAACAGTGTTGGTGCTGCACTGCTTCCCCCTCCTGAGACGCCGGATGGTGGACCAGAATCACCTCGAAGCCGTACGGAAGTCTTTCTCCATGGCCTCTCCAAACGCCCGAGTTTTTGCCTGAGCGACAACCCGAGCCACATGCTGCTTCGCCCGCCAGTACCCATCAGCTGCTACTGGAGTCCCACAGGCCAAAAAGGCCCAATAGCACTCCTTCAGCTTGACAGCATCCCTCACCAAAGGTGTCCACCAAAGGGTTCGAGGGTTGCCGCCGCGACAGGTACCAACAACCTTGCGGCCGCAGCTCGGATAAGCCACCTCGGCAATGGAGGCACGACGGAACATGGTCCACTCAGACTCAATGTCCCCCACCTCCCCCGGGACGTGTTCAAAGTTCTGCCGGAGATGGGAGTTAAAGCTCCGTCTCACAGGGGACTCTGCCAGACGTTCCCAGCAGACCCTCACTATACGTTTGGGCCTGCCAGATCTGACCGGCTTCCTCCCCCACCACCGGAGCCAACTCGTCACCAGGTAGTGGTCAGTGGACAGCTCCGCACCTCTCTTCACCCGAGTGTCCACGACATACGGCCGCAAATCTGATGAGATGATGACAAAGTCAATCATCAAACTGCGGCTTAGGGCGTCCTGGTGCCAAGTGCACATATGGACGCCCTTATGCCTGAACATGGTGTTCATGATGGACAATCCGTGATGAGCACAGAAGTCCAACAACAGAACACCGCTTGGGTTCAGATCGGGGGGCCGTTCCTCCCACCCACGCCTCTCCAGGTCTCACTGTCATTGCCCACGTGAGCGTTGAAGTCCCCCAGTAGAACAAGGGAGTCCCCAGGAGGGACACTCTCCAGTACCCCCTCTAAGGACTCCAAGAAGGGTGGGTAATCTGAACTGCTGTTCAGCCCGTAAGCACAAACAACAGTCAGAACCCGTCCCCCCACCCATGGGTGGAGGGAGGCTACCCTCTCATTCACCATGGTAAACACGAACGTACAGGCAGCCAAATAGGGCAACAAGTGTGCCCACTCCTGCCTAGCGTATCTCACCGTGGGCAACTCCAGAGTGGAAGTACGTCCAGCCCCTCTCAAGGAGACTGGTTCCAGAACCAGAGCCATGTGTCGAGGTGAGGCCGACTATTTCTAGCCGGAACCTCTCAGCCTCACACACTAGCTCCGATTCCTTCCCCACCAGAGAGGTGACGTTCCACGTCCCAAGAGCCAGCTTCTGCAGCCGAGGATCAGCCCGCCAGGGTCCCCTCCCTTGGCTGCCGCCCATAGCACAATGCCCCCGACCCCTTTCGCCCCTCGGACAGGTTGTGAGCCCATCGGAAGGGGGACCCCCGTCTTCTCTTCGGGCTGAGCCCGGCTGGGCTCCGTGGATAAAAGCCCGGCCACCAGGCGCTCGCCATCGTGCCCCACCGCCAGGCCTGGCTCCAGAGTGGGGCCCCGGTGACCCGCGTCCGGGCGAGTGAACACCAGATCCAAAGTTTGTGTCCATCATAAGGGGTCTTCAGGCTGCGCTTTGTCTGGTTCCTCACCTAGGACCTGTCTGCCTTGGGTGACCCTACCAGGGGCATAAAGCCCCAGACAGCATAGCTCCTAGGATCATTGGGACACTCAAACCCCTCCACCGCGATAAGGTGGACGCCCAAGGAGAGGGCTATTTATATAAAAGTTACATACTGCAGCTTTAATTTCACTCAGGAGTGGACGAGTCAGGAGGGACGTGGGTTAGAGCTGCTGCTGACTCACTCATCTGTTAAATGGTAAAAGGCTCAGGGAACAAGTTATATATATGAATATTCTGTTTTTTTTCTCAATTCATTAAATGCTAATGAAATAGAGGCAAACAGTAGCGCTGTGTTGTTAGCAGCACAGCGCTGTTTGATGCTGTGCTGCTAACAGCGTCACTGTTAAGGTCAGGAACGAACCATTTAACCCAGATAGGGGGGGGTCAGGGCAAATATGGATGTGTTTTTTTTGGTCTGAGAGTGGGAACATTAAATTTTTACTGCTAAAAACAATCTTTAAAAATACAATATGATTAATTTTGTAATTTATAGGGTCAAGATTTTTATTTTTTTAATTCTATGAACAAAAAATTTATAATAAAATTGTGGAGGGCCCCCTGTTGGTCAGGGCCCCTAGAATTGTCATCTCTTTTCCTCCCTATACCGCGCCTCTGTTTATTACCATATTGGAAATGTTCTGATCAGTAATACTGGTCCAATAATTCAGAATGTCACCAGATGGATCAGAATTAGGACACATTAATTATACATTTTTATTAAGGTTGTTGTTTCCATGAGAGGATCAGTGTTCCTGAATTCACCTCCTCTGAGAGCAGCAGCATCTTCCTCCTCTCGTCCAACCAGCAGCTTCCTCCTCTCATCCAATCAGCAGCTTCCTCCTCTCGTCCAACCAGCAGCTTAGTCCTCTCGTCCAACCAGCAGCTTCCTCCTCTCGTCCAATCAGCATCTTCCTCCTCTCGTCCAACCAGCATCTTCCTCCTCTCATGGTCCAAACAGCATCTTCCTCCTCTCGTCCAATCAGCATCTTCCTCCTCTCGTCCAACCAGCATCTTCCTCCTCTCGTCCAACCAGCATCTTCCTCCTCTCATGGTCCAACCAGCAGCTTCCTCCTCTCGTCCAATCAGCATCTTCCTCCTCTCGTCCAACCAGCAGCTTCCTCCTCTCGTCCAACCAGCATCTTCCTCCTCTCGTCCAATCAGCATCTTCCTCCTCTCGTCCAATCAGCATCTTCCTCCTCTCGTCCAACCAGCAGCTTCCTCCTCTCGTCCAACCAGCATCTTCCTCCTCTCGTCCAATCAGCAGCTTCCTCCTCTCGTCCAACCAGCATCTTCCTCCTCTCGTCCAATCAGCAGCTTCCTCCTCTCGTCCAATCAGCATCTTCCTCCTCTCGTCCAATCAGCATCTTCCTCCTCTCGTCCAATCAGCATCTTCCTCCTCTCGTCCAACCAGCAGCTTCCTCCTCTCGTCCAACCAGCAGCTTCCTCCTCTCGTCCAACCAGCAGCTTCCTCCTCTCATGGTCCAATCAGCAGCTTCCTCCTCTCATGGTCCAATCAGCAGCTTCCTCCTCTCGTCCAATCAGCAGCTTCCTCCTCTCATGGTCCAACCAGCAGCTTCCTCCTCTCATGGTCCAATCAGCAGCTTCCTCCTCTCGTCCAACCAGCAGCTTCCTCCTCTCGTCCAATCAGCAGCTTCCTCCTCTCATGGTCCAATCAGCAGCTTCCTCCTCTCATGGTCCAACCAGCATCTTCCTCCTCTCGTACAACCAGCATCTTCCTCCTCTCGTACAACCAGCATCTTCCTCCTCTCGTACAACCAGCATCTTCCTCCTCTCGTCCAACCAGCATCTTCCTCCTCTCGTCCAACCAGCATCTTCCTCCTCTCGTCCAACCAGCATCTTCCTCCTCTCGTACAACCAGCATCTTCCTCCTCTCGTACAACCAGCATCTTCCTCCTCTCATGGTCCAACCAGCATCTTCCTCCTCTCGTACAACCAGCATCTTCCTCCTCTCGTCCAACCAGCATCTTCCTCCTCTCGTCCAACCAGCATCTTCCTCCTCTCGTCCAATCAGCATCTTCCTCCTCTCGTCCAATCAGCATCTTCCTCCTCTCGTCCAACCAGCATCTTCCTCCTCTCGTCCAATCAGCATCTTCCTCCTCTCGTCCAACCAGCATCTTCCTCCTCTCGTCCAATCAGCAGCTTCCTCCTCTCGTCCAATCAGCATCTTCCTCCTCTCGTCCAATCAGCATCTTCCTCCTCTCGTCCAACCAGCATCTTCCTCCTCTCGTCCAATCAGCATCTTCCTCCTCTCGTCCAACCAGCATCTTCCTCCTCTCGTCCAATCAGCATCTTCCTCCTCTCGTCCAACCAGCAGCTTCCTCCTCTCGTCCAACCAGCAGCTTCCTCCTCTCGTCCAACCAGCAGCTTCCTCCTCTCATGGTCCAACCGGCAGCTTCCTCCTCTCGTCCAACCAGCATCTTTCTCCTCTCATGGTCCAATCAGCATCTTCCTCCTCTCATGGTCCAATCAGCAGCTTCCTCCTCTCATGGTCCAATCAGCAGCTTCCTCCTCTCGTCCAACCAGCATCTTCCTCCTCTCGTACAATCAGCAGCATCCTCCTCTCATGGTCCAATCAGCAGCTTCCTCCTCTCATGGTCCAATCAGCAGCTTCCTCCTCTCGTCCAACCAGCATCTTCCTCCTCTCGTCCAATCAGCAGCTTCCTCCTCTCATGGTCCAACCAGCAGCTTCCTCCTCTCATGGTCCAATCAGCAGCTTCCTCCTCTCATGATCCAACCAGCATCTTCCTCCTCTCATGGTCCAATCAGCATCTTCCTCCTCTCATGGTCCAACCAGCAGCTTCCTCCTCTCATGATCCAACCAGCAGCTTCCTCCTCTCATGGACCAACCAGCAGCTTCCTCCTCTCGTCCAATCAGCAGCTTCCTCCTCTCATGGTCCAATCAGCAGCTTCCTCCTCTCGTCCAATCAGCAGCTTCCTCCTCTCATGGTCCAACCAGCAGCTTCCTCCTCTCGTCCAATCAGCAGCTTCCTCCTCTCATGGTCCAACCAGCAGCTTCCTCCTCTCATGGTCCAATCAGCAGCTTCCTCCTCTCATGGTCCAACCAGCAGCTTCCTCCTCTCATGGTCCAATCAGCAGCTTCCTCCTCTCATGGTCCAATCAGCAGCTTCCTCCTCTCATGGTCCAATCAGCAGCTTCCTCCTCTCATGGTCCAATCAGCAGCTTCCTCCTCTCTGGGGGCTGCAGGGGCTGATGGGAGCTCTGGTTCCTCTGCTCTGATCTCTCAGCTCGTCCTTGTTTGGCCTCAGCTGCATCAGAGCCACTTCTCCCCAGGTTCACCAGAGGAAACTCCACTGCACACAATGCTTTTCCTCCCAGCTGCTGCTCTGTGCTGGCTGGGTTCAGGTGAGTGTTTCCACCAATCAGGAGCCAACAAAGCCCACCTGGAACAAACACTGTCACACTAACCTTCACCTGTCTGTCTGTGTCTCTACAGCGCTGGCTGCCATGGCAACACACCTGGTTCAGGACGATTTAAGTCGAACTGGAAGAGTTGATCATAGCATCTCCTTCAGCTGTGGAAGAACTGATCAGTGTGGTGGAAATGTTGTAGTCTGGTACCAGAAGAAAGAAACAGAAACGTTCAGAGCTATTCTCTATATCACCAGTGGTGGTAGAACAGAAAAGCCTTTCAATCATCCCCAACAAGACGATTTCTCTGCTGAAAATACTCAGAAAGTCTGTTTGTTGAGGATCAATGCAGTGAAACTCACTCACTCAGCCTCCTACTACTGCAGCTGTAGGAAGTCTGGTTCCCACAGTGAGAAATGATTCCTTCAGCCTGAACAAAAACCTCCAGATGATCAGAAGAACAGACACTTCCAGGTGTAAGGCTCATTGATGTGGGACTTGCAGTTTTCTGGAAATCACCTCAAAGCATCAAACTGGGTTCAGGAACAGAGAGAAAACCACCAAAGCAGCTTTATGACATCATATCTCCTGAACGATGCGACATCGAGACACAAACTTTCACATGAATTTCCTGACACTCAAAATTTATTCTTTTCTTTCAGATCTGTTCCAGTTTTGTCATAAATCTTCTCTGTTGCAAATCAGGCATATTTTTACATCTCAGCTCACAGACTGAAAAAGGAACATGCATGAAACGAGGCTTGACTGTTTGCTGGTCCTTCCTGATGTCCGTGGTGAAGGAATCACATCGATAGTTTTTATATTTCCTGAGAGGAAACAGTTTGGAACCTAGTAAAGATGGTATTCAGTGTTCTTTTGTCATCAAATTTGACTAAATCTTTTGCATTTAATATTGTATTTTGAGAAAACTGAGTAGGACAGAAGTGTTCCTGTATTGGTTCTGATAAAAACGGTGTGAATGACGTCCGTAGCCTTTTCCTGAGATGTTCGCTGTCGCTCCAGAGCTGCGTTTCCCATCATGGAGGTTCTGGGTTCTGCTGACCGTCGCTGATTGATCAGCCGCCTCAGAGCTCCCTCTGGTGGTAGAAAACAGAATGACCACTTAGCAGCTCCTCTTCTTCAGATGTTTCTTGCTTATTGCTACATATTTGTCGGTGAGGTGCTGAGTCACTGTGTCTGGCTCTCAGTCACTTTGACATGAACGAAACACAGAAAGGTGAGTTCATGTAGAGCCCGCCCATCTCTTGTGTGAGCTCCCTCTTGTGACAGAATTGAGAATTACAATCATGAGTTGGGAGAGTTTCATGCTTCAGTCGTGAAGCTGGTCGGTGAGTAAACAGCAGCTTCAAACGGCGCTGCCTACAGCTCCCTCTGGTGGCGCATTGCAGAATGACCACACATCGTGGCTCCTTGTTTTAGTTCAGGTTATTTCATTTTTATCCTGTTTGGTATTTTAAAGCTTTTTCTGCTGTTTTACATGTTATTTTTTCACAATGCATGGAGAATGTTACATTAGCTCAACATGCTAGTGCTAGCTTAGATGCTGTTAGTATTTCAGCTAGCTTTAGCTGTTTAACTCATTCTAGCTTATAAATTGATGTGACTCATAGTTTAGCTTTGTAATCAGTTCTGCACCAGTTTATAATACTCAATCATGTTAGGATTGACTGAAACCTTTCACTTCTCCAACATTTTTCTACATGTTTTGCGTTCATTTGGTACTATTGACTTTGATACTTTCTTCCATTTCTGTAGTTGACTTCAGTGCTTCTGCAGTTTTCACCCAAAGCCTTCAGCCTTCAGCAATCACACTGTGTTTCCTTCTCTCTACCTATAATAACTCAAGCTGTGTGCTAAAACTTGATCATGTCTCTTTGGGTCCAGAAATGATAACTTCAGTTTTCAGCATCTTCCTCCTCTCGTCCAATCAGCATCTTCCTCCTCTCGTCCAACCAGCATCTTCCTCCTCTCGTCCAACCAGCAGCTTCCTCCTCTCATGGTCCAATCAGCAGCTTCCTCCTCTCGTCCAACCAGCAGCTTCCTCCTCTCATGGTCCAACCAGCAGCTTCCTCCTCTCATGGTCCAATCAGCAGCTTCCTCCTCTCGTCCAACCAGCAGCTTCCTCCTCTCATGGTCCAATCAGCAGCTTCCTCCTCTCTGGGGGCTGCAGGGGCTGATGGGAGCTCTGGTTCCTCTGCTCTGATCTCTCAGCTCGTCCTTGTTTGGCCTCAGCTGCATCAGAGCCACTTCTCCCCAGGTTCACCAGAGGAAACTCCACTGCACACAATGCTTTTCCTCCCAGCTGCTGCTCTGTGCTGGCTGGGTTCAGGTGAGTGTTTCCACCAATCAGGAGCCAACAAAGCCCACCTGGAACAAACACTGTCACACTAACCTTCACCTGTCTGTCTGTTTCTCTACAGCGCTGGCTGCCATGGCAACACACCTGGTTCAGGACGACCTGACTCTGACCAGGAGAAAAGGGGAGAGCGTCTCCTTCAGCTGTGAGACTGGACAGTGTGCTACCTATGTATCCTGGTACCAGAAGAAAGAAAAAGAGACATTCAGAGCTATTCTCTATATCACCAGTGGTGGAAGCCCATCTAAATTCAATCATCCTCAGCAAGATGATTTCTCAGCTGAGAGAAATGAGAACAGTTGTTCATTGAAGATCAATAAAGTGAAACTGGATCATTCAGCCTCCTACTACTGCGGCTGTTATTCTGGTTCCCACAGTGAGAAATGATTCGTTCAGCCTGAACAAAAACCTCCAGATGATCAGATGTCAGTTTGTGACATAGAGAGCAGTAAACCACAGCCCAGGTTCACTGATTTCACCTCCATCTCACACAGAGACTCTCTGAGTTTTAGACTCTAATGTTTCATTGTTTTGTTAGAATCCACTGAAGGTTTCTGGTATCTTTAGTGTTTATTTAGTTCTTTCAAGAGAATTGGATTATTGGAGGTGTAGTTATTGACAAAAACTAAGAAAATTTTGCAAGTGCACCAGGTTTCCATGAAATTTTAGTATTTTAATGGCCTCAGAAAAGTCACAGCTGAAATAACCAGCAGCGCCTCCTGGAAACTTTAAAACCACTGACTCACCAACTTACTTTATCATGCTGACATTAATCTGGAAAACTTGCAGAACTTCCCAGGAACTACAGAAAGTTTCCTCCACCATGCTCTAGATCAGTGGTTCTTAACCTTTTTTGAGGTACCGAACCCACCAGTTTCATGTGCGCATTCACTGAACCCTTCTGTAGTGATAAATAAAATATGATTCCCCCCAAATTCAAGACATAGGGTCAACCCAACTAGAGTCTAGTTGGGTCACCCCATGATCACCAAGTCGTCTTAAAGGTAGAGTCTCTGAGATCAGTTCTTCAAAATACAGTCAGTGTTTTCAGCACAGTTGATCTGACTGTCCAGGAACGATCCAGGGTATTTAAAATGTGCCACAGTTTCAACAGGTTGGCCATTGAGAGAAACTGGAACCACTTTAAGGTCTTTAGATCATTTAATTAGCTCTACATTCTTAAGAGAATGAAAAATTAATAATAAGTAATAAAGACTTTGTGGTATTCTGATTTAGTAATGTAATTATATTAGTTGCGTTACCACCCCCACGCCACTAGAGGCAGTACCAACCCCAAAAAGATGCGACTAAGGAGCAGATTTAGAAGTTCACCGAAAGCTACAGAATGTGGTAAAAACTGTGAGCTTTGCTGAAGTAATTAAAGACACAAGTTCAAATCCAGGCTGAGAGTGAAGCTCCTTCAATCAGGGCTCCTCCGCAGCTCTGATTGGCTAAGCAATGTAACCTGATCCTCTGATTGGCTCAGCAATGTAACGTGATCCTCTGATTGGCTCAGCAATGTAACGTGATGCTTTGCAGCAAGTGATGGCAAAGCGGGGCGTCATCACGATTTTACACAAGTGAGTCTTTACCTCCGCGGCAGAGGCTCCACCGAACCCCTGAGACCGACTCATCGAACCCCTGGGGTTCGATAGAACCCAGGTAAAGAACCACTGCTCTATGACAAACAGGAAGTCAGCCATCTTGGATTGCACTAGCTATATTAACCTAATTTTGTCCATTACAGCCTCTGCATTTTATCAAACTTCTAGAGTTTTTGATCAATTGGATTGAAAATGGGTGAGTTTTATCCTAAGAAATGGGAGATATAAAGTTATCAAAATCCTGACATTTTGTGCTTATTGAAGAAACTTGGCCTGGACCCAAACTTTGACTACCAGCCAAAAAGTAAAAGTTGTTATAACTCCTACAGAGATAGTGAGAGATGAAACCTGTTGTTCAAATGATCCCTAACAACAATAACTTAACTAGTTAGCATTTGTCACTAACTGGTCAAATGCTGACATAATCAAATCTGCCTCATTATAAAAGGAAGTTTAATGTTTTACTTTGAAAAGTCCATATTTGACTTCCTTTCCATTGTGAACATGAAACTGTAACCAGAGAGAGAAAACAAGTTGGTTTAACTTGTTCATTACTGAGAGTTTTCTACAGACAGAGAGGCTGAGCCGACTGGTGTTGGTCATTTATTACCATATTGGAAATGTCCTGATCAGTTATACTGGTCCAATAACCCATAATTTCACCAGATGGATCAGAATCAGGACACATTAATGCATTTTATTAAGGTTGTTGTTTCCAGGAGAGGATCAGAGCATCAGTGTTCCTGAATTCTTCTCCTCTAACAGCAGCAGCATCTTCCTCTGATCGTCCAATCAGCATTTTCCTCCTCTCATGGTCCAACCAGCAGCTTCCTCCTCTCGTCCAATCAGCATCTTCCTCCTCTCATGGTCCAACCAGCAGCTTCCTCCTCTCGTCCAATCAGCATCTTCCTCCTCTCATGGTCCAACCAGCAGCTTCCTCCTCTCGTCCAACCAGCAGCTTCCTCCTCTTGTCCATCCAGCAGCTTCCTCCTCTCGTCCAATCAGCAGCTTCCTCCTCTCATGGTCCAATCAGCAGCTTCCTCCTCTCTGGGGGCTGCAGGGGCTGATGGGAGCTCTGGTTCCTCTGCTCTGATCTCTCAGCTCGTCCTTGTTTGGCCTCAGCTGCATCAGAGCCACTTCTCCCCAGGTTCACCAGAGGAAACTCCACTGCACACAATGCTTTTCCTCCCAGCTGCTGCTCTGTGCTGGCTGGGTTCAGGTGAGTGTTTCCACCAATCAGGAGCCAACAAAGCCCACCTGGAACAAACACTGTCACACTAACCTTCACCTGTCTGTCTGTGTCTCTACAGCGCTGGCTGCCATGGCAACACACCTGGTTCAGGACGACCTGACTCTGACCAGGAGATCCGGGCAGAGCGTCTCCTTCAGCTGTGGAGGAACTGATCAGTGTGGTAATTGGAAATCCTGGTACCAGAAGAAAGAAACAGAAACTTTCAAACCGATACTTCAATTTGATACAAGTAATTCCAACATATACAAAGGCTACAATCATCCTCAGAAAGATGATTTCTCAGCTGAGAGAAATGAGAACGGCTGTTCATTGAAGATCAATAAAGTGAAACTGGATCATTCAGCCTCCTACTACTGCGGCTGCAGGAAGTCTGGTTCCCACAGTGAGAAATGATTCGTTCAGCCTGAACAAAAACCTCCAGATGATCAGATGTCAGTTTGTGACATAGAGAGCAGTAAACCACAGCCCAGGTTCACTGATTTCACCTCCATCTCACACAGAGACTCTCTGAGTTTCTGGTTTCATCCATTATTATTTACTGACGTAATAAATTTATAGTTTCTGTCATTTTATAACTAAATAATGGTATTATTCCTCCTGAATCATAAATAACTTATATTAAACAATATCAAATGCATACAGCAGACAGTCATCAGGTGGATCTCATGTAATCTGGACGTGTCAGAAACAGAGGAACCCATTGAGAACGTCTTTGTCCAGTTTAGTGAAGGACGTTTAGAGTGACTTTACAGATTAATCATGGTGACATCATAATGCAGAGCTGCATATCATCTGTGTAGTTATGGTAACCGATCTTATTACCCATCATAATCTGTGCTGACTGGATGATAAAATAGATAGAAATAAAGATTTATAAACTGGAGATGAATATCAAGGTTAACATTACTGGTGACTCAAAAATGTATTAATGTTTGGGAATGGCTTTGGTTCCTGATCGATGTGCAGATTTTAAAATTTCCTCCATAAATAAGTTGGAGTTTAGACGTTAAAATCACAGGCAGGTTTATAAAACTGAACTAAATCCAACCAGGTGAAGTTGGTTCTGTTCATTAGTGCTCAGTAAATTCACACGAATCTCCACCCTGTTTGGTGTCTTCAACCAAACGTCAGAGAAGAGAAAATCTGAAAACAGAGAAAGTTACTCTGCTGTCTGTGATGGTGGTTTTTAGTGTCCTGAGTGATGACAGGAACCTGACCACTGGGTTCAAACATTTCAACTTTACTCACAGAAAACATGGCAGCTACTAAATCGGTCAATATCAGATCAATATCGGATACATTTTCCATCAGAGTGTCGTCTCTGACCTGGACGACGCTGAAGCTGCTGGTGATGCGTTGAAGAGTTAAGAACCAGAGGCTACAAGCCGTTCATGACTTCCAGAAAGAGCGTTTCCCGTTTGTAGTTTAGTGTTTAATGATTCACTGTCTTTCTTTGCAGCTTTTATAAAAAGATGAAGTTGAGTTTTACATAATTTATGATCCAAAGACGTCCCTCACTTCTCATTCGTGGAGCATTTCTCCTGCCAGACACGATCTCCACTTCAACGGGAGCAACGATGTCTGAAAGTTCAGGATGGAAATGATCAACCAACTTATCGACTTTGGTTAGAGGATAAGAGGGAGACTGAAAAGTAAACCTGAGTGAAGGTTTCAGAGGTAAAAGGTCATTTTATTTATATAGCACATTTTCAGCAACAAGATAACAAACTAAAGGAAAGAGCAAATAAAGAATGTAATGTTGGTC
The DNA here is from genome assembly GCF_904066995.2 of Poecilia reticulata. Lineage (NCBI taxonomy): Eukaryota > Metazoa > Chordata > Actinopteri > Cyprinodontiformes > Poeciliidae > Poecilia > Poecilia reticulata. The sequence goes on from NC_088846.1 coordinate 31,056,584, forward strand.
TAAAGTATGTAAACTAGCTGCTCCTGTTCAGGGTGGCTAAGTTTCCTCTGGTCTATTTAGATTTCAGAGTCAGCAGAAATGATGCCTTCAAAGATTACAGGAAATGGTCAGATTGGGTCACATCAGTTACAAAACCTTGGAAATATTTACACCTTCGACGATGATCAGGTTCAGAGGGTGTCCCTGTTTTTCAGCCTGGATGTCGAGTCTCAGTGTGGAAACAGATCATGGATCTGACTCTTTGTGATTCCACATTCTGGACTTTGACCTGACTGAGCTTTGTAAGTGAGTTCATGAGCAGGATCCCAGATCGCCAACCAGCCATCGCCATGGAGATGGAGCGTTTATCAGCCGGGGTTGGTGGGGCAGAAATCATGTTACCGAAATCCAATTATGTTCACATCGTCAACTATATGGACACAGGATCCTCCGCTTCCCCCAGGGATCCATCATGTTTCCGGCTGCGTGGGCCCCATCAGGGCCAGAGGGGTCTGCGCCGAGACTAGAGACCAGATGACTGACATGCAAAGAGAAGCTGCAAAAGGAGCAAAGGACAAAGGTCAAACACAGGGCAGATGGGAGGAAGGAGAAGAAACAAAGTGTCTCAGAGACAGAAGTTCAGACAAAGTCAGAATCAGAACTGATCAAAATATTCAAGAGTCAAATTTATCTGGAAACTTTACAGTTTAATTCATGATGAATCACATCCAACCTGTCGGAGTCCTGCTGCCTCCACCCTGATCAGCTAGAAAGGTCATGACCTCTGCTGCCAGCCAGCCTCCACCCTGATCAGCTAGAAAGGTCATGACCTCTGCAGCCTCCACCCTGATCAGCTAGAAAGGTCATGACCTCTGCAGCCAGCCTCCACCCTGATCAGCTAGAAAGGTCATGACCTCTGCTGCCTCCACCCTGATCAGTGTGAGCTTCATGGCTCCATCAGCCTCCAGGAAACCACAGCCCCCCCTCCCCTCCCTCCCCCCCTCATCCCCCCTCCTCCCGCCCCCTCCCCCCCTTGAACTGACAGAGAGAAACTGAGATAATGAGACCAGAAATCAGCCGATGGGTTTTTGTATCAGTCTGTCTCACTGTGGGATGAATGGATCTTTGGTTCTGGAACCAAACTGTATGTAACGGGTAAGAACCAACATTTACTGGTTTTCATTAGTAAAGGTGTTGCTGTGAAAATATTTGGCAAATATTAGTGAATATCATCTGAAAACTGTCAGTGACTCCAACCTGTAATATCTGATAATACAGCTTATAAATGTCTAATTACTGTTAAATATGCATCAGACATTTAATAACTGCTGGAACTGAGTGTTAATTAAACTGACAGAGTAAAACTGAGACCAGAAATCAGCCGATGGGTTTTAGTATCAGTCTGTCTCACTGTGGGTTGAATGGATCTTTGGTTCTGGAACCAAACTGTATGTAACGGGTAAGAACCAACATTTACTGGTTTTACTGTTAAAATGGGTTAAAGTCACTTTCTGCTGAATCAGGATTTACATGTTAGTTTCTATCATTAGTAAATAATTCATCACAGACATCAATAATAAATGAAACATTTCAAAAATTTACTGTCAATTTAGTTTATTTGGCAAATATTGGTGAACATCTGAAAACTGTCAGTGACTCCAACCTGTAATATCTGATAATACAGCTTATAAATGTCTAATTACTGTTAAATATGCATCATACGTTTAATAACTGCTGGAACTGAGTGTTAATTAAACTGACAGAGTAAAACTGAGACCAGAAATCAGCCGACGGGTTTTAGTATCAGTCTGTCTCACTGTGGGATGAATATCTGTTTGGATCTGGAACCAAACTGTTTGTAACGGGTAAGAACCAACATTTATTCATTTCACTGTCAACGTGGGTTTAAAAGACACTTTCTGCTGTTTTAGATTTAGAGATGATTATTGTTTTAGTGTTTGATCAATCAGGTTTAATCTGTTAAATGAAAAGTGTAATGAAGACAGAAAATGGATTAAAAATTCAGATCTGATCTGATCAGATGATCAGCTTCTAGTTTCTGAGCCTCGTTTTAAGTTTGAGGAACATTTTCCTGACATCAAAAACCTGATTTTACCGTCAGAGTTCAGAGTTCAGAGTTCAGAGTGGAGCAGCTGCTGTGGGTCAAATATTCTTTATTCGTTTACCGTCTGCTGAAACCAGCGAAACGAAAAACTGACAGAAAAACTGAATTTAATGAGACCAGAAATGTTTCTGTCTGTCGGATGGATCTTTGGTTCTGGGTCCAAACTGAGGTAAGAAAAATCATTCATGGTTTTATTAGAGAAGCTAAAATGTGTTCAAAGCCACTTTATGGTTCTGAGTTTAAATTTAAATTTTCATTAGTAAAAATTCATCATGGAAATAATTTCTGAAAACATGTTCAGATTTCTTTCAACAATTTTATAAAATATTTACATTTTCTAGAAATATTGGAGAAAATTATCAGTAAATTCTGTGAAATGTTCAGAATTTACTGATAATTTAAATGTATTTAATCTAAAATCTTTATTTTCTTTAACTTTCCTGTGAAACCAACTTCAGTTTTTCAGATTCTGAAAACGTCACTAAAATATGATTTATTCTTAAAAACTGATCAGATCCGTTTACTAAAATTAAAATATGAAATAATAAATTATGACCAGAAAAACGGCTTTTAGATAAACGTTAATTAAATTCATACTTTGCCAAAAATGGATGGAAAAATAATCTAGAGATAAATTAATTAATTTGTTAATTAAGAAAAAATAATTTTCTATAGCCGTATATTGATCAGGTATTGATCAGATATTGACGAGATATTGATCAGGTATTGATCAGGTATTGATCAGATATTGATCAGGTATTGATCGGCTCCAGCTGTAACGGTGGATTAACTGCATTAAGATGTTTCTGTGGAGCCGAGTCCAGGTTCTGGAGGGAACTTTGTTCTGGATTAACGAGTAAAATAATAATCTGGGTTCAGAGAAATTACAGCTTTACTTCATTTTATTTTGATCATCAAATGAATTTATTGAGACAAAAATACAGAAACTGCTTTAAATGATGATGTTGGTTTTTCAGAATAAAAGCCTTTAATTTAAACCGTTTTCTGGATCAACCATCAGAACCAGTAAAGACTCTGTAAATCCCAGTGGAGGAGCTCTGACCCTCAGCTTCGCTGAAATGATTTAATTCAGACACACAGTTTACAGCAGCTGATGGTGATGGTAGAGCCCGGGCTTTGACTAGGCCGTAACTACACTTCATTTCCATTCAGAGCTGAACCTGCTGGAGTTCTTTGGGTCGTTGTTCTACCAGGTTCTCCACATCAGAAAATAAAGCTGTTACATTTTATATAACACCAGTATAAAGGTGTCATATATACAGGTGGATATTTTGTATCTTTATCTTCTGATCGACTGTCAGAGGCTCCAGCTCTTTGCTGCCCAGCTGGAAATGACAAAGTAGTTTAGTAATCAAAGAACATCGGTGCTAAAAAAATGACTGTTTTCCTTCATTTTCCTGCTTTTAATTTATTTTTAGACTTTGATCGTATTTTAGGTAATCAAATTAATTTATTAAAATAAAAATGACTTGAGAGAATAAAAGAAACTGTTTTTAAAACCGTTTTTCCTGTGAAGAAACATTCAGACCATCAGAACCAGTAAAGACTCTGTAAATCCCAGTGGAGGAGCTCTGACCCTCAGCTTCGCTGAAATGATTTAATTGATTTAATCGGGCAGGTTACCAGCAGGAATGAGCTGCTGAAGGTCATGTTAGAGTCCGGGCTTTGACTAGGCCGTACCTACATCTCATTTCCATTCAGAGCTGAACCTGCTGGAGTTCTTTGGGTCGTTGTTCTACCAGGTTCTCCACAGCATCACTCTGCCACCACCGTGTTTGGCTGTAATGTGATGTTCTGGTTCTGACCCGCTGTCAGTTTTACACCAGATGTAACGGGACGTTCAGGTTCTGAAAGGTCCAGTCCGACTCATCAGTCTGCAGAATGTTTCAGGTCTTTGTGTTGGTTGGTGTCAGCCTCTCCTTATTCTGGAATCATGACCTCTGACCTTACGAGGCAGTAAAGTCTGGTTCTGGATTCTTCTAGGACCTCCTGGATGGGTCGGGTCTTTTAGTGAACGGTTTCAAATGAAATCAGTTTAAAACTGTCTCTTATTTACTCAGTTTATCGTTTCCTGATGACCTGAAATTTTCCTCTGTTCTGCTTGTTTCTGCCGTGTCCAGGTAGAACAGTGGTTCCGCCCAAGGTGTCTGTGTGTCCGGTGAAAACAGAAAGTCATGTGGAGGGAACCACGGCTCTGATGTGTCTGGCCTCAGCCATGTATCCTCCTCTGGTCCAGATCTCCTGGAGAAGACAGAAGGGCAGCAGCCAGGAGGAGTCGGCGCCTGCTGAGGAGAAACAGCAGGAGATCAGCGGGTCGAGAAGTTCTGCCGTCATCAGGCTGGTTAGAAACGAGACGCTCTACAGTTATGAATACATCTGTGAAGTTCAGCATGAGGGCGGCAAGGTGACGAACCAAACACGGCTCCTAGGTACGAACAGCAGAAGTTCAGGAGAAACGCAGCTTCAGGTTCACATGTGACTGAAATGTTGGATTGTTTCTGTTCCAGAACCTGCAGAACCTCCAGCTCCAACCGGGTCTGGAGCAGCAACTGATCGGCCAGCAGCTCCTGCGCCGCCAGCAGCAGCGTCTGTCCGTCCTCAGCTCCCAGTGAGGCTCCCAGTGAGGCTCCCAGGGTCCTTCCAGCCTGGCTGCAGGGTGAAGCTGCTCTGCCTGCTCTACTCAGTGCTGATAGTGAAGAGTCTGGTGTTCTGCTGTGGACTCTCTCTGCTGATGGTCCTCAGGACCAAGGGACCGGCCCCCAGCTGAGCCTCTGCTGCTCACATCACATCTCAGCTTTAAGACACAGGACAATCTGTGGAATGTACTTTGATTTATTTTGCTGCAGTTTATTATAATGATTTATTTTGCTTTTCACTTTTTACAGTGTTGTAGATTCTACAGATTTATTCATTCTGTATTTGAATAAACTCAAACATTTCTTTCTCATGTTTCTCACTTTTTATAACTTTTAACTGACCTGAATGTAATGAAATTTAAACAAGAATAAAAACATTTTCTCCAACTTCAACATGTATGTTATTAATATTAACAATATGTAAAGTATCAATAAAGGTTATTGATGATCCACCAGGTTCATCTGTTTGTCCTGATTCTTCAGTTTATCTGAATCAGTGAGAAAATCAAACTCTACGCTGATGATGATGTTGTTTCCACCAAACAGCAGAGCTGCTGTGAAAACAAACATCCCACAGTGTTTATGAGTTATGCTAACATAATCATGCTAAAACACATCTTCTGTGTTTTCTCCACTTTGTGTTTCACACGTTTCAGTCAGCAGTAGCTTAGTTAGCTAGGAAGGAGTGGATCTCTGTCTCGCTGTCAGATGTTTAGCTTCTCTGCCTCCGTTAGTGACAATGTTTTTTTCCTGCTTTGTGGCCGATGGGCTCAGCTGTGTGCTGGTGCAAAGCCAGTGGATTGGTGAGGCCCCTGACCCAGCAGGGAGCCAACCAGACTTCACCAGGCGCTGTGCAGCCGGGCTGAAGGGTCACGGTAATCCTGGAAACCACTGGACTCCACCAACTTGTCCGTTTGTAAAGATTTCCCCGTTTCGTTGACAGACCCGCTGGGAGTCGGCAGGTCCAGTCAGAAACGTGGAATGAGAGACACGATGATGGTCAAATGTTCACCAGGACCAGAATGAGCAGCTTCACATCCGACCTGGCATCAAACGGCTGCTAGGAAAGTTCAAATACAGGAAAACTGACGCATGATGAAACCAACCGATCGACTGATCGGACTCTGTAATTTTCTCTGATCCCTGCCTGATGTGACGTGACGGCGTGTTGAACAGTTTGCTGTCATTCAGCCGCTGCTTGTCGAGGCGCCGTCCTCCAAACAGGAAACAGATCTTTGGCACCAACAGTCACCCATAAACCTGCCCTGTCTGGTGATTTTTAATAACCTTTGAGTTTATTTTACCCAAAGAAACAAGAAAAACTCAGAGAAAGTTTCTTTATATTTTTATAAATATTCTTCATAAATAAAATGTGTTCAATTAAAGTGTCATGAAGTTGTGTGGTTGAGAGGTGGTGAGGCTGACGGAGAGGACCAGGCTGAAGTAAATAAAAATTATTTTAATGAAGAATGTCCACAAAAAGTTCCAAACCAGGCAGCACAGCTGAGCGGACGGCTGAAGCTCATCACAGGTAGCAACATAAAACACACAGGCAACATGGAACGGCAAGACAAAGTCAGGCACTGCTGGGCGAGGTCAGACGAGGACAGCAAAGACACAGAGGGTAATCATGGAGCGAGACACTCAGGGGAACAATCAGGGGGCAGACAGGACAACACAGAGAATCACAGAAACACAGAAATCTGAATAAACACGCAGAAAAACTCAAATTAAGGCAAAAAGTAAAAATGTTGCCATTCTTCCCAACGTGATTCTTTCCTGTTCAGTGACTGAATCAGCATGAATGTAACTGAAGAACCTGAAGAGTTTGGAAAGTTTTCAAACATCCTGAGCATCAAAGATATGAACTTCTCCTAAACCTTCAACCTGCATGTTGTTTCCATCCCAAACCACAAGTTTTCCTTCATTTCTATATTTCTAGAAAACATTTAATGTAGCTGTAATAAAACCTGAAGCCCAGATAAGTTAAAACATTTCAGAGCTGCTGTGTATCTGGTCTGTTTCTTACTCCAGCTGGTCGTCCAGTTTATGAGCTTCTGACCAGTAAAACCAGTTCAGAGTTTCAGTCGGACTTCAGAGATAATTAACATTTAATCCTCTGAAAGTTACAGGTCAGATTTTCTTGGCCTCAGATGATGAACTTTTATCTGTTCTGGTTTTCTAAGAGCTGCTTTTGAAACAACTGATCACTTTGTTCTCTCAGCGGCTCGAAGGAACCAAAGAGCGTGAAGCAGGTCGGAACCATGAAACTCAGTCGGACTGAAGGATCAGAACCTTCAGGAAGCTGTAAAGTCAACGAGACGACAAAATGATTTCTGCTCATCATGCAACGACTCACTGATGGATTATTTGGTCATCAGGAATAATCAGAATGTGTTTGAATTAAGATGTTTGATGTGAATATAAATAAACTGAACTGAGATCAGTGATTTAACAGGAGACTGAATATTAATGATGTTCTGACTGGATTTGTGACCCAGTTAACATTATGATCTATCAGCTGTGATGTTGGTTTCAGTGGAAACAATGAAAATGTTTCCAGGAAGCAGAACCAAACCACAGCGATGGAGCAGATGGTGAGTTTGTAGAGCAGCAGATGTGAATCTGATCTCAGTGGTTATTAGAAGCCACCAAACTGCTGGCAGCCAATCAGATTCCTTTCCTGCAGCTGTGTGGGTTTGTGCTCTGCAGCCTCCACACCGTTAGCTGTGGCTTCTCACTTTAATAACACCATGACAGTTACAAGCATCGACTGAAACAGTCGTTCAGGAAGCACCTGAGTTCTTCATCTGAGAGAGAAACAGCTCAGAGCTGAACTCACAGCTCAGCAATCGGCTCCATCAGTCGAATCACATCAGGCTGTTCAACGGCTCAAATGCAGGATAACAATTAGAGTGAAGGTTGAAGCAGCAGCAGCTGAATCTGAACTCTGATCAGTTTCTCTGTTTGTCTCTCGATGCAGCAGGAAGATTTCAGCTCACAGGAACAAACAAAGCAGCAGCAAAACCACCGAGACAGAAACTCAAACCACCGAGACAAACATTCATGTTGTTCACTTCCTGCCAACCAGGCGGCCATCTTGGTTCTGATCCGGTATCGTCAGAGGAGTCTGGACGTCTCCATCACAGCTGGACCTCTAACTGGTTTGGTCTCTGAGGACCAGCTCTGCACTGGTTTCCGTCAGACCTCAGGGCCCTGTTACCATGGCAACACCCAGACCCTCTGGTGACTCTTTCTGGGTCTCATCAGAACCATCTGGGTTCTCTGCATCCTGTCATTCAGAACCAGATTGACTCTGATCTCCTGGACCAGGCTGAGGTTCTGTTGGACCTGATTGTTGCTCCAACACATTAAACCTTCAACCAACTAACAGCTGGAAACTTGATGGTTCTGATCCACCAGAACATTCTGGTTCTGGTGGATCAGAACCATCTGGGTTCTCTGCATCCTGTCATTCAGAACCAACTGTTTGCACAGCTTCCTTCAGGTTCAGTTGTTCTTCATCTCAGCATTAATGTCAGAACTCTGAACCCGTCCTTCTGGACCTCTCACCATGTTTTACGGCTTCGGCTTCAGGAAGGAGGACCAGAGCAGAGAAACCAGCAGGAACCAGGAACCAGGAGCAGATTTGACTTCAGGATCGTCCTGATTCAGCAGTGATCAACCAGCTGGCTGCACGTCTGCGGCTCCGTCTCACTTCCTGGGTTTTTATGTTGCTCTTCCTGTGCAGAAGGTTTTTCCTCTGAGTCCTTCATGGATCCAGAGTCACAGATTCACCAACTTCATCTGCTGCCGTCACGTTATGGTCCTCTAACCAACGGGCAGCTCCGCCCAGGCTGCAGCCTCAGGGACCGGAAACGGTCATTCACTCATTCATTCATTCATTCATTCATTCATTCATTCATTCATTCATTCATTCATTCATTCATTCATTCATCAGCTGATGGCTCTCAGCTTGTTGCTCTTCAGCCTCAGCAGATGAAACGTTGGGACAGAAACTCCTGGTTTGATGGAGAATTTAAGAACAAATCAGTCATTCAGTCACAAACATCTTTAATGAAACTTCAGGATTTTACACAAAGTTCAGCTACAATCAAATAAAGACAAAAGAGGCAGAAAGAAAATAACCAGAGGATTTAAATCAATCTGTGAAATTATGACATCACGGACTGAGGAACAAGTCGTCATCTGGATGGAGATCATAAACATAAAGCTGAGAATCTGGAATAAAAGTATTATTTTAATGTCTGACTTAAATGATGAGAAGCTTAAAATCAATCAGTGGCTGCAGCGACGGCCTGGGAGGAAAACAGATGAACGGAGGCCTCAGTTCTCAATGCTGCCTGTTGACCTTTGCTGCAGATTTTCTCCCCTCATGACCGACTTTCCTGTTAGATCTCCATCAATTAAAGCCATTAGGACCAAAAATCACTTAAAAATACACCAAACAATCAGCAGAGATGAAGCAGGAGAAGCTGCAGCAGAGGCTCAGCTGGGGGCCGGTCCCTTGGTCCTGAGGACCATCAGCAGAGAGAGTCCACAGCAGAACACCAGACTCTTCACTATCAGCACCGAGTAGAGCAGGCAGAGCAGCTTCACCCGGTTCAGGGACATCAGGATCCAGGGACAAACCTCTGGAACAGAGCAGGAGGGAAATGATTGGAGTTGAACAGAAATGTCCGTCCTCTGCTGCAGCTGCAGCTGAGCCCCTGCCTGCTCTCCCAGCTTCATCACCTTGTGTTGCTGGGGCCTCCACTGGGCCCCCCTCATGCTGCACAGAGCAGCGGTATCTAGATGTGCTGTGTTGATCCCGGTCCACCGGTAAGATGGAGGCGGTGCGGTTGGGCTCTCTGAGCTCCAGCTGCTCTGCAGAGGTCAGATCCGTCTCTCCACCGTCCTCCAGTCGTTTCCAGGAGACCTGGACCTCAGGAGGAAACATGCCTGAGGCCAGACACAGCAGGAAGCCCTTCCTGTCCCGCTGGGCGCTGGATGCTGCTGGGTACACGCTCACCACGGGCTGCACCACCGGATCACCTGGAGGTTGGCAGCAGACAGTCAGCAGCAGCTGCAGCAGCTCTGCGCTGCATCCAGTCTGATTCTGGATCTGATCACTGAGCTGCTGCAGCACAGAACAAAGTTCCTGCAGCCTCTGGACCAAACACCGACTCAGGCAGAGGCTCTGCAGGCTTTTATTTTGAAGTTTCTCTAAGCAAAGATTTAAAAATATTCCTTTTAAATTAATCTTTTAACTCCACTGAGCATTAGATCAGTTTATTTTATATTGTCATAGTTTATGGTATTATTAACTGGCCACTTTGTATTTTATGGTTTAGCTGTACAGCATTCTGGTTGACTTTAGTTTTTAAAGCGTTTTAAAAATGAATGAATGAATGAATGAATGAATGAATGAATGAATGAATGAATGAATGAATGAATGAATCTGACTGGCTCCTCTACTACGTTTATTTCACTGATTGAAGGAAACAAGTTTGACCTAAAAACATAAAAGCTGACAGTTGAAAGTCAGATTTCTTCTTCTTCATCATCATCATCATCATCATCATCATCGTTCTAATGTTAAATTTGCATTGAAATAAATGAAACGTTTCAATAATTTTCTCATTTATTAACCATTAACTACTGGAGCTTTTTAAAGCTTTATGTTGTAAAACCTTTAGATCAGGAGATGTTTGTTTCTTCTGCCTGAACTTATTTTGTAACGATGAATTTTTATTTATTTATGATTGTTTTAAACACCAACTGATCACCTCATGAAATCATTTTCATAATTAAATCAGATCTTCAGATCCAACAGCTACAGAGACCTTGAGCTGCTTTTTCTCTCTATCGTTTCGTTTTCTGGCTCTGAGCTTCGCTCATCATCAGAAAATGTCAGATCATATCTTCCTCTTATCATTCACTTTTATTAAACATTTTTCTCATACGTTTAATAAAACCACGTTGTTAGTTTACATTTCCTTTCTTTTTTCCAAATGAATCGATTGTTAAAACCTTAAACCACATAAAGCTCATATTTCTACTGTAGAAGATTTTTCTGATGTAATTTGCTGAATTAATTCTTAAATATTTCATTATTTTACCCCCTTCATTAGTTAACAGCCTGGGTCTGTTCTTGACAAGAGATCATATATATTTTCACCTAAATCGTCTCTTGGTAAAAATGATTTATGTTATTATTATAGAAAAGTGACAATATTGAAACCTGGAAGTCATTTATAATTGTTTTTCTACATTTACAGTGAAATATTGAATCTATCAACCATGTTGGGTCTAATTGATAATTTTTTATTATTTTTGTGGAACATTTTTCTTTCTTTGCGATAACTGACCCCGTCAGAGGAAAGGCGGTTCTGCAGCGATCGGGTCGGGCTCAGAGCTCAGCAGAGTGAGAACCGTTTAAAAATATGAAACTAAAATGTATTTATTCCTGTCAGGACAAAGTTTCTGTTTTCTGAAATTAAACGAGGCTCATTTAAACATTTCTGCTGATCAGATTTAGGAGTTTTTATTCGGCTGATTCACGAACATTAAACATATTTTCATCTGATGCATTTTAAGCACACAGAGAATTATTGAAATAAAACATAGTATATAAAAGAATAAATAATAGAAAGTCACATTAAACCCATTTTAACAGTAAAACCAGTAAATGTTGATTCTTACCTGTTACAGTTTGGTTCCAGAACCAAAGAGGAATTGTCCAGAAACACGGATACAACAACGACCTGTCTGCCGAGTTATTCTGTTATTATGTTAAGATTTTCTTTGTCAGCTTCATGTAGCTCTGAGTTTTATAAAATGATTAAACTGAGTAAAATCACAGATTTACAGTGAGAAAAAAAACAACAATCACCTTCAATAGCTGGAAAACTAAGTTCAGCTGTCTGTGAATTTTAAACTTGTTTTCATAAATTATCCACATTTCATAATAATAATTTCTACTAATGAAACCAGTAAATGTTGGTTCTTACCTGTTACATACAGTTTGGTTCCAGAACCAAAGATCCATTCATACCACGCACAGTGAGACAGACTGATACAAAAACCCATCAGCTGGTTTCTGGTTTTATTACCTTCAGTTTTTTCTCTGTCAGCTTCATGTAACTCTGAGTTTAAGCATTTAATAAATATATTAACAATATTTTACAGTAATTAGTTTTATCAGCAGATATTACAGAGTTACTGTGAGTTAACAGATATTATTCTGTAATAATGGTTAAAATACTACATTTATGTTGTAATAATGGTTAAAATACTACATTTATGTTGTAATATTGGTTAAAATACTACATTTATGTTGTAATATTGGTTAAAATACTACATTTATGTTGTAATATTGGTTAAAATACAACATTTATGTTGTAATAATGGTTAAAATACTACATTTATGTTGTAATATTGGTTAAAATACTACATTTATGTTGTGATATTGGTTAAAATACTACATTTATTCTGTAATAATGGTTAAAATACTACATTTATGTTGTAATACTGGTTAAAACACTACATTTATTCTGTAATAATGGTTAAAATACTACATGTATGTTGTAATAATGGTTAAAATACTACATGTATGTTGTAATATTGGTTAAAATCCTACATTTATTCTGTAATACTGGTTAAAATACTACATTTATGTTGTAATATTGGTTAAAATACTACATTTATGTTGTAATAATGGTTAAAATACTACATTTATGTTGTAATAATGGTTAAAATACTACATTTATGTTGTAATAATGGTTAAAATACTACATTTATGTTGTAATAATGGTTAAAATACTACATTTATGTTGTAATAATGGTTAAAATACTACATTTATGTTGTAATAATGGTTAAAATACTACATTTATGTTGTAATAATGGTTAAAATACTACATTTATGTTGTAATAATGGTTAAAATACTACATTTATTCTGTAATAATGGTTAAAATACTACATTTATGTTGTAATAATGGTTAAAATACTACATTTATGTTGTAATAATGGTTAAAATACTACATTTATGTTGTAATATTGGTTAAAATACTACATTTATGTTGTAATAATGGTTAAAATACTACATTTATGTTGTAATAATGGTTAAAATACTACATTTATGTTGTAATAATGGTTAAAATACTACATTTATGTTGTAATAATGGTTAAAATACTACATTTATGTTGTAATATTGGTTAAAATACTACATTTATGTTGTAATAATGGTTAAAATACTACATTTATGTTGTAATAATGGTTAAAATACTACATTTATGTTGTAATAATGGTTAAAATACTACATTTATGTTGTAATAATGGTTAAAATACTACATTTATGTTGTAATAATGGTTAAAATACTACATTTATGTTGTAATAATGGTTAAAATACTACATTTATGTTGTAAAGTTTCCCTGAACTTGTTTCTATGAATCATTGATATTTTATCATTGATTCTCCACTAATGATAAAATCCAACATGTAAACCTGCAGCAGCACAAAGTGACTCTAAACTCATTCTAACTTCTCCAGTAAACCCAGTCAGTGCTGGTTGGTTCTTACCGGTTCCATCCAGTCTGGCTCCAGAACCAAAGCGGTACCAGTATCCTCCTCAGAAACCGGCCTGCTGCTGAACGGGTCGGCTGAGGGGAACCGGTCCAGATGATGCAGCAGGACCAGGTTTCAGCTCCATGATGAGTTTCTCTGATGTTCACATCAACATGGCTGCTGAAGTTGCTGTGAGGTTCTGATGGATCAGAACCATCAGAAATGTGCTGTGAAGGTCCAAAGTGGGTCTGCAGGAAGCTCTGCAGACATCATGTCTAAAGCTCTCATCTCTCCCACTGGGTCTCCTGGTTTGTTGGGACGTCGTCTTGCTGAAAGTCTTCAGTCTGAGCTGCAGCTGCTGAGATCATGAATGCAGCACGGAGGGAGGGGGGGGGGAGGAGGGGTGGATGATGGGGGAGAGGGGGGGGGGAGAAGGAGGGGAGGGAGAGGGAAAGTAGGGGGGTAGGGGGGCTGTGGTTTCCTGGAGGCTGATGGAGCCATGAAGCTGATCAGGGTGGAGGCTGGCTGGCAGCAGAGGTCATGACCTTTCACACTGATCAAGGCTGGAGGCTGGCAGAGGTCATGACCTTTCACACTGATCAGGGTGGAGGCTGGCAGAGGTCATGACCTTTCACACTGATCAGGGTGGAGGCTGGCAGCAGAGGTCATGACCTTTCACACTGATCAGGGTGGAGGCTGGCAGCAGAGGTCATGACCTTTCACACTGATCAGGGCAGCAGAGGTCATGACCTTTCACACTGATCAGGCTGGCAGAGGTCATGACCTTTCACACTGATCAGGGTGGAGGCTGGCAGAGGTCATGACCTTTCACACTGATCAGTGTGGAGGCTGGCAGCAGAGGTCATGACCTTTCACACTGATCAGGGTGGAGGCTGGCAGCAGAGGTCATGACCTTTCACACGGATCAGGGCTGGCAGAGGTCATGACCTTTGACCTGCTGTGAGTCTGACTCTCTGAATGCTGATTATCCTCCAGACTCTCTGAGCCGGCCCAATGCAGAAGCAAACCAAGCAGCTGCTTGGGGCCCCAAACCTTCAGGGCCCCATAAACAGATTCTAACAGGATCACAGATCTAGAAATGTAACATTTAGTTACTGAGAATAAAATGATGTTTAGGATCTAAAGTAGTTGGTTAGTTAACTTTGTAAAAGTGGGAAGAATAATTTCATAGTCAGCAGAAAAATCACTTCACCATAACAAACTGGTCCTGTAGTATCTCTTCAGAGGGGCCCCATCAGGGCAGCGGCCCCTCGGGGCCCCGTCAGGGCAGCGTCCCCTCGGGGCCCCATCAGGGCAGCGGCCCCTCGGGGCCCCATCAGGGCAGCGGCCCCTCAGGGCCCCATCAGGGCAGCGGCCCCTCGGGGCCCCATCAGGGCAGCGGCCCCTCGGGGCCCCATCAGGGCAGCGGCCCCTCGGGGCCCCGTCTAGAAAAGCCCCTGTTGGTCCAGGACTGATCAGGTGGCTCAGCTGGTCCAATCAGAACCTGCAGCTGAACCAGATCATCATCATCATCATCATCATCATCATCATCATCATCATCATCATCATCATCATCTCAGCAACACTGACCTTCCCTCCATCCAGCACTGGTTCAGGTCAAAGGTCAGGAAAAGGGCAGCTAGCATCTCTGCTGACCCCACACATCCTGGACACAAACTGGTTGGACTTTAACCTTCAGGACTTGGTACCGGTCCATCCTGCCAAAGGTACCAAAACCTGGTCTTCCTGACCTTTAACCCCACAGAGAACCTGGGGGGTGAAGAGGAAGAAGAGAGACATCAGAACCACCAGAACCAACAGAACCATCAGAACCACCAGAACCAACAGAACCATCAGAACCAACAGAACCATCAGAACCAACAGAACCAACAGAACCATCAGAACCATCAGAACCATCAGAACCAACAGAACCAACAGAACCATCAGAACCATCAGAACCAACAGAACCATCAGAACCAGAAGAACCATCAGAACCAGCAGAACCATCAGAACCAGCAGAACCAACAGAACCAACAGAACCATCAGAACCAGCAGAACCAACAGAACCAGCAGAACCATCAGAACCAACAGAACCATCAGAACCATCAGAACCAGCAGAACCAACAGAACCAGCAGAACCATCAGAACCAGCAGAACCATCAGAACCATCAGAACCAGCAGAACCAACAGAACCATCAGAACCAGCAGAACCAACAGAACCAGCAGAACCATCAGAACCAGCGGAACCATCAGATCCATCAGAACCAGCAGAACCAACAGAACCATCAGAACCATCAGAACCAACAGAACCAGAAGAACCAGCAGAACCAACAGAACCAGCAGAACCATCAGAACCATCAGAACCATTAGAACCAACAGAACCAGCAGAACCATCAGAACCATCAGAACCAGCAGAACCAACAGAACCAAACAGAACCAGCAGAACCAGCAGAACGAACAGAACCAGCAGAACCATCAGAACCATCAGAACCAGCAGAACCATCAGAACCATCAGAACCATCAGAACCATCAGAACCAGCAGAACCATCAGAACCATCAGAACCAAACAGAACCAGCAGAACCATTAGAACCAACAGAACCAGCAGAACCAACAGAACCAACAGAACCAAACAGAACCAGCAGAACCATCAGAACCAACAGAACCATCAGAACCATCAGAACCATCAGAACCAACAGAACCATCAGAACCATCAGAACCATCAGAACCATCAGAACCAACAGAACCAACAGAACCATCAGAACCATCAGGTTCCTCTGAGAAACAGAAACGTCCAGAAGAAACTGATGGACCAAAAGCTGATCTGAGATCAGATCAAGATTTAACTTTTAAAGAGAAATAAACTAAAATTATCTGCTGACATCAGTTAAACTGATCAGCTGGAGATGATTCATCATTAACGTCAAACCCAGTAGAGTTGATGAGGATGATGATCATCACTGATACTGTTTCTGTTACAATATGAATGGAAACCATTAAATGTGACATAAATATGACAAAACAATGAAACATTAGAGTCTAAAACTCAGAGAGTCTCTGTGTGAGATGGAGGTGAAATCAGTGAACCTGGGCTGTGGTTTACTGCTCTCTATGTCACAAACTGACATCTGATCATCTGGAGGTTTTTGTTCAGGCTGAACGAATCATTTCTCACTGTGGGAACCAGAATAACAGCCGCAGTAGTAGGAGGCTGAATGATCCACTTTCACTTTATTGATCTTCAGTGAACAGCTGGTCTCACTTCTCTCAGCTGAGAAATCATTTTTCTGAGGATGATTGAAATAGCTAGATTTGGTACCACTCTTGATAGTAAGAATAGCTTTGAATGGTTCTGTGTCTTTCTTCTGGAACCAGTGTACAGAGTAACTAGTATGACACTGTTTAGTCCCTCCACAGCTGATGGAGACGCTCTGCCCGGATCTCCTGGTCAGAGTCAGGTCGTCCTGAACCAGGTGTGTTGCCATGGCAGCCAGCGCTGTAGAGACACAGACAGACAGGTGAAGGTTAGTGTGACAGTGTTTGTTCCAGGTGGGCTTTGTTGGCTCCTGATTGGTGGAAACACTCACCTGAACCCAGCCAGCACAGAGCAGCAGCTGGGAGGAAAAGCATTGTGTGCAGTGGAGTTTCCTCTGGTGAACCTGGGGAGAAGTGGCTCTGATGCAGCTGAGGCCAAACAAGGACGAGCTGAGAGATCAGAGCAGAGGAACCAGAGCTCCCATCAGCCCCTGCAGCCCCCAGAGAGGAGGAAGCTGCTGGTTGGACCATGAGAGGAGGAAGATGCTGATTGGACCATGAGAGGAGGAAGCTGCTGGTTGGACGAGAGGAGGAAGCTGCTGGTTGGACGAGAGGAGGAAGATGCTGGTTGGACCATGAGAGGAGGAAGATGCTGGTTGGACCATGAGAGGAGGAAGATGCTGATTGGACCATGAGAGGAGGAAGATGCTGGTTGGATCATGAGAGGAGGAAGCTGCTGGTTGGACGATCAGTGGAAGATGCTGGTTGGACGAGAGGAGGAAGCTGCTGATTGGACGAGAGGAGAAAGCTGCTGATTGGATGAGAGGAGGAAGATGCTGGTTGGACCATGAGAGGAGGAAGCTGCTGATTGGACCATCAGAAGAGGAAGATGCTGATTGGACGAGAGGAGGAAGATGCTGATTGGACGAGAGGAGGAAGATGCTGATTGGACGAGAGGAGGAAGATGCTGCTGCTCTCAGTGTCTTAAATATCAAACCAAAACAGCAGGAGGTGAATTTATGAAACTGATTCTTTGATCCTCCACAGGAAACAACAACCTTAATAAGATTCATTAATCATGTGTTCTGATTTTGATCCATCTGGTGACATTATGGGTTATTGGACCAGTATTACTGAGCAGAACATTTCAAATATGGTAATAAATGACCAACATCAGTCGGCTCAGCCTCTCTGTCTGTAGAAAACTCTCAGTAATGAACAACAAGTTAAACCAACTTGTTTTCTGTCTCTGGTTACAGTTTCATGTTCACAATGGAAAGGAAGTCTGTCAGGATCTGCTGCTCCGGCAGCCCTTCTAGTCCCTCTCTAGGTGGCATTTGGGAGCTCGGCTGGAGTAGTTTTCTCCACAGGTGTGTTTCAGCACACCTGTGGATCATCATCTGGAGCATAAGAGGAGTGGGTTCTCAGCACTTTGTCGCCAGTGTTTTCACCTTGGTGGTAACGTCTAGCCCAGATATTCCTTGAGTTATCTTACCTGTTCTGTGCCTCTCCTTCATGGTGACCAGATCTCAGCCGCTTTGTGCCCGACCTGAAGTCCGAGTTTCCCAAGCGCCATCTGAGGATGCTGTATTCAAACCTACTCCGTTCTCTTATGCCCTCCTGGTGAGTGACACGAGCGAACCAGCTGTCAAGCCGCCACGTAGTCCGGACATAACGGTCCAGCCCTGGATTCATCGCCTCTCACCCACACTGGTCCAACCAGTAAGATCTCTCTATAAAAAGCCACTTTCTAGCCTGCTGGTTCTCACATGTCCAATCTGCCTCCAGATCACTGACCAACCCTGCCCCGCCCCCCTCGAGACCAGAACATACACTCCTGCGGACGTCTTCATTGAACAATTCATTTTTTCTGTAAATAAATTTTTCATCAGATCTCCTCAGTGTTTTGCATGTGGATTCAGAAAGTTCAGAACATAATGACAGAGTCAAATATGGACTTTTCAAATTAAAACATTAAACTTCCTGTTATAATGAGGCAGATTCGATGATGTCAGCATTTGACCAGTTATTGTTGTTAGGGATCATTTGAACAACAGGTTTCATCTCTCTCACTATCTCTGCAGGAGTTAAAACAACTTTTTTTGGGCACATAGTCAAAGTTTGAGTCCAGGCCAAGTTTCTCCAATAAGCACAAAATGTCAGGATTTTCACAACTTTCGATCCTCCATTTCTTAGGATAAAACTCACCAATTTTCAATCCAATTGATCAAAAACTGTAGAAGTTTCATAGAATGCAGAGGCTGTAATCTACAAAATTAGGTTAATATCGCTAGTACAATCCAAGATGGCCGACTTCCTGTTTGTCACAGAGCATGGTGGAGGAAACTTTGTGTCGTTTTAGGGAAGTTCTGCAAGTTTTCCAGACTTCATGTCTGCATGATAAAGTTATCTAGGTGAGTCAGTGGATTTTAAAGTTTCCAGGAGGCGATGTTGGTTATTTCAGCTGATTAACTTGCAAAATTTGATTAGTTTTTGTCAATAACCCAATTCTTTAGAAAGAAGTAAATAAACACTAAAGATACCAGAAACCTTCAGTGGATTCTAACAAAATGATGAAACATTAGAGTCTAAAACTCAGAGAGTCTCTGTGTGAGATGGAGGTGAAATCAGTGAACCTGGGCTGTGGTTTACTGCTCTCTATGTCACAAACTGACATCTGATCATCTGGAGGTTTTTGTTCAGGCTGAACGAATCATTTCTCACTGTGGGAACCAGACTTCCAGCAGCCGCAGTAGTAGGAGGCTGAATGAATGTCTCTAACATTTTCAATCTTCAACAAACAACCATTCTGAATATTTTCAGCTGAAAAATCGCTGAGTTGAGGATGACTTGAATAACTTCTATCAATGTTACCGTTACTCCTATTAATATCAAAGATTACTCTGAATGTTTCAGTTTCTTTCTTCTGGTACCAGAAGATATAGGTACCACACGGTCCAGTTCCTCCACAGCTGAAGGAGACGCTCTGCCCGGATCTCCTGGTCAGAGTCAGGTCGTCCTGAACCAGGTGTGTTGCCATGGCAGCCAGCGCTGTAGAGACACAGACAGACAGGTGAAGGTTAGTGTGACAGTGTTTGTTCCAGGTGGGCTTTGTTGGCTCCTGATTGGTGGAAACACTCACCTGAACCCAGCCAGCACAGAGCAGCAGCTGGGAGGAAAAGCATTGTGTGCAGTGGAGTTTCCTCTGGTGAACCTGGGGAGAAGTGGCTCTGATGCAGCTGAGGCCAAACAAGGACGAGCTGAGAGATCAGAGCAGAGGAACCAGAGCTCCCATCAGCCCCTGCAGCCCCCAGAGAGGAGGAAGCTGCTGGTTGGACCATGAGAGGAGGAAGCTGCTGGTTGGACCATGAGAGGAGGAAGCTGCTGATTGGACCATGAGAGGAGGAAGCTGCTGATTGGACGAGAGGAGGAAGCTGCTGATTGGACCATGAGAGGAGGAAGCTGCTGATTGGACCATGAGAGGAGGAAGCTGCTGATTGGACCATGAGAGGAGGAAGCTGCTGATTGGACCATGAGAGGAGGAAGCTGCTGATTGGACGAGAGGAGGAAGCTGCTGGTTGGCATCAACTGGACAATACATGTAAATCAGGTAAAGTGATTTTTATTACTTTTGTCTGCAGCTTTTAATTGAATAAATGATTAAATTGTGTTTATTATGCCAATACATAAATGCTGAATATTGTCTTAATGTGTTTTAATGATCAAAGGAAAACTGAAAACAGATAATAGTCCTGGAGTTTTGTTACTTTTTAACCATGTTTATGTCACGAGGGTCAAAATTCTATTTGCTTTTTACTGAAAAATAAATATTTTTCTTTTTTCTTTTACATTAATAGAAAATACCTTTTTTATAGAATGCAGCCAGAAAAGCATCAGCAAGGATAAAATATTATTTCCAATATTTGTCTCCAGTTGGCCAGTGTTACCATTATGATTTTATATATAATAAATTATAAATAATTTATCATTATAAATTATAATCATTTATTATTTATAATTATAAATACAATCATAATGGTTTTCATTGCATCCTATAATAACTTGGCTGAGATTCCTCCACTTGGTTGGTCTCCTTGTTTTCATGCAGAACCTCAGTATAGATGAGGTCTTTATATTTCATTAAAGTTCAGTTGAACACAACATGTCACTTTTTAAAACATCAGAAATTAGAACACAGGGACCACTGTGCTGTTTTTGACATTATTATTAATGATGATGTATTAAGTGAAAATTGTTTCTATATCAAAAAGGCGATCATGTCTCAAACACATCTGCAACAAGATCCTTAAACAACAAGATGTGATGAGGCCTCAGCCGCGTTTTGGAGCTCCTTATACTTTGATTCGCACGCAGACTAAGGAGATCCAGTTCATAAATCAGTCATGTGGTGCCGCCGGCTTTCAAGGCTTCAAACGTCGCCATCAGCATCATCAACACAAGTCTCCAAACGCGCTTCATCATTTATAATGTGCTTCCAAACCCAAAGGAGAATCACTGCAGCTCAGAGAACTGAAAGTGGGAATTGTAGTAGTTTTGTATAGTATCAGCAAGATATTGTATAAACTAGACGTTTATACAACGTCTAGTTTGAAAAGACTAGACGTTGTATAAAAGATGTTTGAAAAGATGCTGTTGAAAAGGAAGAATTTCAACAGATCCATGTTTCTGTTTACAAAATGAAAATAAGTTCGTGTGAATAAAGAAAGTTTAGCAGCTCTGTTGCTGCTGCGGTTCCTCTCCAGGCCAGCAGGGGGCGGAAATGGAATAATTATTGCGTTTTCTTCACTGTGACCCTCAGCGGAAGTAAAACAAAACGGCTCCAAGCGGATCGGGTTGTGTTTTTGTTCCTCAGCTGAATATCTCAGCAACAATGTCTTCAGTTCAGCATCTGAGGGATTTTATCAGAGAGAGACTAACTGCTGCTGCGGAGGAAATCTTCATTCAGGTGGAAAAAACCATCGTCCGCTACGAGGAGGACATTAAACTGCTGGAAACCTGCTGGAATAAACCTCAGATAAAGACAACCGGAACTGGTATGAAGCAACAACAGCGACTCATAAATCACATTAAAATCTGAAGTCTCAACTTTACAGGCTTCAGGCTTTTATCCTTCGGTCAGTTATGATTTAAGTTTTAACCCGGAAGTCAGACGTTTTGCTTTCAGTTTGCTCTAAACTCTGTTTCTGCTTAAATATGTGATCAATATTAGTTCCACATCGGTCGATAGATTCAGGCGATATGATTTTATGGCTCTAAAATTACAATATTATTCGGAGCTTCCTGGGTTCTGTCGAGGGAAACTCCCCTTGAAGCCGTGGTTCTATTTCCGTTTGGACTGTTGGGTCCAAAGTTTCCTTTTCAGATGAAAGTAACGTTTTCATTTCAATTGGAGGTGAAGTGTGGATGAAGAGAGGACCGGACCAGAACCGAGCTGCTGAAGGTCCAAAGTTCTCCAGACATCTGATTATTAGACTCGGGTGTTTTGATTAAAGTCTAGATTTAAAGATCTTTGCTCTAAAAGAACAAACTTCAACTTAACAGTTTGCTTAAATCTAATTTTATCAATCAATATTAGAGATGTGCCGATCAGGTTTTTTCCTGCCGATACCGATCACCCGATACCGATCACATAATTATTATTATTTTTTATCATAAACACTGCCGGTTACATTATGTGGAAAAAGGAACCATGAATTCACCTTAACTTAGACAAAAACTTGTTTTTAATAACTTTTTCCAAGAAGAAAACTAAACAAAACGGGCATTGTGCAAATTGTCCTGCTATCAATAATACTATCTTTAACAGACTGATAACATATGGAGGCTCTGAAGAGGCTAAATAATGCAAAGAGCCAAAATAAAGCTTCTCAACAAATACAGGATCCATTACAATAAACAATCCTGAGTTAATGAATGAAAGCTTCCTGTTAGCATGGCGGCTAGCTGATTACTGCTAGCTCTGATTGGCTGTTTCTGACTGAGCGGAGTAATTATGCAGAGCAGGGAGGAGATCGATTATTTTTTAGAGATTATCTGTCTCATGTTAGGACAGCGAAAGTTTTAATACGTATGTAAAATGTATTTTTTTAGGTTAGATGCTGCAGCTTTAACAGAGGTTCGGTGTGAGAGTCACTACCAGGTGGAGCAGAAGCGGCGCTCCGTCTGTGAAATATTACTACCTGTAGCGTAGCAGCGGTTCAACAGTGAGAGCAGAACCAGCGTCTTACATCGCAGCTCCAAGACTTAAATCATTTAGCAGGTTATTTGTTTAGCTTTCTGACCGTCATGCTAATCCGGGTGAGTGTTTGTAGCTGCGCTGCTTTACCTGCTATCTGATCCTCCATATGTCTTTTTTACTGCAGTGAGCCTCGATGTAGCCAAACTCCGTCAAGTATGGCATTGTTTTTATGTCGTATTAGCTTCGTTGTGTTGATGCATTTTGACCTGCTTCAATTTTCCGCCGCAACACGCAAACTTCCCCATTCACTCAGTGCGTTATAGTTATAGTTCCACATCGCTTAGGATTTGTTGCTGCGCGTTTGCGCAGAGTGAAGGAAAGAGGAGACCAGCTGCACAGGCAGGCTGAGAAATGAGATGCAGGTGATCGGTATCGGCAACAAGAGCCAATGATTGCTGATCACCGATCATACACTTTTTCACGGAAATCGGCCCGATTATGATCGGTGACCGATCGATTGGCTCACTTCTAATCTATATTAAGTAATATTTTATCTTTTTTTATTTTATCTATCTTTTTTAATCTTTTTGTCAGTAGGTACAACATTCATTATCTTGATATTGCCCAATATGAAAATGAGCTTAACTCTCCTCCAATAGAGTATTTTAGATATACATTAATAACATGGATCCAGAAGACCAGCTTTAATTACTGATCTGTTGTTCCTTCAGATCCAGACCAAGATGAACCAGAACCTCTGCAGATTAAACTGGAGGAACCAGAACTTCCACTGCCTGAAGTGGGCCTGGAAGAACTTGGACCGACTAAACGAAACCAGAAGGAACCAGAACCTGGAGGAATCACAGGAGAACTGACACAACCAGAACCAGCACAGATTAAAGATGAACTCTCAGAACCACAGCGGCTGAACGTCCAGCTGTCCAACAGCCAGGAGGGACAGCAGCTGGTACTGAAGGAGGAGACGTCTGTGGACCTGCTGAGTTACCAGCAAACCGAAGCAGAACCAGCAGCTGAGCAGCTTTACAGTTATTATGGTTCTGAATCTCAGACCCAGAGTTCAGAAGGAGCCGTCTCCACTGTGTCCCAGAGTCTGTCGCACAGAAACACTGATTCTTCGCTGAAATGCGACTTCTGTGAAAAAGTCTTCAACTACAAAAACAATCTGGTTCAGCATCTCAGGACTCACACAGGCGAGCGGCCATTTTCCTGTAAAACATGCGGGAAGAGCTTCTCCAAAAGCAGCAATCTGAAGGTCCACATGAGATCCCACACAGGCGAGAGGCCTTTCACCTGCAGAGTCTGCGGCAAAGCTTTGAGTTCAAACAGACATCTGTCCGATCACATGGTCACACACTCCAGCCAGAAGCCCTACGGCTGCTCAGTGTGCGGAAAAACGTTTTCTCATGAGAGCTCCTTCCAGTACCACATGAAAGGCCACAACGGCGACAAACCCTATTCTTGTGACACGTGTGGAAAAAGGTTTATTCTCAGTTCCAGCCTGCTGAAGCACATCAGAACCCACACAGGGGAGAGGCCTTTCTGCTGCTCCACATGTGGAAAACGGTTCGCTCAGAGCAGCAACCTGAGCATTCACATGAGAATCCACACGGGAGAGAAACCGTACTGCTGCCCAACGTGTGGAAGGAGTTTCTGTCGTAGAGCAGGTCTGCTGAGGCACATGGAGACTCACAGGACCGTCTGAAACCAGCAACATTCCTTCTACAGTCAATCAGTAGCTTTTGGTTCCTGCTGCTCACAGTCAGACGCTGCAGAACCATTTATCCTGCAGAACTGTAAAAACAATGTTTTAGAATTAGAAGAGGAAATATTTCAGAGCTGGGATCACCTGAGTGTTTTTACACCTTCACAAACGTTTGGACTAAAAGGTGAAATGGATCCGTTTAAAGCCGAGCAAATTAATCAGGTGTGAACACACCTTTAAGGTTTTAAAGAAAACCTGACGCAATACCTTAAATATTATTATGAACTAATTACTTTGGTAATTATTAACTAGAGTCGGTTTGTTTTCTGCAGCACCGTTCAGGCCATAACTTACCCGACATAATGAAACATCATATTGACATCAGTCAGGTGTTGATGCTCACTGAGCACCTGCTTTATTAGCAGGATTCAATTATTGTGGAGAGAAGCTACGTTCGTGAAAAAACATTGCTATCTTAAAACATTTCTTGAAATGAGACACATTTTTTCTTGTTCTAAGTCTTTATTGAAGTTCAAAACAAAATGTACACATTGTACAACAGCTGAGAATCTGAAGAATTACAAGAAGTAGCCCACACTTAGGTTTGATTTGGAACATGATAGGGTGACGGTGACGTCATCGGCCAAAATTATAACTTTTAATATCTCAGAAACCAAAACTGCACAAACTAACATTTTAACGGCACAAACCTGCACAAACGGAGCACTAACCATTCAGACTATTTGCTGGATTTTTTGACGTGGGTGGGGTGTCAGCTTCACACAGCTGCTCATTGTTTCTTCTGGGATTGTTGATGTCAGTGTTTATGCATGTTGGAGTTTGGATTTTGAATATTTTGATTCTGAAATAAAAGAAAATGTAATCCAAAGGAAGTTTGGTTAACTTTTAGACTCGTTAGACTTCAGGATGGAGTCCAGATGGAGTCTCTTGAAGCAGCTGTGCTGAGGCTGTTTAAGCATTTAATGCCACTAAACATCACAGGGAAACTGTTTTATGTGGAGCAATGAAGGTTCTGTTCAATTTGAAAAGCTTTGTTAACTGATAGAAAATAAATATATGTAGAAAACAGAAATGTAGAAAGATCTGGAAGAGCCTGTTTAAGTAGGACTGCAGTTATACAAAACGCTGATGAAGACGGAGAAAGTTTGGGGATTAACTTGAAAACTAAATAATCTGTTCGTCTTCGTTTTATTGCTTCTTCAGTCTGAGAGAAGATTCTTTGAAACAACCTAAAGATCTAATTGAACAATCTGGAAAATAGAAGTTTATTCTGATCCAATTCTGACCCAAAGTAACAAGACGGTCACTCAGGCTGGGAGAAATAAAGGCCAGCAATGAAATATTAGAATCTCAGATAAAATTAAGAATGTTTAAGTTATTAAATAAAGGAAAAATAAACCAGTTGGGAACAATCAATCACATTTATTTGTACCTTTCAGCAACCAGGTATTTTAAAGTTTTACATCATAAAAACAAAATTAAAGTCGTAAAAACACAGTCAACATTACATTTCACACATCAGATTATTGATTAATGTTTCATGATTGTTTCAAAAGCAACTTTAAACACTAGTGTAGATTTAAAGGAAGTCAGGGTTTCAGCAGATTTCCAGTTTTCTGGAATAAGTTTTCCAAGTTTGCTCCAGATTAAAAGAGCAGAAAAACTGAAAGCTGCTCCTCCATGTTTGGTTCTGGGGATAAAACATAAAACTAGAACCAGATGGTTGAAGTTTTGTCCTGAATGCAGAGACAAAGGAAGATATTCATATAAATCAGGGTTGTCAAACTCCAGTCCTGAAGGGCCGCTGTCCTGCAGTTTTTAGATGTGCCACAGGTACAAAACACCTGAATCAAATGGCTTAATGACCTCCTCAGTTCTCCAGAGCCTTGCTAATGACCTAATTATTCTATTCAGGTGTGGTGCAGCAGAGGCACTTCTAAAAGTTGCAGGACACCGGCCCTCGAGGACTGGAGTTTGACACCCCTGATATAAATGAATTGACTCTCTGATGCATCAACCTGGTTGTTCCTGGACATCCAGGACTTTAGGTATTAAACAACTAGTATAAATAAATGCAGTCAGATTCTAATTACATTTCTGGTTTATTGAACAAAAAGCATGAATATTATAGGATTAACCACAAAGTAAAATATGTTTTACATCAGATCTTAGCCTGGGCTGCACAGTGGTGCAGTTGGTAGAGCTGGTGCCTTGCAGCAAGAAGGTTCTGGGTTTGATTCCCGGTCTTTCTGCATGGAGTCTCCATGTTCTCCCTGTGCATGGTGGGTTTTCTCCAGGTACTCCGGTTTCCTCCCACAGTCCAAAAACATGACTGTCAGGTTAATTGGTCTGTCTAAATTGTCCCTAGGTGTGAGTGTGTGTGTGGTTGTGTGTCTCTGTGTTGCCCTGAGACAGACTGGTGACCTGTCCAGGTGACCTGTCCAGGTGACCCCGCCTCTCGCCCAGAACGTTAGCTGGAGATGCAACAGCACCTCCTGGCCCCACTGAGGGACAAGGGTGAAAGAAGATGGATGGATGGATGGATGGATGGATGGATGGATGGATGGATGGATGGATGGATGGATGGATGGATGGATGGATGGATGGATGGATGGATGGATGGATGGATGGATGGATGGATGGATGGATGGATGGATGGATCAGATCTGATCTGATCTGATCTGATCTGATCTTGGCCATCAGTGCCAACGTCCAGCTGCAGCCCGACTCACTGCAACATGAACAGCTTCACAGAAAACAACACAGAGCATCTGTACAGCAAACATTAGACGGTAAATTACTTTAGAAAGTCCAAACATCAAACACTGAAATAATAAGAACTGGTAGAAACTCCTGTTCCCATCAGCCTGGATCCTCCAGACTCTCTGCCTAAACTACTGATAATTGTGATGTTTACTGATCAAATCATTTCTGTTATTTGTTTTAAAGTATTTTTCTGTTTCAAATCATAATGTTTTTAAATTCCATCTCATTTTTAGTTCTGTTTTACTGTAAATAATAAAGCTGATTGTTTATCTTTCATCCCCTGCAGTCTGAATGGTGAAAATGACTAGATGTATTTAATCCATCAGTCTGGATTACAGCTTCCTAAAAAACCCATTAAATAAAATAATCCCTCATCTTCAGTTTTCCTCCACACTAACCAGATTCGTTTCCTCGTCTTTATGTGATTTTTTATGTCTGTACATTCCATTGGCTGTGCTGAATTTAACTCCACATTCTGTACATGAGAATGGTTTCTCACCTGTGTGCACCCACATATGAGCTCTGAGGGAAATTTTGCGTGTGAATATTTGACCACATGTTGGACAGGAAAACAGTGTCTCTCTGTTGTGTTTCCTCAGGTGGGAGTTCAACGAGCTCAGCAGGGTGAAGCCGATCCCACATATTTCACAGGTGAATGACTTCTCCCCGCAGTGGGTCCTCATGTGATTATTCAGACGCCGACGGTCAACACAACCTCTGCCACATATTTTGCAATAAAACGGCCACTCACCTGTGTGGACGCTTATGTGGCCCTTTAAATGAGTTTTTTGAGAGAAGCCTTTTCCACATATTGTACAAACAAATGGCTTCAAACCCAAGTGCATTCTGTGATGCACCTGAGAATTATACTTGGATTTAAAGGTTTTCCCACAAACATCACATGTTAAGGACGAGTAGTTCTGACATTCTTCAGCGTTTGGTTCTGACCCCTGATGACGGGGCGTCTGCAGAGGGCTGACAGGCTGCAGCTGCTCTCCATCCTGTCTGCTGCAGAGTTCACCCCGTTCAGTTTTAACCGGTGAAGCTTCTGGTTCCTCCAGGTCCAGACTGGAGGTCTCATCAGGACCGTTTTGGAGGTTCTGCATCGGATCCTTCTCATCCTTCCAGACATGTTGCTGTAGGTCTGCTAACAATAAAAACACAGTTCAGATTATATATGCCCTGAAAACATGTTTCTAAAAATAACTAGGGAGGCACAAAGTAAAATCCATGTTTTAATAATTAAAACACGTCTGACAAACAGGTTAGGATGAACAAAAGTTTCCTGCTGTTATGAAAATACTGGATATAAGAAAATAACTTTAAACCCATTTGACTTTTCATCACAGCCGTTCTGACGCCTTGAACTGGCCTCTGTCTCTTTAAGAAGCTCCTGCTCTTTCTGACTATCCCCCTCATCCATGTGATCAAACAATGCTTCTCCACGCTGCCGTTTACAGTACAGGAGCCTGTCTGGGGCTGCAGCTCCACGATGGAGATGTGGGTAAAACGATGACAGAAACAGAATTTAACTGGAATCCAGAATAAAACGAGAGGTTTTACAGAATTAGCTGATAATAACGGAGAAAAGTGAAGAACTTTCAGTAGCTTCTGTAGAGTTTCGGCTGCTTTGCAGCGCTGCGTCTCCTCTGAACTCTGAAACACTGACGCCTCCCCACAACAGAAAAACTCAAAGATGAGCACCAGGCTGGGAACCAGAGAGTTTTATGAGTTTGTCAGGACACGGTGGGATGGAAACGGAGAATAAGCTAACTAGCTGTAGCTAACCAAGCCTGTTCATGCAGAACGTTTCAATAAATCAGTGAAGTGGGAGTAGAAGGAGCTGATTTCTCTCTGACTCATGTTGGATATTTCGCTCAAACTTTGCTCCAATGGAAACGTTTGGGACAGTTGGAGGAAATAAAGACGAACACAGATTCTGATCACATCAACATTTATGTTAAAAACAAGATTTGATCTTAATGTTTGACTTCTTTAAAAACAATGAAGAAACTTTTTAACATCTTGTAAAACCACTGAATGCTTTTGAATTAAATGATTTAAGTGTTTTCATGGCTTTTCATAACTCATTTGTATCATCATTAACCATTTCTTGTAATTTACTGTAAATAATGTGTGTTTGTGGCTCAATTGTTTTTTGGTTTTTTTTTAACAATCAGACCTTGTGGCTAAATCTGGCTCATTTAAAAAGCTGTTGTAATGTTGATTAATATATTTACTCTAAACAAGTTGGGAACTATCCTTAGTTTAAAGGAACTTGGCAGCTGTCCGGTTCGGTCCAGATTAGAGGAACTGAAAGCTGCTGCTCCATGTTTGGTTCTGGGGTTAAAGAGGAAACTAGAACCAGATGGTAGAAGTTTTGTCTTGTGAAATAAATTTTAATTCAAATCATTTCTCGCAATTAGAAGCTGATATTTTTGCTCAGCATTGTGTAAACTAGAAGGTATTTACTGTAAATAAACTGAATTGAGTGATGAATCCTCTGTAAATAACCGTCTGCTCCATCAGAACTGAAGCATTTCGTGTTTTAACTATCGCTGCTGACGGATCTCATCAGCTCCTTCATCCGGACCTACCAGAACTTTGTCTCTGCAGCTCCGAACCGATTCTGATGAGTTTGATCTCTGGTTTCCAGTTGATCCCCATCATCCTGCGCTGAGCATCGAGCTCCTCCTCGTAGCAGATGATGGTTTTTTCCACCTCTGAGAAGATTTCTGCTGCAGCAGC
Organism: Poecilia reticulata; assembly: GCF_904066995.2. Taxonomy (NCBI): domain Eukaryota; kingdom Metazoa; phylum Chordata; class Actinopteri; order Cyprinodontiformes; family Poeciliidae; genus Poecilia; species Poecilia reticulata. The sequence continues at coordinate 31,086,625 of NC_088846.1, forward strand.
AGTTAGTCTCTCTCTGATAAAATCTCTCAGGTGCTGAACGGAAGTCATGGTTGCTGAGATATTAGCTGAGAAACGATAAAACAACCGTATTCTGGCTGATTCCACACAACCTGATGCTAAATCCTTTAGTTTTCCTTTTGCTGGGGGTCACCACAAATCAGCTGATTGGCCAATTTGCGCCCCCTGCTGGACTGGAGAGGAACAGCATAACGTTACCTGAAACGAACATGAACCATCAATCTTTACGTTTTTTGTGCACCAAATAATTATTTATATTATTTTTGTGGACAAAACACACACACACACACACACACACACACACACAGAGAATATGGTTCACAAGTGGTAGCGGTATTTTTGTGAAACCCTTAGGAAATATTTCAGTTTTTCAGTGAATATAATATAAATATACTAAAGCAGAGGTTCTTAACCTTTTTTGAGGTACCGAACTCCCCAGTTGCATATGCGCACTCACTGGACCCTTCTTGTTCCAACCCCCCGACACACAAAACACTTTGCGGTATTCTGATTCAGTAATGTAATTATACTAGCTGTGTTACCACCCCACACCACTAGAGGCAGTACCAACCCCGAAAAGATGCGCCTAAGGAGCAGATTTAGACTATAGAATGTGGTAAAATCTGTGAGTTTTGCTGAAGTAATTTAAGACAAAAGTTCAAATCCATGCTGAGTGGAGCTCCTTCAATCAGGGCTCCTCCGCAGCTCTGATTGGCTAAGCAATGTAACGTGATCCTCTGATTGGCTCAGCAATGTAACGTGATCCTCTGATTGGCTAAGCAATGTAACGTGATCCTCTGATTGGCTAAGCAATGTAACGTGATCCTCTGATTGGCTCAGCAATGTAACGTGATCCTCTGATTGGCTAAGCAATGTAACGTGATCCTCTGCAGCAAGTGATGGCAAAGCGGGGCGTCAACATGACTTTGCACAAGTATGTCTTTACCTCCACAGCAGAGGCTCCACCGAACCCATGAGACCGACTCACCGAACCCCTGGGGTTCGACCGAACCAGGTTAAGAACCACTGGACTAAAGGCTTGTAAAAAAAAAAAAAAAAATGAAGTTCCAGTCCTGTCCAGCAGGGGGCGGAAATGGTCCAATCAGCTGCTCGGTCTCAGTTTGACCCCAGCGGAAGTGAAACAAAGAGCTCCAGCATCAGGTTGTGTGGAATCATCCAGAATACGGTTGTTTTATCGTTTCTCAGCTAATATCTCAGCAACCATGACTTCCGCTCAGCACCTGAGAGATTTTATCAGAGAGAGACTAACTGCTGCTGCAGCAGAAATCTTCTCAGAGGTGGAAAAAACCATCATCTGCTACGAGGAGGAGCTCGATGCTCAGCGCAGGATGATGGGGATCAACTGGAAACCAGAGATCAAACTCATCAGAATCGGTTCGGAGCTGCAGAGACAAAGTTCTGGTAGGTCCGGATGAAGGAGCTGATGTGGAAACAGAGAAAGAGGGAGAAGGAAGAGAGGAGAAGATTAATGATGCAATTCAAAGAGTTGGAGAAACAGGAAGCAAATTATAGCGATGTAAAGTTTAGTCTGGCGCCGGATCAGCAAAGACAACACATTCAGTATTTGTTGGCTTATTTAATTTTGAACTGAAACGATATTCTTACTTCTGTGTGTTAATAAAACAGACGGTGTTCTTTAATGGGGGACAGCGGCTGGAGGTCAGAGTTCATCCTGTAACGGTAGTTTGCTGGTTTAAACCTGAGCTGCGGACACACAGGTCCATCATTATCACTAAGCAACGGTGGTGTTAATGTTACATCACCTACTGCTCTGTAGATATCAGTGACCTAGAATATGGCATTTCATTTAAACACTTTCCTGCTAGAGCTCCAAATCTATTGGGCTGAAAACATGACGACGTGACGAAGAGTCATCCATCCATCCATCCATCCATCCATCCATCCATCCATCCATCCATCCATCCATCCATCCATCTATCTATCTATCTATCTATCTATCTATCTATCTATCTATCTATCTATCTATCTATCTTCCTCCATCCATCCATCCATCCATCCATCCATGCATGCCGGGTCGTGGGGTCAGCAGCCTCAGGAGGCCCAGACTTCCCTCTCCAGCCTCTTCCATCTCCTCCAGGAACCCCAAGGCGTTTCCAGGCCATAGAGAGACATCGTCCCTCCAGGTGTCCTGGGTCTCCCCTCCTCCCGGTGGGACATGATCTCCTCACCAGGGAGGCGTCCAGGAGGCATCCTGACCAGATGCCCGAGCCTCAGCTGGCTCCTCTGGACGTGGAGGAGCAGCGGCTCTACTCTGAGTCCCTCCCGGATGACCGAGCTTCTCTCTCTAAGGGAGAGCCCAGCCACCCTGCGGAGGAGGAAACCCATTTCGGCCGACGAAGAGTGTTGGTCACTTATTGACCTGATAGATGAGAATCATCAATCGATCTATATCAATCATCTCTTCCTTTGTCCCACAGACCTCCAGAATCCACATGTGTCGGTTAAAGAGGAAGCTGCTGCCGTCCAACAGGCCTGTGGCCAGGAGACGAGGTCCAGTCATGACGAGGACGAAGCTGAACCTGAGTGGACTGAGGAGGAGCAGGCGGAACCAGAACCTCCACTGACTGAAGAACATTGGGAACCAGGATCTCTGTGGATTAAAGAGGAGGAGGAGGAGGAGGAAGAGTCTCCGGTGTTTAATTTGGAACAGCAGGAACCAGAACCTTTACCGACCAGGCAGAACCAGAAGCTCGTCTGCAGCAGTGAGGAGGGAGACCAGCTGGACCAGAAGCAGTTTGCTGCTGTGATGGAGACTTTCACACTTCAGAGACGGGATCTGAGTGCTGGACCCAGAGCTGAGCATCCTTCCTTTCACATGTCTGCTGAAGCCGAGAGCAGAGATCAGGAAGGGAGCAGCTGCTCCACCGTGTCAGAGGGTCAGGCCCACTCTGACTCCAGGAAAGGACCGGTCAGCTGTGGCGTGTGTGGGAGATTACTGAAGAATAAATATGACTTAAAACAGCATTACATGACCCACACTGGAGAAAAACCTTTTACCTGTGAAACATGCAGTAAAGGTTTTGCTAGACGTTCTCAGTTAAATGTTCACTATAGAACCCACACCGGTGAAAGGCCTTTTACTTGTCCAATATGCAAGAAAAGTTTCTTTCAAATTGGTCATTTAAACGTCCACAAGAACGTTCATACAGGTGAGAGGCCTTTCTCCTGTGAAACATGTGGGAGAAGTTTCACTAGACGTTATCTATTAAACATGCACCGGAGAAGCCACACAGGTGAGAGGCCTTTCTCCTGGGAGAGCTTTGTGAACAGCTTCTAGCATAAAACATGTTCAGGTGGAAAAAGTCCCTCAGCTTTTAAACCTGTTTTCACTCAATCCAAATATCTGCAGCAAATCATTTTCAAACGTCTCTAATTAAATCTGGACCAGAAAACCCAGAGGTGAGAATTAGATGATTATAAACTGAACAAACAGCATCAAATCAGATTCACTGTGAGAAATATTTCAACTTTTCTTGGTAGTTTTCTGTTTTTAAAGTGTATTAGAAAATAAAGTTACTGTTTGAACCTGGTGATAAATGAAGCTGAGACTTTCTTTATAAACTGTGAACCACATGGAGCCTCTGGACACCAGCAGCTCTGACCTGATGGACAAACACGTTTTCACGCCATCAGATGGGATCATCAGATGGGTGGCATGGTGGTGGAGGGCTGGTGATGTGGGCTCGTTTTACTCTTCAGACCATCAAAGTCCATGTGGGTCCATCTGTCCAGCAGCTGAAGCTCAGTCCAGATCTACAACAGGAAGAATCAAACTAATGAATCATATGGCTGGAGTGGCCTAATCAAAGGCTGAACTTCAACCTTAATATATCCTGATGTGCAGAGATGGATGTTTGGAAACTTAAATTATCTACAGCAGAGTTGTAGAGAAAACTTTAAAACTTCCAGTTTTAAAGTCCATAAAACTGCTGATGGTTGTTGTTGACAACGTGGTTCATTCGATTTTTCATTGTTTTTCTTAAGAACTTTTCAGTTTATTCAACATTTGATAAACGTATTTTATACTTTTACTGTGAAAACCAAAATGTTTAACAGGTTTTCACTTTGTTTTTGAATAAGATTCACATTTTGTTTAATAATGTTGAATTTAAACACAGGAACTACATTTGTTTTGTTTTTACAGGACGAAGATTTAAAGATGTTTGTAGTTTATTTCTACTCTGGAAGTGAATGAAGATGTTCAGGTAGAAACACCTGAAACATGTTCATGTAGGAAAGTCAGAGCTCTAAGAGGAAGAACCAGTGTGTTCATGTTTATGTGCTGATCTAGTTGTAGTAGCTCTATGGTCTGGATTTCTTCTCATTTGAGCTGCGACATGCTGCTGGTTTTAAATAAAGCCTCTGCTGTTCACCTGAAGCCGTTTGATTCATTTCCATGTTGTCAGTTTGAAACCAGCCATCATACATAATATTGGCATCAAAATTAAAATTCAACAGCTATAGAAAGGTTTATAAAACATTCAAATAGAAATTGATATTATTAGAAATGTTTAAGTAAGATTCCATCCATCCATCCATTTTCTTTCACCCTCGTCCCTCAGTGGGGTCAGGAGGTGCTGCTGACCTCTCCAGCTAACGAGAGGCGGGGTCACCTGGACAGGTCACCTGGACAGGTCGCCTGGACAGGTCGCCTGGACAGGTCACCTGGACAGGTCACCAGTCTGTCGCAGGGCATTTAAGTAAGATTTTTATAGTGAAATTCTTCCAGCAACTTTGAGAAGAGAAACCAAACAATAGATATGAAAACTTTGGATCAATTAGCCTCTTAATGCAAACCTACATTTAGCTAATCTAAGTATTATTATGGTTTTTATAATGTTAGACTTGTGAATATTAAATGAGAAACTAGACCCGTTACTGTCACTAAAAGCCTTTAACAGTATTGAACGGTTATATTTATTCAACATTCCTAAAGTGTAACTGATCCTCAAACCAACTTTTTAATGTTTCTATCTAAATGTTTCAGTGTGAAAATAAACAGATAAGCAGCTTTTTTCACTGCATTGTCTTTCAGAATGTTTCTGTTGGCATTAAATGACAGAAGCTGATGATCTGATCATTTCATGGATTCTGTCCAGTCAGCAGAATCCAACTGACCCACTGAGGAACCGATGATCTGATCAGGACATGACAGATCCCAATAATCACTTTATTCACTGCGTTCTGGTTTTATGAGACACTGAATTTTGAGTTTTCATTATCTGTGAATCATAAAAACTACAGGAAACAAAGGCTTGGAATGCATCAGTGTATGGAGGATGATTTCACAATGTTTCCCTTCCTGAGATGACGGGCAAGAAATGCTGCATTTTCACATAATATCACATTAATTTAATATTTTTATAAAAACATGTTCATGTGTACTATTAGTATATCTTGCCTTATTCATCGTACACATTTGACGTTACTGACATGGTTGTTGTTTTGGAAAAGTTGCTCAGTTTTGCACTTTTAATGTTTCCAGTTTTGTCTTTTTAATTCTGGCCTCCTCTGGACCATCCTGGCTCTTCCTGCTTCCCATCTTTTAAACACCAGTGACTGAGACCGTTCACATGAAATGAAATGTCAGGGTACGTCTGAAAAACAAAACAACAAAAGCTGCTAGTCCAACAGGCGGCTGCAGCCCAGGGACAGCAGCAGTGGCGCATGAGATCCACCCGGTGCTGGTTCTGAACACTGGCTCAGTTAAAAAATGATAAAGAGAGAAAACCAGACCTTGAGGTCCAGATGTCGGGGCGTCCTCGGTTCTCCGATCCAGGCCTGCTTGTAACCGTCATTGTGTTATTAGAGTGACATGTTGGCGTTTATTCAACATAAATCAGCTTAAACCTGTACTTACAGAGACACAGCTGACTGTGTTCAGACCTCTGATCTGTAAACTATCTGAACAAAAGGATCCCAAACTTTCCATCACTCTGGAGAATCTATAGTCTGTCACTGCAGTTTATCATTTTAAACTCCAAAGACCTCAAACAGCTTTTCCTAACAAACACACAGGAAAATTACATTTTTATCATCTCTACTGCATTAAAACTAAAAAGGTACTTTCAAATTTTAAAGAAAAACAAATTGTCTTCAAGTGTTTAAATTCAACATTTATTATAAAATTTCAACTTGAAGCTTTAAAAACCAAAAACCTTCTGATTGCAGAAACACCCAACGAGCCAGAGTCTCCCCACAAAACAACCTGACACGTCAACTTCACTCCTACTCATGTTTAAGATTAATTAGTTTTTTTCCTTTTCTAATATACTACTAAAAAATAAACTACTAAGAAATTCTAAATATTTATTGTTAACCAGTGAGAGTCAAATTACTATTTCTTACTTCTGTGCTTTCTTTTCATGTGATAATTCAGTTTCCTATTTTCAATGAAACCTTTGCCACATATTTGACATGAGAAAGGCCTCTCGCCTGTGTGGGTTCTCTGGTGTACATTTAAGTGATTGCGGATAAAATAAGCTTTCCCACATACTTCACATGAATAAGGTCTTTCACCCGTGTGAGTTCTCCTGTGAACATTCAAGTTCGAACTATTTATAAAGCCTTTCCCACACGTTTCACAAGAAAAAGGTCTCTCACCGGTATGGACTTTCTTATGAATACTTAAATTGCCAATATGAGAAAAAGTTTTCCCACAAGTGTCACAAGAAAAAGGTCTCTCACCTGTGTGAATGTTCTTGTGAGCTTTTAAATGATCAATTCGAGAGAAACTTTTGTCACATGTTTCACAAGAGAAAGGCCTCTCAGGTGCCTGATTCTTTAAAAGCTTCTCATCTACATGCCTTTTCTTATGTAAATTTAAATTATCAATACGAGAGAAAGATTTTCCACATGTGTCACAGGAAAAAGGCCTCTCACCACTGTGAACTTTCTTGTGAAGATTTAAATTATAAATTCGCAAGAATGTTTTCCCACATGTTTCACAAGAAAAAGGTCTCTCACCTGTATGAGTTTGCTTGTGAACTTTTAAAATACTGAATCGAGAAAAACGTTTCCCACATGTTTCACAACAAAAAGGTCTCTCCCCAGTGTGGGTTTTGTAATGCTCTTTCAAGTTAAACCTCTTCTTAAATGCTCTTTCACAAATTTCACATTTTAAAGACATATTCTTTGTGTCAGCATGAGACTGACTCTGTAACACTGTGGAGCTGCTTCCTTCCTGTGTAGGTGTATGAAATGACCGTTGCTCAGTTCTTGGTTCTCCAGCACTTTTCCTGGAGACTTCCTGAAGAGGAGTCTCCATCAAAGCAACGGTCTGCTCCTGGACAAGCTGCTCTCCCTCCTCACTGCTGCCGCCGTCCTTCTGGTCCTGCCCAGTTGGAAAATGTTCCAGTTTCTGCTGTTCATGTTTAATCCATGAAGAAGAATCTGTTTCTTCCTTTACTTCAACTATCAGTATTGAATCTGGTTCTTCTTTTTCTTTAATCCATTTAGATTCTAGATCCTCCTGTTCTCCAGTAAGTGGGGTTTCTGGTTTCTTCTGTTCCTCTTCAACCCGTAAAGATGTTGGTTCTTCATTTTCCTCTTCCAAACTTGAGCGTTTGGTTTCCTGGTCTTCCTCTTTAATCCACTGTAATCCTTGTTTCTCCTCTTCTTCTTTAATCCTATGGGTGTCTGGGTTCTCCTGCTTTTCAATCAGTGAAGGTTCTGTTTGTTTCTGTTTTTCTTTAGCCCATGAAGACTTTATTTCCTCCTTTTCTTCTTCCATCAGTGTTGTGTCCTCCTCTTCCTCTTTAATCCATTGTATTGGATCTGGTTCCATCCGATTCTGTTCAGTCCACTGAGGTTCTTCTTCGTCTGGTTAAGGCCTCCTGCCCAGGCTACAGAGACGAGGGACGGAAGAAGCTTCCGTCTCAATGGAGACATGTGACTTTTGAAGGCCTGTAGGGAGAAAGGAGGACATCATTAATATAATTAAATTGATGACCATCTCATTCTTCATTGGAACCATCTGACTCCACCTTCATTAAAACTGGATATTTGGGAGCAATTCCATCAGGAAACTTTGTCCATCCTCCCTGTTAGAGACTCCAGATGTGAACTCGAACACAGGAAAGCACTTGGCAGGAAACAGCATTCACACTGAACTCCTTTGGATGAGGCAGCAAGTTGATAATGACGAGAGTCGGTGCAAACAATCACAAGGACAAGTAATGTGACAGCTGCTCTCTATGCAGCACTGACAGTTTGGAGGTGGAGAAGAAACTAAATAAAATATAGTTATTCATTTGATATAAGATTTTGTATTCCACGTTAACGCGATTATAACAAAATAAAGTCAAATAAAAACAGAATGCATAAAAAGAAAAGGGTTTGAAACAGCACAGAATAAAGAAACACTATAATCTGAATAGGGGCTGCACAGTGGCGCAGTTGGTAGAGCTGTTGCCTTGCAGTAAGAAGGTTCTGGGTTCGATTCCCGGCTGGGGGTCTTTCTGCATGGAGTCTCCATGTTCTCCCTGTGCATGGTGGGTTTTCTCCAGGTACTCCAGTTTCCTCCCACAGTCCAAAAACATGACTGTCAGGTTAATTGGCCTCTTCAAATTGCCCCTAGGTGTGTGTGTGTGTGTGCATGGTTGTGTGTCCTGTGTGTCTCTGTGTTGCCCTACGACAGACTGGCGACCTGTCCAGGGTGACCCCGCCTCTCGCCCGAAACGTTAGCTGGAGAGGAACCAGCAACCCTCCTGACCCCACTGAGGGACAAGGTGTAAGAAAATGGATGGATGGATGGATATAATCTGAATAATACTAAGTGTAATAATGCAGTTATAGATGAAACATAATAAGAAAGCTCAAAACTGAGGAAGTCAGGACAATCTAGGCAATAAAATGTATTTTTTATAGTGTCTGTCTTCTAACAAGTTAATTTAGTGTTTAAGTTCAAACCTGAACAAGTTGACAGGATGTAGCATCAGTTTTACAAGTGAAGTGGGAACGCACCGCTTGTCTGAAGGTTTAGTCAAAGCTGCAGCATTTATTTTTGCTATTGCTGCATCTTCTGTTGGTTTCATGTGTTCCGTTTTCATCTGGGGTTTATAATATATATTTAATATTCATGTTAACTGAGAATACATAAACAGAAAAATGATAAAGTGTTTAAAGCAGCGCCTGATGTTTAAAAAACGAACATAACTAATTAAACCCTGGAAGAAACGTTTTTAGCACACAAAAAGACTGTCAGAGGGCCAGTCTGTAATTCTTTATTAGAACGGCTTTGACGAGGGCAGCTAAGCGGGGTCCTTAGGCGACCGGAAGTTAGTCACCAGTTAACATGAAAACCCATTAAACCGCAACACCGGACTGAACTTAAAACACTGAGTAACGCTGGAAGCTCAAACTGTAAACCGATCAAACTGATTCATACCGATTCTCATCTGGAGTTTCCATCAGATCAGGTTTTCCTCGCAGTGAACGACAGCAGAAGCAGTTAGCCGCCATCTGGTGCTGAACTGAAGACGTAGTTACTGAAATATTCCGTCGTCTTTCTGTTTTCCTTCCGCTCGGTGTCACAGTGAGACAAAGCAGCTGGTCGGTCCATTTCCGCCCCCTGCTGGACTGGACTGGAACTGCATAACAACGGCAGCCTTCCATCTGATCAATCAATGATTTTTTTATCATTTTTAATTGATGATTATGTCCAAACCCCAAATAACTGTTTAAGTTCAATCATAAATATAAACTGAATTAATTTGAAAGCTGCTCCAGAGCTGCGAACATTATGATCCTCCTGGAACAGCTGAACTTAACGTCTGGTTTAAAAACAGTAAAGTTAAAGATGTGAATTCAAGAAGACCAAAAGAATATTGAATTAAAGCTGCTTTAAGTGGAGTATTGGTATTGATGCAGCATAGCATTAGGGTGCGCTTGCTTATGAGATCAGCTGATCGCAGCAGAGGATATGCAGTAACTCACTATTAAACATTACTGATGAAAGAAATTGGCCCATTTTTAATGTCACATTAACAAACATCTGAATCTCACAGGTTGAGTTTTTATTCAGCTAAACTACTGGTGGATTGTTTCCTGCTTCAGTTTACATGAACTCAGCTGAACCGGCTTTGTGGCCCTCAAAATTAAGAAATTCATCTAAAATCACATCATGGAAATATTCCTGCTTCATATCTCAGGACTAAAAATGGAGAAACATATTTCAGTGAAGCTCCCATCAGCCCCTGCGGCCCAGAGGAAACACTGCATTTGAATCTGATGGGGAAAAATCTGCCTCATATGATGCAGAAACCCTAAAAACATTCATGTTCCCACAAACTTTAGGAACAAAGAAAATTCTGATCACAACCTAAAGATGGCGCTGTTGAGTGGCTCCAATACAGAAGTTTAAATTCTTAGTTTTCATCATGTGTTTTCTGTGAGCATCTTTTATTGTTTGTTTCTGTTGTGCTGCTGCCACGGACAGCAGATCTTCTCTATGTTTGACCTCTACAAGCTGGTTAACTGAAAGGCTAAACTGAAATAACATAAAGGAAAACATTGAATGCATCTAAAGTTTTATTAAACATTTATAAATATAAATTAACCCAACTTCCCAGCAGTCTCACTCAATAAAAAGCACCAAGGAGGAAAAGGGCAGGAGCTCAATGAACATTTGCTGCATTATGATTGGTTAATGACAGGTTAAAGGTCAGTTCTTGCTCCAGTCTAATCCTGGGCTGTGAATAAACCAATCAGCTGCTCTGTCTCAGTTTGACCCCAGCAAAAGGAAAACTAAAGGATTTAGCATCAGGTTGTGTGGAATCATCCAGAATACGGTTGTTTTATCGTTTCTCAGCTAATATCTCAGCAACCATGACTTCCGCTCAGCACCTGAGAGATTTTATCAGAGAGAGACTAACTGCTGCTGCAGCAGAAATCTTCTCAGAGGTGGAAAAAACCATCATCTGCTACGAGGAGGAGCTCGATGCTCAGCGCAGGATGATGGGGATCAACTGGAAACCAGAGATCAAACTCAACAGAGACAAAGTTCTGGTAGGTCCGGATGAAGGAGCTGATGAGATCCGTCAGTGGACCTATAACCGCTGTTACAGATTAACTGGTGGCTAAATTTACTGGTTGAAACCTTTGCGCACCGCAGATGTTTCTAAATTGCAGGTGGCCGTGTTGATGCCTGTTCAAATGCTACTTGTGTGACGAAACCGTCTGCAAAACTTTAATTTAATGTATTTAATGTTGCACCGCATTTGTTGCACACATTCACCAGAATTAATTAATTCCAACTCACGAATAGCCGCAATGTGAACATAAATGAAGTTTCTGACCAGCACTGATCAGAAGAACATTGGAATTGACTCAAGTATCTGTAATGTGAGTTGCTGAACACTTCTAGCCATTGGCGTAAATCCCGGAAGGGGGTCCGCCGCCCACACGCCCCCCAATCTCGGAAAAGTCTAGAATTGTCCCCCCAAAGAAATCATAAAAGAACCCCTTGAATTTAAACAATATCAATATTAAATAGAAACAAAGAACGAAGTAAATCTGCCATTCATCCCCCCACTATTGTTAGAACAATGGTTCAGTCCAAAGTGAAGGAGGAGCAACAGCTGCGCTGCTGAACGGTACAGGCTCCGTTAGAGCTAGCTGCTAGCTGTTAGCTGCTAGCTGTTAGCTGTGGCTCTGCAGCACTAACGAAAAACCCTCCAGTAACTAAATACTTAAAGCAAAAGACATGAAACACCTTTTATTTACTTTCACTGCTCAATAGGAAGAAACACATCGACAATAAACAGTTTGTTATTTCATTACTTTGGCTGAATCATGATAAACTGCCACCTGATGCCTTGGAAACAGTGGCGTAACTACACATTATTCAGGTGGATGCGAAAACAAATCCCCCCCCCCTCCTTTTTTTCTAGAAAACTGGTGCTGACCTTTAAGTTTAAGTTATGATGCCTCCCAAATATTCAATTCCAACATATTTATAGGTTCTCAGCCATCCAAGACATGGAAAATAACCCATCAAAAATACATGTTTAAAGCAACTTAAGTTGTAATTTAAATAACACATGATTTATATTGTGAAAAACTGCAATAAATCAATATTTATGAGGAATTTTATTAAGTGGAGTTACTTATTAAAGCTTATTTTTATAATCACAGGGTGTTCCAGAAAATTATTCAGATTCTGCTCATTTCATGTTCAGGCTTACAGGAACGATGAAATGCACAACAGGCAGCTCCAGTGTTTTGTGTTAGTTCTGTCAGTTCTACTGGATCTGCAGGCTTTGTGAATTTACCACCAGTTTCCTTTTGTCACTTTGAATCTGTAAATGTTCCCCAGATATCAACGTGACTGCCTGCTATTTGTAGTCATTTGTTTGCATGGCGTATTTAAAAGCTCACAATAAAAGTCATACAGGCAAGAGGCCTTTTGTCTGTGACACATGCGGGAAAAGCTTTTCTCGAGTTGACAATTTTAATCTTCACAAGAAAATTCATACAGGTGAGAGGCCCTTTTCTTGTGACACATGTGGAAAAAGTTTCTCTCATAGTGGTTATTTAAAAGTTCACCAAAAACTTCCTACAAGTGAGAGGCCTTTTTCTTGTGACGCATGTGAAAAATCATTCGTTCGAATGGCGTATTTAAAAGCTCACAAGAAAAGTCATACAGGTGAGAGGCCTTTTGTCTGTGACATATGTGGTAAAGGTTTGTCTAGAATGGATCATTTAAGTCATCACATGAAAAGTCATACTGGTGAAAGGCCTTTTTCTTGTGACGCATGCGGGAAAAGCTTTTCTCGAAATGACAATTTAAATCTTCACAAGAAAATTCATACAGGTGAGAGGCCCTTTTCTTGTGACACATGTGGAAAAAGTTTCTCTCATAGTGGTTATTTAAAAGTTCACCAAAAACTTCCTACAAGTGAGAGGCCTTTTTCTTGTGACGCATGTGAAAAATCATTCGTTCGAATGGCGTATTTAAAAGCTCACAAGAAAAGTCATACAGGTGAGAGGCCTTTTGTCTGTGACATATGTGGTAAAGGTTTGTCTAGAATGGATCATTTAAGTCATCACATGAAAAGTCATACTGGTGAAAGGCCTTTTTCTTGTGACGCATGCGGGAAAAGCTTTTCTCGAGTTGACAATTTAAATCTTCACAAGAAAATTCATGCAGGTGATAGACCTGGTTATAGACCCTTTTCTTGTAAAACATGTGGAAAATGTTTTTCACATAGGTCAAATGTAAATGTTCACAGGAGAACCCACACAGGGGATAGGCCTTTTTCATGTCAAATATGTGGAAAAAGCTTCATTGAAAGTAGAAAACTGAATTTTCACATGAAACAAAAACACATTAGTGAGAAGTAGTCCTTTGACTCTCAAACCGATTGTTACATATTCTTTTATTCTGGCCAGCGGCCAAAGTGCAACAATGAAAGAAGGTCTGAGCAGATGTTAAGTGGCACATATTTTAATATAATAAGCCATTAATCAACAATTTATTAATGGTTTGCATTCTGACTGGAGAGAATCCTGAAGCTACAAACTAAAAGGACTAAAAATCTACCAAACTTCAGGTCAATTATACTTTTTTATTTCAGAATCAAAACTTAAAAAAATACAACTCTGATAAGAACATTGGTGTCATAAAATCTTTAAACAAAAGTAGTTGGAAAAAGAAAAACAGTTTGGTGTGTTAAGTGACCTGGATATTAAACATCCTGTGCACAGGCCTCATCACACATGGACAAAAATGTTGGTACCCTGCTGTGAATGAACAAAATCCACAGTCCTCCGTATCGAGCAGCTCTCTGATGGCAGACAGCATGTCCACAGTCATGCTGCTAGCATTAGCCCCACAGGCTCGGTGCCTCTAGCATCAGCCCCACAGGCTCGGTGCCGCTAGCATTAGCCCCACAGGCTCGGTGCCTCTAGCATTAGCCCCACAGGCTCGGTGCCTCTAGCATTAGCCCCACAGGCTCGGTGCCGCTAGCATCAGCCCCACAGGCTCGGTGCCGCTAGCATCAGCCCCACAGGCTCGGTGCCTCTAGCATTAGCCCCACAGGCTCGGTGCCTCTAGCATTAGCCCCACAGGCTCGGTGCCTCTAGCATTAGCCCAACAGGCTCGGTGCCTCTAGCATTAGCCCAACAGGCTCGGTGCCTCTAGCATTAGCCCCACAGGCTCGGTGCCGCTAGCATTAGCCCCACAGGCTCGGTGCCGCTAGCATTAGCCCCACAGGCTCGGTGCCTCTAGCATTAGCCCCACAGGCTCGGTGCCGCTAGCATTAGCCCCACAGGCTCGGTGCCGCTAGCATCAGCCCCACAGGCTCGGTGCCGCTAGCATTAGCCCCACAGGCTCGGTGCCGCTAGCATTAGCCCCACAGGCTCGGTGCCGCTAGCATTAGCCCCACAGGCTCGGTGCCGCTAGCATTAGCCCCACAGGCTCGGTGCCGCTAGCATCAGCCCCACAGGCTCCGTGCCGCTAGCATTAGCCCCACAGGCTCCGTGCCGCTAGCATTAGCCCCACAGGCTCGGTGCCGCTAGCATTAGCCCCACAGGCTCGGTGCAGCTAGCATTAGCCCCACAGGCTCGGTGCCGCTAGCATTAGCCCCACAGGCTCGGTGCCGCTAGCATTAGCCCCACAGGCTCGGTGCCGCTAGCATTAGCCCCACAGGCTCGGTGCCGCTAGCATTAGCCCCACAGGCTCGGTGCCGCTAGCATTAGCCCCACAGGCTCGGTGCCGCTAGCATTAGCCCCACAGGCTCGGTGCCGCTAGCATTAGCCCCACAGGCTCGGTGCCGCTAGCATTAGCCCCACAGGCTCGGTGCCGCTAGCATTAGCCCCACAGGCTCGGTGCCTCTAGCATCAGCCCCACAGGCTCGGTGCCGCTAGCATTAGCCCTACAGTAGGTACGCAAGTGGGTCAGAGAGTCTGAATGATTAACTGCATACCAATTCTGATGAACACACAAGCTTCAAAAAGGAAGATTAAAAGCTGTGATGATGAGCAATGAAAAACAGCTGCAGGTTAAACCAGGATGTGTCTGCACACCGCGCCCTGCTGAGGGGAAACCTGGTTATAGACAGAAACCATTTGATCATAGTTTCTGTTATTGTGGGGTCAGTGTCTGATCTGATCAGTTTTATTCATGGGGAGAGTTTGGCTGTGATTTCTACAGCACAATAAATGCAGAAAAAAGTGATGAGTTTGTCTGAGAGAAAAGGAGCTCAGACAAACCTCTTAGATCTTAAATATCCAGGGGAATGTGACTTGTCAAATCTGTTTATGATCTGTTTGTGGATTATGATCAGGGTCTGGTCTCCTTCTGTGATGTAGATGCTGCAGCTCTGATCTGCTCCTTTACTGGCTGCTGCTTCAAGGAGAAACTCTACCCATACTTCAGTCCTGAGCATAATGATGGAGGTAAAAACTGTTCCTCTGATCATCTGTCCTGTTGATCAGGCTGATCTGATGAATCTCCATGAAGTACGAGTCTGAGACTCTGCAGGTGAAGTCCTGCTGGTGGTGAGCTTTAAATTATTTGCTGCAGCTACTTTTTCTTCTGTTTATACACATTTCAGCTTCTCTCTTCATGTTTGTAAAACAAGAAGCTCAATGTTTCTTGGAAAGTTGATGTCAGTAAATGATTCTTCGTTTGGAGTTTGAACCTTCACCCTGTATTCAATGATGACGCCGTAATAATAAAACCCATTATAGCTTTGACTCTGAATTAGAGAAGTTCATTTTTTATGCCCTGACTGTTGTGTGGTGTTGACTGGGGTTCAGTCTATTTTTTGTGGTAAAGACTGTATATTCCTTTGTTTGCTTGTTTAAATGTTCACAACAGATAACTTAAAAATTAAACGTTACCGGAAGATTGTCACCGCTTAACATGACAACACATTAATACAAAACACCGGTCTCAACGCAGTTTGAGAGACTGAAGTCTGTCTATAAAACAGAGTTCAGATTATAAACCATCTTATTTATCTCTTTACTTAGTTTAATATTTAGCTACATGCCGGTTCTGTTGAATTTTATCTGAGGTTTCCAGTAGATTTCCAGCAGTCTGATGTCTTCCTCGTAGCGGACGATGGCCATGCTGAACTGAAGACATCGTTGGGAGAAAACGGCTGCATCATGAAGCCGTTTCCTTCATCTGCAGCAGAACCTTCTGCGACCGGGTCGGACCTCCAACTCTGTCAGACTTTCAGCAGTTTGTTCTGTCCGTCGGTCACAGCAGAAGTTTCTAAAGACGAACTGGAAGGTGAAGATCTGCTGGCCTGAAGCAACAGATGTAACACAGACAGTAAAAAGGCAGAAGAGCAACATCCAACAGAACCGGATCAGAACCTTCCATCACAGATTGATTTACACACGGACACCTTGGGTCTTTCATCTAGTTTATTTTAAACTGAGTAACAGACTGAGATCTAAAAAACAGATTATAAACTCCGATCCTGTGAGGATCGGCTGATGATTTGAACGTTAAACATGGAACTTTTTATTTTTAGGAAATTCAGACTAGAATCAGCCTCCAATCCAGAAATGAACGTTTCCCCAGGCAACATGAGGTCAGAGCATCAACGACCCAATCGGACCTCTAGATACAGCTCAACACCATCAAGGCCTCAGCAAGTAAATCAGTGAACAAAACATCCAACGTTTTGTTTGCACTGAAAACGAAACAAAAAGCAAACAATAACCTTCCAACTATTTTACAGAAAGTTGTGTCTCATCTTTGCAACGTCACTGGAACTGAAGAAAAGCAACAAAAAAAAAAACTACTTGACAGACTGAACTCTTCCCCTACAACGTCCACCTTCCTGGTGGCACCTGACTCCCCTCCATGAGGAAAACCTATTTCCACATTTCTCACATCCATAGAGCTTCCCACAGCTTCTCATGTGGGAACCTACTTCAGATTTATCTTTAAAACTTTCCCCACATTTTCTACAAATGAAGGCTGGTTTCTTTTTGTGGGACTTCCTGTGAGCTGCCAGCCTCTGTTTATCTTTAAAACTTTTCCCACATTTGCGACAACTGTTGGCCGGGCTTTTGTGGGACTTCATGTGGGCAATATAAGAAGTCCTATAAAGAAAAAGTATTTTGCATATTCTACAAAACAAAGTCTCATCAGCTGAGGGAGTTTCTCGGTGGTTGACTGGCTTCGTGGTTTTGGACGTTTCCCGCCATGTTTTATACAATATCGGCTCCTGTTCCTTGTGCCTCTTCATGTGGGATTTCTTGGTTGAATGACAAGCAAACTTTTTCTTGCATAACCCACAGTAAAATGGCTTTGCACGTTTCCTCTGGTGTATTTTCAGGTGACACTTGCGTGAATATTCAGAAGTGAAATGTTTCCCGCAGGTTTCACAAAATGGCTGCTCCCACCTGTGAGCTTTGTAGTGAATTTTTAGAAAAGCAAGTTCAGCAAAGCCTCGTTTGCATATTTCACAGAAGAAGTTCTTCTGTCTGCTTTTGATTCCAGCTAGCTGCCGAGCTTTCAGGTGGTCCACCAGGTGGGTCATCTTGTGGTCCCTCAGGCGAGCGTGTTGGGCGAAGCGTTCTCCACAGCGCTGGCAAACATACGGTTTCACACCCGGATGTGTCTTTAGATGCTGATTCAAACTCTGAGACTTCACTACGGCACTGCACACGTAGCATTTACTGAGCTTCATAGTGTCTGTGTTAGAACGACGCTCTGACCCCACAGAGCTGGTTCCTTCCTGGTTCTGGTCCTCGGCTGCAGGTCGGGTCGGAGCGACCAGCTGCTCCCGGTCTGGGTTCTTTTGCTGCAGCTGAACAGGTTCTGATCCGTAGTGTTCCTGACCTGGTGTCACACCGGAGTAGAAACCATAAAGCTCCATGAATCTGTGGCGATCGTCTGGCGAGTTCTGATAGTGAAGCGGACCAGCGCCTGGTTCTGGTTGAAACCAGCCATGTTGTCGACAAGTTGAGGCCATTAGAAGTTTCTCCTCCCAACTCCTGACTGATTCCTGCTGCTGCAAATGTGGAGGTTCTGGTTCCTCTTGCATCTGCTCAGAATTGCATGAATTAAAGGTTTTAAGCTCGATAAAACTTTGCTGCTCCTCTGCAGGGTTTTCACACTGAAACTGCTCTGGTTCTGGTTCTGGTCCGATCCAGCCGTGTTCCTGAGACCCTGCTGCCATAAACTGTTCTGCCTCCCAGCAGCTGCAGAGCTTCTTCCTCTCCTGCTGGACAGGTGGCGGTTCTGATCCATTACATTCCTCTGTGATCTGCTCAGCATCCAGCGTTGCACCTGAGTAGAAATGGTGCTGAAGTTCTGGAGGGTTCTGATGGTGAAGCTGTTCCTTGTCTGGTTCTGGTTGATGAGAAGGCAACAGGTCCATAAAGGCGTCGGTTTCACGTGTCGACAACAGCTGCTGGATCTGCTGGCTGCTCTGGATCAGGATGGGGAGCAGCTGAGGTTTCTCATGTTCACTGTCAGACCGTGGAGGTTCTGGTTCTGGTTCCTCCTGTTCGACTTTAATCTGTGGAGGTTCTGGATCCGCTTTAACCTTTAAACCTTCTGGGTTCTCTAGTTTCTCTTCTAACTGTGGAGGTTCTGGTTTTTCTTGGTCTTCTTTGATCTTCATAGGATCAGGTTCTTCCGGATCCTTTTTAATATCCAGAAACTCTGAATTTATTTCACCATCTTCACGCTCTGGAGGTTCTGGTTCCCCCGGTTCATCCTCAGACTGATCTACATCCTCCTCGTCCTCTTTAACACCTTCTGGATTCTTCTGGTCGTCGTCACACTGCAGATAATCTGGATCTGTCGGTTCTGGCTCCCTCTGGTCACTGAGAGCTTCCTCTTCCTTCCAGACATGTTGCTTTGGGAAGTCTGGAGGAACAGAAAGGAACAGAATAACTTCCCAGCATGAAACTGATGCTGTGATTCACAGCGTGTCGGCCAGCCGATCTGGTACCATCGGTCTAAATTAAGTCCAATATATTTGATTTATTTTTAGAATGAAGCAAAACGACTGGAGATTTAAGATCTTTTCTAGAATCTGCTCTGATCCCTAATGAATAACACAATTATAGTAATAATAATAAAACATTAATCAACAACTTAATGTAAAATGATTGAACTGGACAAAATGTAATATTTCAGTTGGTGGCTGTGTGTTTTTATGCTGTAAAGCATCTTCTGTGCAACACAAATAACCTGGACCTTTGCCTTGAATATCTAGAAGCAGGATGTTCCTCAGTTATTTTGTCTCTTATCCATCCAAACTATCTACAGGTTCTGAAAACGGGCCTAAATCCTGAGCTGCAGAAGGTGGACAGAAAGCTGCTCAGCATCTACATTCTGCTGATTCCACCAGTTCTGCACTGCAAAAACACAAAACCTTACCAAGTAACTTTGGTCTAATTTGTAGTGAAAATATCGTAATAAACATAAAATAGGACAAAACTAACATGGAAGTAGTTTTGTGGCTCCTGTATCTTTCAGCAAGATATATGTGTTTTAAGTCAATCATTTATTAGTATTGATGAAAAAGTATTGTTCCATTGGCAGATTTTGTTTCACTTACAAACAAGACATTTTCTCATGCTATAAATAATCTGCCAACGGAACAATTACTTTTTCATCAATACTAAGGAATTATTGAACAATCTGGAAAATATTGCTGAAAAATTACTTGTCAGTTAGTTTGGTCTTATTTTAAGAGCACCAAGACATCTGCACTAGAAACTAGATGAAGAATACTTGGTAAGATGTTGTGTTTTTGCAGTGTGGTGAGTTTCATACCGGTTCTGGTGAGCTCTATACCGGTTCTGGTGAGTTTCATACCGGTTCTGGTGAGTTTCATACCGGTTCTGGTGAGCTCTATACCGGTTCTGGTGAGCTCTATACCGGTTCTGGTGAGTTTCATACCGGTTCTGGTGAGTTTCATACCGGTTCTGGTGAGCTCTATACCGGTTCTGGTGAGTTTCATACCGGTTCTGGTGAGCTGAATCCAGCAGATATCCAGCTTTCTGATCTCCTCTTGGTACTGGATCACCGTATTTCCAAACTCTGGTTCCTTCTGGTTTTCTTTCATCTGAATATGATCATGTTCCTGCTGTTTCCCTCCTACACACTGAGGTTCTGGTTCCTGCTGGTTCTGTCTAATTTCTTGAGGTTCTGGTTCCTTCTGGTCTAGACTCTGCTGGTTCCGGAGCTCCGGGTCGGTCAGAACCTCCTTCTTATTGCTGACATGCTGCTTTGGCTCGTCTGTAGGAACAAGGAGACCCAAGAGCTCATGATGACCGTCTCCAGAACCGGTGTTGGTTCTGATCCAGACATCCTGGTCCGTTCATTTTATGAGTTATTGCAAATAGAATAAATATTTAGTTATTGTCAATGAGTTTACACTCTAAGATCATTTCTGTTTTACTACAGCCTTAAAAAATAAATAAATGAGTAACAATTGAGACATAGATTCTCTTTGGAATTGAAGGACTTTATGAATTAGTAATGACGTCAGTCAGCTATATAATGATGTACAAATTCAATTTACTGTAAGAGAGCAAATATATTTAAGGTAGAGTCAGAAAACAAAGCAAATCAAGTTCACTCAAGTTTTTCCATCTCTTCTCCGTAAAAAATGTGCAAATAAATAACATTTTTTTAAAAGCTTAACTTTATAGCTATTTTTGGCGTTTTCTGTTTCCCCATAAATTTTTTTAAATTGTTTTATTTTCCAATTCTAGTCTACTGTCGTTAGCAGAAGCAGAATAACCCGGTAAAACGGACGAACCGGATACAAATTAAGCTACATGGTGGTAGCTGCTAAAGCTAGCAAATGGGCGGTTGGTCACAGTTGCCATGGTAACAGGAAGAAAAATCCCAACCAAACGACTCAATTTTTCATCTATTCATTTTTTTTATGTTGTATTTTATTTTATGAGTCTGAACTAGCCGGCCTCTGTAGCTTCTTACCGATTCTGGTGAGTTTTATTTGAGGTTTCCAGCATTTTTCCAGCAGTTTAATGTCCTCCTCGTAGCGGACGATGGTTTTTTCGACCTGTATGAAGATTTCTTCCACAGCAGCAGTTAGTCGCTCTCTAATGAAATTTCTCAGCTGCTGAAATGAAGACATTGTTACTGAATATGTAGCTAAAACTCAACACCACAACACAAGCTGCTGCTGGAGCCGTTTCGTTTAACTTCAGCTGTCACACTGAAACAAAGCAGCTGGTTTACCGCCCCTTGCTGGACTGGAGGAGAACAGCACATTTAGGAGAATAAAAGCTTTTCCAAACTGTCATTGAAGCAAATATTAACCAAGAATATTTCCTGAATATGTGCTGCACTCTTATAATACCTGTGGAGACGTGAGTCAACTTTTAGTTCCTCCTTTAATAATTCCTGTAAATCTGTGTCACTTCTTTTTCGACTAATTCTACATTTACCTGATGGCCTTGTAGCTATATTTCTACAGCAGCATTCTCTATCATATAACCTGCTTTGCAGCGCCACAGCGCCACCTTCAGGTTGTGATTAAAAGTGGCTTTTCAGGTGAGTGTTTCCAGCCAATCAGGAGCCAACAGTGTCACACACTCACCTGTCACACAGCGAGCCGGAGCAATTTAACTCACAATCCAGTCATTGACATCACATTTCAAATCACCGCATCAGTCAAACATAACGGGCTAAACATGACCTGAACACTTTGACCACATGTAGAACAAAAAATACAGTTTATACAATACATGGATCTCTTTCAATATGTTAGTTCACAATTCCCAACTTTTAACCAGTTTTCGACTCTAAAGCTCTAAATTCAAATTCAGTCAAAAATGTTGCTGAAGCTTCACTGAAATACCTAATTTAATAAAAACATAGAGTTCACAAGTGGGATCTGTCTTTTGGTGTAATCTGTAGGAAAGGTGAAAAATAATTACATTTATTAAAAGCTTGTCTAGGCAAAAAGAAAAAAAATAGTTCACCCAATCCATTATTGGAAAGTTGTGATCAGATCAGATCATGTAATCTGTTCTGCTGCCAATCTGCTGTTCCCTTCCGGCCCAGCAGGGGGCGGAAATGGACCTCAGGTGATCCCCGCTCCCCCTGGCGGAAGTAGAAGAAAAAAGGCATCAAGTAGCAGCTCGTATGGGGGCGGTTGTTAGCAGAAGCGTGCGGCAACGGGGCAGCCCGGTCTGAGACAAGTACACCTCGCTGCAGCATGCAGAAAGGGGCGGGGACGGACCACTGTCAGCCTCTTACCTTATATGGAAATGGGACCATTGCAATCCGGAAGTGAAGGGGGCGCTAGTGGCGCTATTTCCTGTACCAGCCGCCGCTAGTGGCGCTATTTCCTGTACCAGCCGCGTTAATAATAATAATAATAATAATAATAATAATAATAATAATAACAATAATATTGATAATAATAATAATAATAATAATAATAATAGAAATAAAAATGTAACGTGGTATGTCCCTTTAAAAAAATAATTAAAACTATTGTTTTTTTAATGTTAAAATCACATTAGTAATAAACAACTTAAAACAAGCAACAATAATGAATTATTATGTATATGTATTTATCTATTGTCACCCAATCTAGCTGAAACAAAAGGCTTAAAAAATATTTAGGAACACATTTATCCATCCATTAATTATCATACACGCACGCATGACCCTGGGCAGATCACCAGTCCATCCTAGATTAAGAAAACAGATACCAAATACTTCAAGAACGCTGTAGTTCAATTAATAGATTGTGATGTAGTGAAACGTACTCTTATAATAAATAAATTTAAATCTAAAATATAACTAGTGCCAAAAACTATTATGCTTGGTTGCAGGTGAGCTCAACTATTGTCATTGTTTACCATAAAGTCTCATTGGAAACCTTTCCTGTAAGGACTCCAGCTTAACCAGTAATCTGATAAAAGACACTGGACTGGTGTCCCACTATTCAATTTAGAAATTCTATATCAACTCTACCAGTTGTATTTGATTCACAAACTGCGCTCAAATATTCAATTGTTGCAAAACCCAGAGAGACTTTTGTAAAACTTTAAATGTAGCTTCAAACTGGAAACACTCAGAGAAAGTAGGTTTTAGAAAGTTTATTTGACAAGAGAATGATCCACTGTGGATTAATCATTGTTTCTGTATGAAAAGCTTCTTTGAAGTCACCAGATAAATAAATCAGGCTTATGTGTACATTCTAACGCTCTTCAATTCAGCCAATCAGCTCATCATGCGCCTCCGTCTCAGCCTATCGGCGCCGGTCTCCTCATCTTCTTGAATTACCCTTCATAAAGTCCGGCTTGATGTGAACAACTGCTCCTCACCCGAGTTTCCATCACCTTCACCCGGTCTCCACCGTCGCTCAGCATACCTTTAATCTTTGTATTATGGTATGTTTCTAACTGAACATGTTTCTGTATTTGGTTGCTTTATTTAAATAAAAACTGTTGATTCTGATTGCTAAAACATAAACGACTGAGGTTTGCAAAGACAATTTTTATTTCTTCCAGTCATTGTTAAAGTATATGAAACGTTACACATGAAATACTGAAAGGTATTATCTTTGCTTGTATTTCAAAATTTTAAAACAAGGTTATCCAATTGTTAAACAATGCTGTTACAATATATTTACAACTACTTTATTGGTTCTACTTTCTCTTTAATATATTAGAGCCACAATGTTACTTTTCCTGGAAACAACAGTTCTACCAAAAAACTAAATAATATAAATCAACTGAACTACAACAAAAGGAACACTAAAAAATTTACATAATGTTTAAAGAACACATTGTGAAAAACTAAAGGATGACAGAACAAATCCAAATGTCAGCAGAACAGATTTACAAAGATGTCACCAAAAAAGAACAATGTGTGACAACTGAAATGTGTGAAAGACTGTGGAAAACAACTATTATTCTCCTTGCATTCAGTACTGACATCCAGGGCAGTGTCCAGGTCTGCCATCACAGTAGTAACGAGGGTAATCTCCTCGTCTTCCATTTCCAGTGAAGCCCACACAGTCTTTATATTGCCGGTTACAGGAAGAACACGTAACAACTGCAAAAGGAAAAACATGACTGTCAGGTTAATTGGTCTCTCTAAATTGTCCCTAGGTGTGAGTGTGTGTGTGCATGGTTATTTGTCCTGTGTGTCTCTGTGTTGCCCTGCAACAGACTGGCGACCTGTCCAGGGTGACCCCTGACCCCGCCTCTCGCCCGGAACGCCAGCTGGATATTGACACCAGCAACTCCCGACCCCACTACACAAGGGTGTAAGAAAATGGATGGATATATACATACACGAACTATTTTGTCATATGTTATACTCTTATTTGAGTAGATTTTGTTGATATGCAACCTAATGCGAGTTACTTCACAGAATGAAGAGCATATTTTAACCCATAAAAAACACGACACACAGGTTTCTTCTAACCTTTATTTGTTGACTTATATTAATATTTTTAATTTCCATTTTTAAAATAACTATCAGTGCACATACCTTCATTTTAATTCATGTCTGCAGAAATAAATGGGTAATATTACACTGCACATTATGATCAGTAAAACCGTACTTAATAGTAGATATATCACCTAATACTGTTACTCTTACTAGTGTTTTTTGCAGTTATTTACTACTATAAATATATGAAGTAGAGGGAACTACACCCACCTATGATGGCAGCTTTTAGTTTATAAAGTGTTAGACTTTCCAGAAATGTTGGCGTGCAAAAACATATTTCAAAAAGGATTAACCTTTTTCTAGTCTTTTTTATGAAAAAAAAAACCAACTACAAAACTGTTAAGAAGGTAAATAAATAAATGATAGTGTAAGTGTAGCTTTACATACCGTTATGTTGAACCGTAGCAGTTCTTGTTATGTGAACGACTCATCGGCTTTGTATGAGCAAAGAGGACAGAAATATCCGGAATAATCTTCTCTCCGTTACGAATGTTACAAATAGAAACGTGGATCTGTTAAATAAAATAAAAAAACAAAGTTTGAGCATAAAATACACTTATCAATTATACATTTTATTTACTTTTCTATTTTTATCTAATGGTGCCCTGCAGGGAAATAATTAGCTATGCTACATGCTAAATTTAACCTTACCTTCTATGAATTACGCATTTCAATAGTCTACAGCTGTTTATTATATGCTCAACGTCATCTAGAAAAGCGTATTGATTTACTATGTGATAAAAATTTTAAAGAAGGTAAAAATACCTTTTGCTGACTTTGCGCCTTTTCCATTTTGGATCGTGTGCCGAACACATGAACCCTCTCAAACTTCTTTC
Organism: Poecilia reticulata; assembly: GCF_904066995.2. Taxonomy (NCBI): domain Eukaryota; kingdom Metazoa; phylum Chordata; class Actinopteri; order Cyprinodontiformes; family Poeciliidae; genus Poecilia; species Poecilia reticulata. The sequence continues at coordinate 31,111,954 of NC_088846.1, forward strand.
AATCGGCATCTCAAACCCGCTTCTTTAAGGTATTTATACTAGAAATTAGGAAAATAGCGCCCCCTTCACTTCCGGAGTGCAATGGTCCCATTTCCATATAAGGTATGAGGCTGACAGTGGTCCGTCCCCGCCCCTTTCTGCATGCTGCAGCGAGGACCTTCTCGTCTGAGACGACCTAGGACGCGACTTCCTGGTTGGAGAGACGGAGAGACAAGAGTCGTCTGGTGATAAATACGATTTAAATTGGGACATGACAACGTTGGATATAGAAAGAAGTGACTGTAATAGTATGGAGTGTAGTGAAGAGGAAGGAAGGAGTGGGCAGAATGAAGATAAAGAGTGGGACTTGGTGGGAAAGGGTGGAAAGAAGCAGCGAGCTGCCGAAAGAAAGAGGAAAAAAGGAAATGAGGAAAGCACTGAAGACACTGATAATGACGGAATTGAAGAAGGAAAAGAACCACCAAAAAGACAAAACCTGAACATTATAATAAGATTTGATGAAGGAGAAGGAGTTAAGAAGATGGATCCAATTAAACTAACAAAAGCACTAAAAACACATGTTGGGGAAATTAAATATGCTAAAATACTGAGAGACGGAAACCTTTTTATTGGATGTAATTCGGAAGGGCAAGTTGAAAAGGCAAAAAAGCTTGGATGGGTGTGTAAAGTTAAAGTCAGAGCAGTTGTTAAAGTGGGTGAAAAAAGAAATGATGAAAGCAAAGGAATTATCACAGGAGTGCCGTTGAGTGTTAACATGAAGGACTTAGTTGAGAATTTGAAAGAAAGAAACAAGGAAATAAAGGGAGCACGAAGAATGACAAGGGGTACAGAGAAGGTTGAAACCGAAACTGTGTTGTTGGAGTTTGAAACAAAAGAAATGCCAAAGGAGGTTTTCTTTGGTTTGATAAGATTTAGTGTCAGAGAATACGTGCCCAAACCAGTGAGGTGCTTCAACTGTCAGGAATTTGGCCATGTTGCAAAAATGTGTAAAGGAAAAAGGAGATGTGCCCGATGTTCTGGAGACCATGAGTATGGTAAATGTGGAGTTGGAGTTAAACCAAAGTGCTGTAGTTGTGGAGGAGAGCATAGTGTTGCTTTTTGGGGATGCGAAGTAATGAAACGACAAACAACTATACAGAAAACAAAAGTTACGCAGAAAGTAACATATGCAGAAGCGTGTAAAGTAGTTGAGAAAGAGAAACAAAATGGGAAATCTCTAACAGGTGAGAAGCAAATAAGCTCAAAAATTATGGAAATGATTGAAAAGAAAATAGAAGAGGAAAAAAAGAAAATGGTGACTTTTATTGCAGGAGTTATAAATGCAACATCGGACGTGAAATCAAAAACGGAAAGGATTCAGATTATTGTGAAGGCAGCATGCCATAGCTTAGACTTAAAGAATATTCGGTGGGAAGACATAAGGGGAGAGCTGTGTAGTCAAGCAAGTCAAGAAGCATAGTCTCAATATTACAATGGAATGCGAGGAGTCTTTTGTCAAATGGGCAAGATTTTAAACAGTTTATTTATGAATTAAAAGAGAAACCTGATATAATTTGTATACAGGAAACTTGGTTGAGGCCTTGTTTGGATTTTAAAATAGATGGATATATTGCAGTTAGATATGATAGAGAAGAAGGAAATGGGGGAGGATGTCTTTCTCTGATTAAGGAAGGTATTCCATATAAAATTATTGGAAGGAAAAGAGACTTGGAGTATGTTGCAATTGAAATATGGGTGGAAGAGAAGGTAATGTTGATTTTAAATTTTTACAATCCTTGTAAAAAGCTTGAGTTAAGCAAACTTGAAGAGATGGATATGAAAGGAAATGTTATTTGGTGTGGAGACTTTAATGCACATCATTCATTATGGGGTAGTGGAAAAGTAGATTATAATGGGAACATTTTAGAAGAATTTTTAGATAGTAATAATCTGGTTTGCTTGAATAATTGTAAGAAGACAAGAATTGATATAAATTCAGGTAAGGAATCTGTATTAGATTTGACATTTGTTTCTAGCTGTTTAGCTCCATTATGTGATTGGCAAGTTAAAAATAAGACATTTGGTAGTGATCACTACATTATAATCAGCAAAATAAGGATGGGCCAGGTGCATAGACCTGAAATGATAGGAGGAAAGTGGATATTTGAGAAAGCAAATTGGGAGGAATTTTATAACTTATGTGATAGGAACATTTTAAATATTAAAAATGATCAGAGTATTGAAAGTATGAACCAAGAGATTAGTCAGAGTATTTTAACTGCTGCTGAGGAGTCTATTCCAAAAACATCAGGGAAAAATAGGAGAAAGTTAGTTCCATGGTGGAATGAAGAGTGTAGAAAAGCAGTTAGAGAAAGAAATAAAGCATTTAAATTGGTTAAAAGGTCTCATAATTTTCAACATTTAATTGAATATAAAAAGTCACAAGCAAAAGTCAGGAGAACAATAACAAGGACAAAAAGAGAATTCTGGAGAGGTTTCTGTGACACAATTGGCAGTAGTACAAAACTAGGGAATGTTTGGGGGATGATTAAAAAAATGGGAGGAGATGGAAGGGAATGGAGTTATCCTAAACTAAATAAAAATGATATAGTTGCTGTAACTGACAAGGAAAAGGCTGATATGTTAGTGAGAGCATTTGTAGAGATTCATAGTGGGAAAAATTTATCAGTTAATGAAATAGAGGGAAGGGAGAGAACTAGAAAGGAAAATGATGGAATCTTAAGAAGAAAGAGTAATAATGATCTGATGAATTATCCTCTCTCTATTGGAGAGCTGAAAAGAGCTTTGGATAGAACTAGGAATAGTGCTCCAGGTAAAGATGAAGTGTGTTATATTATGTTAAGACATGTAAGTGAGGAAGTTTTAAATAAATTACTAATTTTATACAATAAGATTTGGAAGGAAGGGAGACTGCCTTGTAAGTGGAAAGAAGCTATTGTTATTCCGTTGAAGAAACCTGGGAAAGATCATAGTAACCCTGGAAATTATAGACCAATAGCTTTAACATCTAATTTGTGTAAACTGATGGAAAGGATGATGAATGAGAGATTGACACAATATTTGGAGTCAAAACATTTAATTGCTCCTCATCAGAGTGGCTTTCATAGAGGGAGAGGATCAATAGATCCTATTTTATGTTTAGAGGATGATATTAGAAAAGCTCAAATTAATAAGGAAATTGTTGTTGCTGTGTTTTTTGATGTGGAAAAAGCAAACAATATGCTATGGAGGGAAGGGTTAATGATTAAATTACATCAGATGGGTATAGGAGGTAATATGTTTAATTGGATATGGGATTTTTTACGGGATAGAAATATTCAAGTTAAAATAGGACATCATGTTTCCAAATTATATAAAATAGAAAATGGAACCCCTCAAGGAAGTGTGGTAAGTCCAACATTATTTTCAGTTATGATAAATGACATTTTTAAAGATTTATCTATCAGTTTTGGTAAGTCACTTTTTGCTGATGATGGGGCTTTATGGAAAAGGGGAAGAAATGTGGAACATATTATTAAAAAACTTCAGGAGGGTATAGATAAAGTGGGTAAGTGGGGGGTAAAATGGGGCTTTCAATTTTCAATTGAAAAGACAAAAGTTATGTTTTTCACAAATAAGAAAATAGGGGTTGATAAAAAGTTGTATTTGTATGGGAAAGAGTTAGAAAGGGTTGATTGGTTTCGGTTTTTGGGTGTAGTTTTTGATAAGAAACTAACTTGGGGAAATCACATAGAACATATTATGGAGAAAAGTAGAAAGGCTCTAAACATTGTGAGGTGTTTAGCAGGATTGACATGGGGTGCAAGTTTTGATTCCCTAAAAAGTATATATGTGTCATTAATTAGATCAAGAATAGATTATGGGAGTGTGGTGTATGGTTCAGCAGCCAAAACTAGATTAAAAAAGCTAGATGTGATTCAAGCCAGAGCAATGAGAATTTGTTTAGGGGCAGTTAAATCAATGCCAGTATGTGCTTTACAAGTAGAGTCAGGAGAAATGCCATTATGCATTAGAAGACAGCAGCTAATGGTCAATTATTGGATAAGTTTAAAAGGACATAATGCAGATCACCCGGTTAAGAAAGTATTAGAAAAGTGTTGGGAAAGAGGAAAGAAACAAATTGATAGCTTTGGGTGGGTTGGGGATGACAGAGCGAAAATTTGTAATGTATATTATAAGGAATTTAGTCCACCTGTATTATGGCCTGTGAGACCTACATGGACTTGGAAATATATCAATGTAGACAGTTCACTAACACATATTAAGAAAAGGAATACACTAGATATTTGCCAAGAATTTTATAATCAAATGCAGAATAAATATAATGATTACTTGCAAATATATACTGATGGGTCGAAAGACCCTAAAAGTGAAGCAACCAGTATAGCTGTAGTGATTCCTGAATTAAAGATTAATATTTCAAAAAGAACATCTGATTATTTGAGTGTATTCGCAGTGGAACTGTGTGCTATTTTAGTAGCTTTAGAATGGGTGGAGGAAACTAATAGGAATAAAATAATAGTTTGTAGTGATTCTCTATCTGCGTTGATGAGTATCGGAAAGGGACGTACAAAAAATCATCAAAATATTCTATATGAGATTATGGCGGTTCATCATAGGTTATGTGAACAAAATAAAAATGTTATATTATTCTGGACTCCTGCTCATGTAGGTGTTATAGGGAATGAAAGAGCAGACAGGCTGGCTAAGGAGGCGATTAAAAAAGATGATATTGATATGCAAATAAAGTTATCTAAATCTGAAGGTAAAAGTATAATTTGGAAAGAAAGCAAAAAGATATGGGAAGCAAGGTGGGTAAATGAAATAAATGGTAGACATTTATTTAGGATACAAAATACAATTGATGTAGAAAGGATAAGAGGAATAAACAGGAGGGAGGAGGTAATTATAAATAGAATAAGAATAGTTTCCTAAATGGAACTCTTTTCAAGATGGGGAAACACCTTACTGGTTTATGTAGATGGTGTGGTGATGTAGAATCAATGGAACATGTTTTGATCAAATGTAGAAAGTATGAAAGCCAAAGAAGATTATTAAAAACGGAACTAGGTGTTAGTAGGGAATTGGTATTTGAGAAGGTGATCGACAAATTGAATAGTATTGAGGGGAAAAAGAAGATCTTTCGTTTTTTTAAAAACTCTGGGATCTTTAAGAGAATTTGAGGGGTAGTTGGTAGGAGTCAATAGAGGGCAGTAGTGCAACATAAATGGATGCAAGCTGCCGTTAAAACCTAAAAGAAGAAGAAGAAGAAGAAGAAGAAGAAGAAGCAGCTCGTATGGATTCAGTCAGAAGACGGGTTTGCGATCTGCCATTATAGACAAGTTAGAAGCCAGAATACGGTTGTTTTATCGTTTCTCAGCTAATATCTCAGCAACCATGACTTCCGTTCAGCATCTGAGAGATTTTATCAGAGAGAGACTAACTGCTGCTGCAGCAGAAATCTTCTCAGAGGTGGAAAAAACCATCATCTGCTACGAGGAGGAGCTCGATGCTCAGCGCAGGATGATGGGGATCAACTGGAAACCAGAGATCAAACTCATCAGAATCGGTTCGGAGCTGCAGAGACAAAGTTCTGGTAGGTCCGGATGAAGGAGCTGATGAGATCCGTCAGCAGCGATAGTTAAAACACGAAATGCTTCAGTTGCTAGCTCTGATGCTACATAACAAAATACATAGACAATATAAGGAGAGACCCTCATGGCCGCTCTCGCCTATTGTCGCTGACGAGATTTAGCGCGGCCATCTTGGAGCGGTCCACCACTCCACTCAGCATTATGTGTTAAGCAGCAAAATGACGTATCAGCGCATTTAATCGATCATAACACGCTTTTTTGTTACTGGAAACCATATTCAAACATCTATCAAAGCTACATTTATAAACAATTGTATTATTTAAGTATGTTTTTAATACATAGTTCAGCATATTTAAATATGCTTAGTGGCTATAACAATAGAATAGGAATGGAATATTCTGATAAAGATGTATAATGAGCATATTAAAAAGCACACAGCCGTTCATAATTTATTTAATTATTTAGTAATATCAATACATATTTATATAACTATACAAACACAAATAAATAAATAATGATTAATAATGACACAAATAAATAATGATTAATACTGAATAATATGTATGTGTGTGTGTGTGTGTGTATGTATGTATGTATGTATGCATGTATATTCCGACGGACACAAATATAAATTTTTATTTTTTTGTTTTTCAGCCGATGAGTTCTAGCTTCAGAGATTCAGCAGCAGATTGAGTCCAAACTCCGATGTGAGATTCATCCGTGCTGCAGTGAATCCGTCTCTCTTTATAGATTCTCCCTCTTCTTCCTCACATCGTGTCTTTAGGAAACCTTCAAAACAAAAACGGAAGATTTGGGATGTATCTTACTAGTGAAAGAATTACATATAAATAATAGTCTTTACCACTTTGCTGGTGAATGTTATAACACATAATATAAGTTTTATAATATGTGTTACATTGTTTCATTTCTAATATAGGCTCTTGTGTCAGATAATCTAAGTCAATGTTGGAGAATAATTAATTTTTTTAGATTTACAGAATCTCAGTTAGTCTTCATAGCGGCTGAACCTGTATTACACCAAGCACTGTAGCTAATATTAGCTGGTATCTATTAGCCGGTGGACATAAATACAGTAAAGTAATATTCTAATCACAATATATACACAATAATATGTCAATCTTACTTGTGAAATGTTGTCTGTGGAGCCTCACATCAATAGTCCGTCGATCCGAACAACAATATCCCTCAGTGCTGAGGCATCTTCTGCTGTTTTGATTAAGCAAAGTAGGAGGGACGACCTCTCCAAGATGGCCGCCGTATTTCCTGCGCCGGAGCAGCCAATGCGGGGTCTACACTTATATTATGTCTACGACAAAATAACTGATGTCTGTTTGAGTCTCTGAAAACCAGATGGAGATCATTTAAGTCGCCTGACTAAAAATATTAACGATTTAACAATAAACACAATAAATAAATAATGTATCAAACAAAAAATAAATAAAACTGAACCATTTAGGTTTAGTGCCTCTGAATTTACATGTCTGTGTATAAAAATGAAACAATCTAAAAATAATGAAGGACATTCTAGTATAAATCCCAGGATAGACAGAAGATGAAAGTTTGATTGGGGATGCAGGCTATTGATTAAGGAGTTAATCTAAAGTTGCCTGATTGTATTTATTGACGAACAATTAATTGATAAGTGACCTTTTTCTGAAGAACCTTGTGAATGTTGGGGATAAGGTTTCAGGTCTCGTCTAAGAAATCATCGACATTCTTAGTAGAATATTCTGAAAGTCCAATTAAGAAAAATGTCTTTCATAGTTTCTGGATCTTTATCAGTAGACTTGTAATTACATTTCTCTACTTTTCTCCAAATGACAGAAATATGAGGAGTTTTTTTCACTGTCAAATCCATTGAACTGATCTAATCTAGATTATATAATCTAGTTTACATCTGCATCAGTTTCTTTTTCCTCTTCACATTTAGTTTGTAAATCTAAATCTGATCTGGACTAAATTAGGTTCATCTATTTCTATCTTCCTTCTCTGGTGACTAAAACAAGGTTAGCAGTGATGGTGGAGCTCTGACTGGTTGGTTGTGACGTATAAACATGAAGTTTGTTGTATTTTCTCTCAGGTCAGCAGCAGCAGTGGCTGTTGATTGGTAACTGGATCTACTGTTTGTAGATGGTTAGACTGAAAACGTACTTTGGATCCGAGGTTTTTACAAAGTAGCAGTTTCTTTACTCAACATAAGATGATTTCTGCTCTGGTGCCTGAACCTTTTTACTTCCTGTTGTCTCCTGATACTTTCTAAGGAACCTGAAACAAAGTAACACGAGGAGAAACAGCTGCTGCTTTTTCTGTGGGGCTGGACAATATTTTAAAAAGGAAATACTGGATAAACTACCAAACTTCAAAACAAACTGTGGATATTTTAGCAAAAACAGCAGAAGTAGAAACTCATCTAAAATGAGCTGTTCTGTTGGAACCAAATGGTTTTCTGGATTCTGAACTAAAGAGGGAGACATGGGTCTTTGTTTGGGTGATTTTTGTCTAGACTGTTAGTGGAAGGTGGTAAAGCTGAGACATAATTTAATTAGGTTTGAAATAAATGTTGAGGCTTGGAGTGAAATCTAAACCAGTGACGTGTGTCTGATCTGAAGAGAGTTGATTGATTTTCAGTTGGACCTTTAAAACATCTCAGGCCTTTTCCTTCTCCAACATGGCTTCCATCAGAGTTAGTGATGAGTTCAGGTCTGATCAGTTTCTGTCACATGAAGCACCAGACATGCAGAACGGGGCTGTTTTCTGATCAGCTGTTCATTTGCAGTCTGAGCTAAAACAACAGCTCACTTTTTTATGAATTTCACCACTTCATTACCATGAATTCACCACTTCATTACCATGAATTCACCACTTCATTACCATGAATTCACCACTTCATTACCATGAATTTCACCACTTCATTACCATGAATTCACCACTTCATTACCATGAATTCACCACTTCATTACCATGAATTCACCACTTCATTACCAAGGTGCAGTGAAATGTCAAAGTGACTGGTCATCATGTAGAAAGATTTTCAGCTGCTTTAATTCATATTTACTACAGCCACAGCAGATATTGGCCTGCATACATAAATCATATCTCAGTGAATGTTTGCAAACTGTCAGTGCAGAAACTTGCAAATGGTTTTCTGCAGATTTATGTTTCTGAAACGTGATGATGAAATATTTCCAGGTCACTCAGATGTGTTGATGGGACAATGTCCCAGTTAAATCCGTAATGTGACTGACATTCCTCCCAAACATCAAGATATGAAACAAGATGGTGTCTGATTGTTGCCGTGGAGACGCTCAGTTATTGGGGTTTTCAGTTATGTGACATCAGCCCATTTTTTAGTAATAATTTTGCTGCATTGTTATAGTGCTGAGCTGATCACGTGAATTCAGACGACTGGTGCACAAGATGGTCATCAATGATCTTCCTTTGTTCCCACAGACCTTCAAAATCTAAACGTCTTCACTGAGCAGGAAGATTCTTCCATCCAACTTGTCTGTAACCAGGGGAGGCGGTCCAGCCACGAGGAGGAGGAACCAGAACCTCAATGGACCGGAGAGGATCAGATGGAACCAGATCCTCCACAACCACCTGAACACACCCTGATGGGAGGAAACGAGAAAGCAGAGGCTTCATGGGACGAAAGGCCACAGGAAGAATCAGAACCTCCACCGACTGAAGAACGGGAGGAATCAGAAACTGGTTGGATGAAAGAGGAAGAAGCAGAACCTTCACTGGATAAAGAAACTCAGTGGCTTAAAGAGGAAGAGGAGAACCCAAGAAAAGCACTGATTGAAGGACAGGAGGATCCAGAAACTCCATGGATTAAAGAGGAAGCAGAACGTCTGATGGAGGAAACAGATTCTCCTGTTGGCTGTGAAGGAGAACCAAGACCTGAGCAGCTTCCTCTCCATGTTCCTCCTGTAGTTGAGAGCAACGATCAGGGAGGAAGCAGTTCCACCGGCTCACAGACTCAGTGCTACACTGACAACATGTCTTCTGATGAGTGTGGTGTTTGTGGGAAATCCTTCAAGAAGAGGTTTAACTTGAAACAGCATTACAGAACCCACACTGGTGAGAGGCCTTTCTGTTGTGAAACATGTGGGAAAAGTTTCTCTCAAATGAGTAATTTAAAAGTTCACAAGAAGATCCATAGCGGCGAGAGACCTTTCTGTTGTGAGACATGTGGGAGAAGTTTCTTAAGAATCGATCATTTAAATATTCACAAGAAGATCCATACAGGTGAAAGGCCTTTTTCTTGTGACTTTTGCAGGAAATCTTTCTCTCGTATTGATAATTTAAACATCCATAAGAAAATTCATACAGGTAAGAGGCCTTTTCAAACATATGGAGAAGATTTCTCTGTTTACAACAAAATGAATACAAGTGAAAGACCTTTTTCTTGTGAAACATGCGGGAAAGTTTTCTCTCGAATTTGTAGTTTAAAGGGTCACAAGAAAACTCATTCAGGTGAAAGGCCTTTTGCTTGTGACACTTGTGGGAAAAGTTTTATACATAGTTCAAATTTAAATGTTCACAGGAGAACCCACACAGGGCATTGATAGGTTAGTGTTTCCAACAGACAGTAAATTATTTTGAAAATACGGATGTTGTGCTTGTCCATTTTCCTGTCATCCTTCAACACTGACTGGCTAAAATAGGATCGTTCCTAATTTAATGGACGGCGACACAGAGGCTGCTGTCAGAATGACCTGAGGTAACCATGGCAACCAGGCTGGAGATTTTAGTTTAGCAGTAATAAGACATGAAGTTACTTTTAAAATTAATCATACAGGTTAGATTAAAATGAGTGACTTTTCTTACTTGATTTTTTTCTGTGACTAGATTAAGCTGTACTGACCTTTACTAATAAATATCAAACATAAAGAAAAATCTAATGGCTGATGTGGACATGGACGTACATGGTTGCAGAAAATTAAAGGTTTTAATAGGTTTCTTTGTCCTAAGCTACATTAAAACTGAGTCACTAAAACTAACCTGGTTCAGAGACAAATGGAGAAACAGAAAATATTTACTGGTGTCAAGTTTTAAAGAGAGTTTAAAGTATTTGATGCAGAAGAGATGAGAGTGAATCTGATCTGGGTTCAGTTTCTTTGTTTGCAGATCTGATGTCTGAACACAAAGTTAATCTGTGTTTAACAAAGGGAAACATTTGGCCCAGCGTTGCTGTAACACTGATTTATTTATTCATGTTCTTCATTGTTAATATTCCAGCCGGCTGCATCATCCCACTGTTTCATAAAGTGACATCATTTCTGATGAATTATTTTCATCTCCACTGAGAGGAAACAGTAAAAACAGAAGCAGCTTCAGGTTCTCAGTATTTACAGCAAAGGTTTGTGATGCAGCAACTTAATTCAGTAGTAAATGTTGTTTTTACTAGTAAATTTAAACTGGAATCTAATTATTCTGCATGTCAACATACAGCCCAGTTTTAATGAAACGTGTAAATTATGAACCTTAAGTATTATAAGGTTTATCTGTAAATAAAACAGACTGTGGTCAGAGAGCAGATGGTGAGTTTGTAGAGCAGCAGATGTGAATCTGATCTCAGTGGTTATTAGAAGCCACCAAACTGCTGGCAGCCAATCAGATTCCTTTCCTGCAGCTGTGTGGGTTTGTGCTCTGCAGCCTCCACACCGTTAGCTGTGGCTTCTCACTTTAATAACACCATGACAGTTACAAGCATCGACTGAAACAGTCGTTCAGGAAGCACCTGAGTTCTTCATCTGAGAGAGAAACAGCTCAGAGCTGAACTCACAGCTCAGCAATCGGCTCCATCAGTCGAATCACATCAGGCTGTTCAACGGCTCAAATGCAGGATAACAATTAGAGTGAAGGTTGAAGCAGCAGCAGCTGAATCTGAACTCTGATCAGTTTCTCTGTTTGTCTCTCGATGCAGCAGGAAGATTTCAGCTCACAGGAACAAACAAAGCAGCAGCAAAACCACCGAGACAGAAACTCAAACCACCGAGACAAACATTCATGTTGTTCACTTCCTGTCAACCAGGCGGCCATCTTGGTTCTGATCCGGTATCGGTGTTTCTCTCAGTGGTTGGTTAAAGATCCATAGTTCAGACTGAGAACCAAACTAATCCTGTTTTTACTGTTTTAGCTCCAAGAAAGGAAAAAACGTATCAGCATCAGATCAGCTGAGATCAAACCTTAAAAAGCCTAAATTTAATGTTTTCTGAAAAAAATCTGTTTTATTGAGTTTGACGAATTAAAGTTGATTGTTCTGGGAAATAACAACTACATGTGTCTAAGCTGGATTACTGCCATAGAAAATGTATTTATAATTTAAAACGTTTGGTCGTTCATTCATTCATTCATTCATTCATTCATTCATTCATTCATTCATTCATCAGGTGATGGCTCTCAGCTTGTTGCTCTTCAGCCTCAGCAGATGAAACTCCTGGTTTGATGGAGAATTTAAGAACAAATCAGTCATTCAGTCACAAACATCTTTAATGAAACTTCAGGATTTTACACAAAGTTCAGCTACAATCAAATAAAGACAAAAGAGGCAGAAAGAAAATAACCAGAGGATTTAAATCAATCTGTGAAATTATATCATCAGAAGCTGGAATAAAAATATTCTCTAAACGTCATAAGAAGCTTTAAAACCAACTATCAGCACTGAGTAGAGCAGGCAGAGCAGCTTCACCCGGTTCAGGATCATCAGGATCCAGGGACAAACCTCTGGAACAGAGCAGGAGGGAAATGATTGGAGTTGAACAGAAATGTCCGTCCTCTGCTGCAGCTGCAGCTGAGCCCCTGCCTGCTCTCCCAGCTTCATCACCTTGTGTTGCTGGGGCCTCCACTGGGCCCCCCTCATGCTGCACAGAGCAGCGGTATCTAGATGTGCTGTGTTGATCCCGGTCCACCGGTAAGATGGAGGCGGTGCGGTTGGGCTCTCTGAGCTCCAGCTGCTCTGCAGAGGTCAGATCCGTCTCTCCACCGTCCTCCAGTCGTTTCCAGGAGACCTGGACCTCAGGAGGAAACATGCCTGAGGCCAGACACAGCAGGAAGCCCTTCCTGTCCCGCTGGGCGCTGGATGCTGCTGGGTACACGCTCACCACGGGCTGCACCACCGGATCACCTGCAGGTCGGCAGCAGACAGGCAGCAGCAGCTGCAGCAGCTCACGGCAAATAACAACATTTATTCATTTTTAACAACATTTATTCATTTTTAACAACATTTATTCATTTTTAACAACATTTATAAATTTTTAACAACATTTATTCATTTGTAACATTTATTCATTGTTAACATTTATTCATTTTTAACAACATTTATTCATTTTTAACATTTATTCATTTTTAACATTTATTCATTTTTAACAACATTTATTCATTTTTAACATTTATTCATTTTTAACATTTATTCATTTTTAACAACATTTATTAATTTTTAACATTTATTCATTTTTAACAACATTTATTCATTTTTAACATTTATTCATTTTAACAACATTTATTCATTTTTAACATTAATTTTTAACAACATTTATTCATTTTTAACAACATTTATTCATTTTTAACAACATTTATTCATTTTTAACAACATTTATTCATTTTTAACAACATTTATTCATTTTTAACAACATTTATTCATTTTTAACAACATTTATTCATTTTTAACAACATTTATTCATTTTTAACATTTATTCATTTTTAACAACATTTATTCATTTTTAACATTTATTCATTTTGTGACAAACTGTTTTTGTTATTATTCTGTTTAACTATTATTTTTTATACATTAATTTATTCCTGGTAAATATTTTTGTGCTTTGCGGTATTTTATAATAAATAATCTAAGTTTAAAATAATTTAACACAAGTTAGTATATTTATTTCCTTTGATCACCAAAAAAACCTTTTTAAAATGTGATTTCTATTCTATTGTCAAAAGTTTATTATCATTATTTCTATTATTCACTGTTTACTAACATTAATTGTTAAACATCATTTTTTATCTTAAGATTTTGACTTTAATGCTTTAATTTCACTAATTAATAACAGAAAAATATGCAAAATATTTAATAACTCCAACATTTATTAGTAATCTGGAATATAAACCTGCACGTCGTCTGAAGTTGTGTTTAAGTTTCTGAGTGAAGCTGATTGATCAGATTGATCAGATTGATCTTTGATCGATCAACTTATCTGATCAAAGCGTCGGATTAAAGGAGAAATAAAAACTAAAGTTACACAATAAACTTTAATGGTTTCTAACAATAAACTAAAGTAAAAATAAAATCTAATTTATGTAAGATTATGTACATAAATTTTGTAAAAATAATAAAATGGAGTGTAAATTATAGTAAACATAAAATTGGAAAAAACATTTTGCACATTTTCTTAATTAAATGCATCCAGATAACGAACAGCTTTTGGTTTCAGTTAAAATAATAATAACAAAGTAAAATGTAACATTTTACTTGAATATTTTGTCTCTTTATTTAAAACAAGTCAAGTTAAAACACTAATTAAATAAAGTTCTGGATGCTTTTAAATAAAAGTCACCAGATACATGTGAATTTTTATTTTTTACTTTGAAATGAAGCAGAAAAAAATTTCACATGTTCTAACAAACATTTAATAAATTTCTAATTTATTGGTAAATATTTTTGTTCTAATTAAAACTATAAGGTCTCAGTTTATGAGTCACATTTATATTATATTATATTATATTATATTATATTATATTATATTATATTATATTATATTATATTATATTATATTATATTATATTATATTATATTATATTATATTATATTATATATATATTATATTATATTATATTATATTATATTATATTATATTATATTATATTATATTATATTATATTTTATATTATATTATATTATATTATATTATATTATATTATATTATATTATATTATATTATATTATATTATATTATATTATATTATATTATATTATATTAACACCCCGTCAGTGAAAAGTTATGTTTCTCTTTTTATTTCCCAAACTAATAACTTTTTACATGTTCAAATAAAATCTAAATTAATCTCCATTTTTATAGTTTTTTTTTATTTTCACATTTTTCTAATTAACTGTGTTTTAAAATCTTGTAAATATAAAAACTTTTTCGACACTTTTTATCTTTTAAATCAAAAACATTTCAAACAGATTTCACACATTTATAGAGTTCATAAAAATAAAAAATAGAAAGATTTGAATTAATTTGTCTGAGATTTTTGGTTGCAGTTTAAGAAGAATATATTTTACACTGAATGGAATAATAAGGAACCAAAATACATTTTTAAAATTAAATATAATTGTTTTTGTTTTGCAGTGAAGATTAAATGTTTCTATTTATCTCTGGTTTCCTCTGTAACGTTTACATGATGACATTTCTACAATCAATCAATCAATCAATCAAATTTTATTTGTATAGCACATTTCAGCAGCAAGGCATTTCAAATTGCTTTACATAATTTAAATAAAAACAACAGGTGACATTAAATAAATAGTGGGAAAGAGATTTTGGAATAAAAAGATAAAAACATTAAAACCCCTTTTAGGACTGAAGTTAAACGTTTTTACACCTTCAGTCTCTTTCACAAGCTCACTTCTGTTACAGAATCTAAGCGCCTGTCGTCGCCGGACTCCGCCGTCCGTTTAACACGGTATTATCCAGGTATTATCCAGGTATTATCCAGGTATTCTCCAGGTTTATCCAGGTATTATCCAGGTTTATCCATCATTAACAGTAAAGATAAAAACATTATAAACATCAAACCCCGGCACTCTAACCCTCATTTAGCCATCAGCAGCTCTAACCAGACGGGTTTAAGTTGAGATTTAAAGGCTCTCAGTGTTTCAGCTGTTTTACAGTTTTCTGGAAGTTTGTTCCAGATCTGTGGTGTATAGAAGCTGAATGCTGCTTCTCCTCGTTTTGTTCTGGTTCTGGGGATGCAGAACCAGAACCAGAACCAGAAGATCTGGTTCTGGACTAACGACCAAAAGCATCATAAATGCTGAAGCAGCAGAAAGTGATTTAAACACGTTTCCATCCTTACCGGTTCCATCGAGTTTGGATCAGAACCACAGATCAGGAAAGTGTAGAATGAGCAGAAAGCTGTCTGCTGCTGACCGGGTCAGCTGAGCAGAACCGGTCCAGATCTCCATGTTTTCCTCATGACTGGATGCAGATTTAAAACGTGTCTGAATGAGAAGCAGACAGTCATGATCAGAACCGTCCTGCTGAAGTTGCTGTGAGGTTCTGATGGATCAGAACCATCAGAAATGTGCTGTGAAGGTCCAAAGTGGGTCTGCAGGAAGCTCTGCAGACATCATGTCTAAAGCTCTCATCTCTCCCACTGGGTCTCCTGGTTTGTTGGGACGTCGTCTTGCTGAAAGTCTTCAGTCTGAGCTGCAGCTGCTGAGATCATGAATGCAGCACGGAGGGAGGGGGGGGGCTGTGGTTTCCTGGAGCCTGATGGAGCCATGAAGCTCACACTGACAATGAGAAGCCGTTCAGATTCTTCTCACATGATAAATCACCTTTCTGAGAATGAATGAACTTTTTAAATCTCACCTGTACTTGAAAAACGAAATATCTTCCCTCTGGTACCAGAAAGTAATCACCCTGTAAAGGAACACCGATCAGAACACCAAACACCTGGCAGAAAGAGTAACACAGATATTGAAGGAGAAAAATTATCTTTGGTTGTTTTTAATTTAAACCGTTTATATAAATCTGTGTTGGACTGACAGAAACATTACGACATGTAAATAAAGTATCATCTGACTCACATCTCCACAGGGATTATTAGAATATAACACGAATAAGGAAGACAAATAATAACAGTATTTACCTTTATTCTTAGTTATTATCTGCTCTATTAATAACAGTTTAGAGAAGTTCTGTTCTGGTTCGGCATCGGTTTGGCCACCAATCTGCTGCTCGCCTCCAGGCCAGCAGGGGGCGGAAATGGACCAACCAGCTGCTTCGTCTCAGTTTGACCCCCAGCGGAAGTAAAACAAAAACGGCTCCAGCAGCAGCAGCTTTGTGTTGTGTTTTTGTTCCTCGACGGAATATTTCAGTAACAATGTCTTCAGTTCAGCATCTGAGGGATTTTATCAGAGAGAGACTAACTGCTGCTGCGGAGGAAATCTTCACCGAGGTGGAAAAAACCATCGTCCGCTACGAGGAGGACATTAAACTGCTGGAGATCCACTGGAAGCCGCAGATAAAACTCACCAGAACCGGTTCGTTAAAAGAACAGATGAAGCTCCGTCAATCAGAGAAACTTCCAGCTCAGATGTTTGGAGATAAATGTTCGTTTTTAGAAAAGTTTCGCAGTCAGAGCTCGATGGCGACACCTGCTGGTCGAAGTTAGGAATCGGCCAACCGGTCAAACATTAAACAAAACTGATTTTTTTTTTATACAGGTGACATAATAAATGGCTGAAGTTTCTAAATACTGATCATAAGGTGATACTGTGTATGTTAAAGTAATGTTGACGCCGTTAGTCCTCCAGATGATCAGTAGGAGGTTCGGATCTGTCTGCTGAGTTAAATCCAGGAGGTGGTTTTTGTGTCAGTCCTGTTGGTCCCTGTGTTTAACTACAGGACAGACAGGACAGACAGGTCTGACCACTGGGACAGGATCTGTGTCCACTGATGTCGTCCATATTATTTTGAAGCTTTGGAGTTGAAACGTGGTTTTCTCTTTTCACCAAGCGATAGAAAACATCCTGAAGCTCAAACCTGATATCTGTTATCAACTACAGCAAAGAAAGAATGTTAGTAAAAAAATCTGTTCTTTTTCTTTTAAATGAGAAAACATTTTATTGATTAAAATACAAACGTAATGTTTAATCTCACGTTTGAAGTATGTGAAAGTTTTTTATAGAATAGATATTTCTAATCTATTTTTCCATGTTATTTCTCCTATTGATAAAGAAAATGGAGCTGGAAGATTTTAAAGAAAACCTAAAATGTGTCCAGTTGCTCTAATAAACCAGCAGAGATAAAGTCAGAGTTCTGAGGTTTAATATGTCAGGTTTACTTCAAACTCGGGTCTCTGGAGTTCATCAGGTCAGACACAAAGTTTCTGAGTTTGTTGGGTTGGATTTTATTCCTCCATCTAAACTTTAATGGTTCCTGCAGCATCAAAGACGAGCTGCTTTGAAACCTGTCCTGTTTCACTAAACACACTGAGTTGGTGGCGACTTTTCCTGCCACTGTTTCTTCCTTCATAGCTGCTAATAACAATTAGCTTCATCAGCAGCTCACTGGTGGAAGTTTTAAAGTATTAAAACTTGATTTAATGGATCTTTGATGCAGATAATTTGCCTCTGGGGATTTTAAAAGTTGTCCTATTCAAACCAGATATCTGATCTCTTATGTTTTCTGTTTCTCTAGACGTCCCAAAGCAACATGAAGATGAGGAAGAGGAGGTTTTCCCTGAGCAGCTCTGTAATCAGATGGTGAGCTGGAATGAGAACCAGGAGCAATCAGAGCCTCCACACGACAGCGACAGCAACGAGGAGCTGGGACTTCAGCTGCTGAAGGAGGAACCAGGAGCTCCTGGGGTTAAAGAGGAACGGCAGGAAGTCTGCTGCAGTCAGCAGGGACAGAGTCTTTGTTTTACTCAGACTGTGACTCTGCAACAAACTGATTTCAGTGAAGAAGAACCAAACTTTGAGCTTCTGGACTCCAACAGTGTTTGTGCTCTGGAGAACCAGGATGAAGCAGGAAGCTGCAGTCCTGTGTTGGCGAGTTGGGCTGAAACTGTCCCAGATGAATCCTGTGGGAGAGTCTTCAAATCTCAGTATAACACGCTGCGACATCGCAGAGTCCGCTCAGGGGAGAAGCCACTGCGCTGTAAAATATGTGGAAAAGTGTTTGTACAAACATGTCATCTGAAAGAGCACATCCAAATGCACACTGGTGCCAAGCCCTTTTCCTGTGAAACCTGTGGGAAATGTTTTACCAGGAAGTCTAGCCTGAAGGTTCACAGGAAAACTCACACAGGGGACAAGCCTTATTCATGTGAAACCTGTGGGAAACGTTTTAGCAGAAGTTTTTGTTTGAAAGTTCACAGAAAAACCCACACAGGCGTTAAGCCTTTTTTATGTGAAATCTGTGGGAAAAGCTTCCGTGAAAAATGGTATCTGAAATACCACAGGAAGACCCACACAGGTGAGCAGCCATATTCTTGCGAAACATGTGATGAAAGTTTTAACAGTGTGAATGAACTGATGGGTCACCAGAAAGTCCACAAAACTCTGAGGGTTTCTGGTGAGATCTGAGGGTTTCTGGTGAGATCTGAGGGTTTCTTGGACGTCGTTTCACTCCAGATGTTTCCGTCATCCAGGTGTTCTGATGGAACAGCAGGTTTTAAAGCTGCTGCAGCAGTTTAGTTTTTAATTTTTTAACATAATTCTTACATCAACATAACCAAGAGGTCCATGCAGTACAATCTGAACATGTTAAGAAATGCATGTGAGTCAGGAGTCGTCAAAATGGGATACAAGGAAAGGATGTTACCATGGCGACTCCTTTTCATACATAGAAGGGGTTGGATGAGAGCAGACTTTAACTGGACCAAGATGGCCGTGTTTCCTGTGGTTGATGTTCTGATGAAACTTTTACCTGCAGGATGAAAACATTTGTGTTGCTTTCAGAGACTCTGATGAATGAACCGTTTCTCCTGAACACAGATGGACGTTTCAGACTGAAGGTTAAATCTGTTCCAACGTTTATTTCTATTTAATTGGTTACTAAATGTTTGACATCCTGAACTTGGCTGCTAAGCAAAGTTGTAAAGTTTTTAATTCCCTGTAAAACATTTTGTTTTTCCCTGTATGGTAAATGAATAAAGACCATTTTTATAGCTCCAGTTTATTCTAACATGATTCCTGCCAGAGTTCAGTGGTTCCACATGTTGAGTCCTGATCCAGAGAATCGGTTCATCCTGCTGATGTTGGACCTAAATCAGCACCAATCAGGTTCTGGAGTCAAACTATCAGCAGAAACATGGAAAAAACTGCTCATTGATTAGCAGAATGGTGTTAATAATTATTAGTTTTTCAGTAATAATCAATCAGTTGTACAACTTTTGACATGAGAATTGAACTTGCCTCTCAAAATTGATTCTTAGCCTGAAAAGATGCGTCTCTTTTCTAATTGACAACCTTCTTTACTGAAAATGATTTCGTATTCAAACCTGCCAGCCGTGTCAATACTTTTTGCATAACAATGTGGTCAAACAGACGACATGGTGTTAATCTGTCCACAGATGCTAAAAATCTGCCGGTCAGTCATATTTTGGTGCGTTTTGTCATTAATGTGGGAGGTTTGATGTTCCTACAACAGAGCATATAAATATCCACCGGTACTTTGACATAACACCTGTTTGCAACCTGGTATGTCTCTGTGCACAGCTGAGACACACAGACTCAGAAAATGGATCCGGCTTTTCCCTGTCACATTGTGTGGGAATTTTAACGAGACAGATTCCAGATTCCAGCGCATGAACAGCACAGATTGTTTTTATTTAGCGTGACCTGAACCCAACCTTGGTTCCGACCCGCTGCAGTGGGCCTGGACACTGGGAAATGTCTGGATGGTCCTGATGGCCAGTCCGCTCTGGTTGGAATGACAGAAACATTACAACCTGTAAATACAGGCCAGGTCTAAATCTTAATGTATTATCAGACTCACGTTTCCACAGGTATTATTAAAAAATAAGCCCTGAAGGAAATGAAAATAACTTTTGCCTGTTTGCTTCATTATTTTCTGGTCCGGTTCAGAGAATGTGATCGTTTTGCTGCTGTTCGCCTCCAGGCCAGCAGGGGGCGGAAATGGACCAACCAGCTGCTTCGTCTCAGTTTGACCCCCAGCGGAAGTAAAACAAAACGGCTCCAGCAGCAGCAGCAGCCTGCTATCGTTTCTCTGCCTGATATTTCAGTAACAATGTCTTCAGTTCAGCATCTGAGGGATTTTATCAGAGAGAGACTAACTGCTGCTGCGGAGGAAATCTTCACCGAGGTGGAAAAAACCATCGTCCGCTACGAGGAGGACATTAAACTGCTGGAGATCCGCTGGAAGCCGCAGATAAAACTCACCAGAATCGGTACGTTAATACAACCGCGATGGAGAAACGGAAATTTGTTCATCATTGAAACTTTCAGTTGAAATAACGGCTCGTTTTTTGAAAGGTTTCGTTATAAAAGCTCGGTGAGGACACCAGCTGGTCGGTTCCTAATTAATTGCTCATTTAAGACCAATTAATTTTCTCCTGACTGAAGAACAGGAGCAAATAAATTCTGTCAAATATGACTGAACTCATTTTTAGAGGTGAAATTAGTGCATTTACTACTAAACGTTGACCAGTCAGAATGGGATTATAATGTGATATAAAGTTGCTGTATAGGTTATTATGGGGACTCTGGTGTTGATGTGGGAGGATGTTGAGCCTTTTTAATACATTACCTGTCCAGAAAAATAGTCAATTATTTCTCAAAAAGATCATATTCAGTTGGAAACGCTCTTACTTTCTCTACTAACCATTCTTCGGGTTGATTTCACATTCATGACTTTTTGTCCAGCCACATTTCTGACTAAAAGATGAAGGTTCTCCAGTTTCTTTCCAGCTTTTCTTGCTTTGAAAAGTTTCTGCTTCTCCTTTAGTTGTGTGACGTTGTTTTTTTTCATGTCCTTTCACATGACTGGAGCTTCTCTTTGCATCTGATGGGGATAAATATGCTGTAGCTGCAGGAAGATGATAATATGTGCAGTAATGACCCAGCAGGAAACTCAGACTTGTTTATTTAGTTAAATCCAAATGGATTTTTTTACTTCTTACATTTTAAGTCATGTGTTTAACTACAGTAACCAATAAAACAGACACGTTTGATGGTTGGGACAGTTTGTTGTACTGAGTATCAAGTATAGGGAGTATTTGTTCATTGTTCAGGTTATTCATATTATATATTCATATTATATTCTCTTTTCACTCAAGATGCCCAACTAAACCACTCAGTTATTAAATATCTGATCTCTTATGTTTTCTGTTTCTCTAGACGTCCCAAAGCAACATGAAGATGAGGAAGAGGAGGTTTTCCCTGAGCAGCTCTGTAATCAGATGGTGAGCTGGAATGAGAACCAGGAGCAATCAGAGCCTCCACACGACAGCGACAGCAACGAGGAGCTGGGACTTCAGCTGCTGAAGGAGGAACCAGGAGCTCCTGGGGTTAAAGAGGAACGGCAGGAAGTCTGCTGCAGTCAGCAGGGACAGAGTCTTTGTTTTACTCAGACTGTGACTCTGCAACAAACTGATTTCAGTGAAGAAGAACCAAACTTTGAGCTTCTGGACTCCAACAGTGTTTGTGCTCTGGAGAACCAGGATGAAGCAGGAAGCTGCAGTCCTGTGTTGGCGAGTCGGTCCAGAATGGCTCCAAATGAATCCTGTAGATGTCATGTTTGTGGGAAATTCTTTCAATCTAGGTACAACACGCTGCGGCATATCAGGGTCCACTCAGGCGAGAAGCCATTCTCCTGTAAAATATGTGGAAAATTCTTCAGACAAAAGTCTCACTTGAAAGAGCACATGAAAAGGCACACGGGCATCAAGCCCTTTTCCTGTGAAACCTGTGGGAGATGTTTTTCCAGACATTCTAATTTACAGGTTCACAGAAAAACTCACACACGCAGCGGGTTTATTCCATGTGAAACCTGTGGGAAAAGCTTTGGGGAAAGATGCTACGTTAGGTTCCACATGCAGCCCCACACATGTGAGCGGCCATATTCATGTGTAAAATGTGAAGCAAGCTTTAGCAGTGTGAGTAAACTGACCGGTCACCAGAGGGTCCACAGAGCTCGGAGGGATGTCCAGTGAATGAGCAACACGTGGGAAAAGCTTCAGTAAAACCCAGGTGACTGGATGAGAGCAGACTTTAACTGGACCAAGATGGCCGTGTTTCCTGTGGTTGATGTTCTGATGAAACTTTTACCTGCAGGATGAAAACATTTGTGTTGCTTTCAGAGACTCTGATGAATGAACCGTTTCTCCTGAACACAGATGGACGTTTCAGACTGAAGGTTAAATCTGTTCCAACGTTTATTTCTATTTAATTGGTTACTAAATGTTTGACATCCTGAACTTGGTTGCTAAGCAAAGTTGTAAAGTTTTCTGTGGTTTTAATGATCCTTTTATTTCATGAACATTTTGGATTAACCTGTGTAAGAATTGTTCTGTATAAATAAAGCTTTGCTTTGGGTCATCACATGCTGCTTCACTTTATTTGAACATCAGTCAACACTCAGTTGTTCATGTTGCTGTGATGTTGGATCATTTTTTCATTTACTTTTGAGACTCATCACGTAAGAGCAGTTTTTCAAATGAAATGAAATGTAGATGAGAATTGATTCTCTCAAAATGGATTCTCCTTTTCATGTGTTATAGCAGTGATTCTCCTCCCTGGTCCTGTGAGTCTGTGCTGAGACACAGACTCAGAAAATGGATCCGGCTTTTCCCTGTCACATTGTGTGGGAATTTTAACGAGACAGATTCCAGAGCGAGTCGCATGAACAGCACAGATTGTTTTTATTTAGCGTGACCTGAACCCAACCTTGGTTCCGACCCGCTGCAGTGGGCCTGGACACTGGGAAATGTCTGGATGGTCCTGATGGCCAGTCCGCTCTGGTTGGAATGACAGAAACATTACAACCTGTAAATACAGGCCAGGTCTAAATCTTAATGTATTATCAGACTCACGTTTCCACAGGTATTATTAAAAAATAAGCCCTGAAGGAAATGAAAATAACTTTTGCCTGTTTGCTTCATTATTTTCTGGTCCGGTTCAGAGAATGTGATCGTTTTGCTGCTGTTCGCCTCCAGGCCAGCAGGGGGCGGAAATGGACCAACCAGCTGCTTCGTCTCAGTTTGACCCCCAGCGGAAGTAAAACAAAACGGCTCCAGCAGCAGCAGCAGCAGCCTGCTATCGTTTCTCTGCCTGATATTACAGTAACAATGTCTTCAGTTCAGCATCTGAGGGATTTTATCAGAGAGAGACTAACTGCTGCTGCGGAGGAAATCTTCACCGAGGTGGAAAAAACCATCGTCCGCTACGAGGAGGACATTAAACTGCTGGAGATCCGCTGGAAACCGCAGATAAACGCCAACACGACCGGTAAGAAATCTCAAAAATACAAACTAACAAAGCAAATTCATCCGCGTCCATGAAACTGTGGCCATTTTGAAGAATAAATAGTTGTAAACAAGGAGCAGAACAGTCAGGAGTTTCTTTCAGCTCCACAACATCAGTCGGTTCTGATCCGTTAAAATAAATAATCTGAGAACAAACTCCGAGTTTCAGTCCAGAACATCTGATATTAAGATCAACCGAACCTCATAACTGGAGTGAAGCTGGTTATCAGAGAAAGCATCACCAACAGAGCGCCGAGTCACCGATTCACCATGGCAACCATTTAAAAACCCAACATGCTGCTACAGGAAGGGCTTTTAACGAATAAATGGTTTTAAACAACAAGTCAGAAAAAGAGAAGAATTAAACACTCAGTGTGAAACTGAGTGTTTCCTCTTTGGATCTGATTTGTTGTTTTATTTACAGACTGCGGAATATGATCTATTTATCTGAACTGATTCATGAAGAAATGAAGCATCCCTGTTGATGCATGATGTGTCATATAATGTCATGGAAAGTGCAGAGAACTGCATGTTTTTGGTTGATTTATTATAAACTAAACTTTACTAAAATGTACTAAACGGTGGAAAAATAAAAAGTTTCAGCTCCAAAGCTGCTAATTATAGATCAGATCCAATCAGAAGAGCTGCACACTGATTGGTTCAGACAGGTTCTGCTAAATGAAGGAAAAGAACCACTGAAGTTCATCACATATTTAGTAAATGTTTCAGATCTTCAAACAGACTTTGATATCATAGATAAACTGATTAAACTGTTTTTAAAACCAGACCTGATCACTGCCTGACTGATAGTCATGAAATCTCTTCAATAGAACCAAATAGATCCGTCTGACAGCATGAAGTCGGCTAAGATCTCAGAAACCAACACAGATGATCAAGTCCTGAGGAGAAACGGCTGCTTCTTCCTGATGAACCTGCAGCTCCATCATGGTCGTCACTTTAATGATCTCCATCATTCCTCTTCCCTGCAGAGCGCCCAAATCATCGTTTCCATGGTGAGGAGGGGGTTCAAACTGACCTGAGCGCCAGTGAAGAACCAGAACCTCCATGTTTCCAGAGGAACCAGCAGGAACGTGGGCGTCTCCATCATCCAGACAGCCAGAAGGAACCAGAATATTCCTGGTTGAATCAGAACCAGCAGGAAGCAGAACCTCCACAGGACGAGCCGCAGTGTGCAGAGGTTAAAGAGGAGCTGGACGAACCAGAACCTCCGACTGGGCCGAACCAGGAGGAGGTGAAAGAGGAACAACCAGAGCTGCTGCAGATTAAAGAGGAGGAAGAGGAAGAGGAGGCGTGCAGCAGCCAGCAGGTGGAGCAGTTCATCCTGAAGCAGGAGCACTTTGACTTCACCGAGCCTCTGAGTCAGGAAGCCGACCTCAGCGAGGGAGAACCCAACATCCAGCGTCTGTACGCCGTCAGCTTCCCTTCAGCTGGGAACCAGAGCCATGAAGAACGCAGCTTCCCCGCGTCCGACCCGACGCTGTCCGCCGCCGATAAATCGGTCAAATGCGACGTTTGTGGGAAAGTCTTTAAGAAGAAGCATCACTTCAACCGCCATCAGAGGATCCACTCCGGCGTGCGGCCGTACGCTTGTACGATCTGCGGGAAAGGCTTCACGCAGAGCGGCCACCTGAAGAACCACATCAGGACCCACACCGGCGAGCGGCCCTTCTCCTGCGACACCTGCGGGAAAAGTTTCTCTCAGGTGGTCAGCCTGAACGTCCACATGCGGATCCACACCGGCGAGAGGCCGTACGCCTGCGAAATCTGCGGTAAAAGTTTTACAGTGGTGACCAACCTGAACTTCCACAGGGGAACCCACGCAGACGAGAGACCGTTCCCCTGCGAGACGTGTGGGAAGGGCTTTGGGAACTACACGTCGCTCAAAGCCCACCGCAGGATCCACACGCAGGGCCGGCTGCATTTCTGCGAAAGCTGCGGGAAAAGCTTCACCAAAAACGCAGCGCTGAAGGTCCACATGAGGACGCACACGGGCGAGAGGCCATACCTGTGTGAACGCTGTGGGAAATGTTTCATCAGTAAGGGGGACCTGAAAGCTCACGTTAGAACGCACACCGGCGAGAGACCCTTCACCTGCGGGACCTGTGGGAAAAGTTTCATCCAGAGAGGAACTCTGAACGTCCACATGAGGAGCCACACCGCAGGAACTAACACCAACACCGACTGAACAGGATGGTCACATTTACTCTGGTCTCTTTACTGAGCAACTTATTCATCTGACACATGTCCAGATGTTTCAGACAGCTGGACCAAGTGGGGATGAGGAGAGTGTAGCTGGAGACATGAAGGATTCTGAAACATCAAAACTCAGTTATCAGAATGTTGATTTTTGGAACCTGGAAATGTTTCATGAGAGGAACCCGGAGCGGTTCTGGTGGAGACATGAGGAACCCGGACCGGTTCTGGTGGAGACATGAGGAACCCGGAGCGGTTCTGGTGGAGACATGAGGAACCCGGACCGGTTCTGGTGGAGACATGGGGCTACGTTCTCACAGCTGGTCTTAACGCTCAACTCCATTTTTAATTCCGTTTTCTGTGTGGTTTAGGGCTGCTGTAAACAAATATTTTAGTAATTGAGTAATCTGTTGATTATTCTCACGATTAATCAGATCAAATAAAACATTGGTAAATCTAACACACCTGTGTTACCATCACTTATCAACATCAGTCCAATTTTTCACTTTTGAGCTTCCCTACAGTTACTTTTCTGTAGTTTAGAAAATTAACCTGTAATATTAATAGCTCACTTTCTAAGTGTAAAACCTGAAGAAAATTTATACAAAAATCTGAAATTTTATTCGATGTAATAATAAAGAGGCTCACAGATAGTCTGCCTGTTTGTGATCAGGCTACTATAAAACATGTCTATTCTCCAACTTTTGGTTTATGTTTTCATCTTCTGTCAGTTTAACAGATGAACTTTGACCTTCCCAGACATTTATGTTTGTGTTCATGTCAGCGACGGGTTTTGACTCCTTTGTTCGTCACACAGAAACATCCACCAGGTCAGTAAGGTCACGATGCTCCTCGCCTCCCATTTGTTGAGACCAGAATGATATGAAGTTTATTTTGTGGTATTTTCAGTAAAGCTCTGCATCTACAGCCGTCCGCCGTGTTCAGTCTCTCCGCTCACCTGTATAAATAATCCTGCCGTCGCTCTGAACCAGCAGCTCTGGAGGAGAAAAGCTGCCGAACTCCAAGCATCGCTCCCGTCACTTTAAGGATTTTTATTGGTTCCCGGAAAAACGACAAAAACCAGGACATTACGACGAATCAGTAAAATCCTCCCAGGCCGAACTTGAAAATGGGATGTTATGCTGCCAACACTTAGCTTTCGTCAACAACTCAGGCGAAAGAGAGAGCGCAAATAAACACGGTGCATTAAATAATAAAACATAACGAAGCTTTGAGGCAGGTCAATTTTCCTCGAGGAATTTTAATAATCGAGGGACTGGAATCACTGGAGGAATCGTTTCAGCCCTGTGTTGCAATCAGACTTCAGTGTGAACGGTTTACGACCCCAAAGCGACTCACATGCTTTACATTAGAATAACAAGACGTCTCACTTGATCAACTGCCTGGTGCCTTTTGGTTAAAACATGTTTGTTCTTGATTCAGCAGAGGGAAGAGAAGTGAAGCTAGTTTCAACTTTGACCCAGAGGAGAGGAGCCTTTGGATGCACCGACCCAACACGACACTAAGATCCCAAAACCAGCACAGTTACTGAATTTTCACAACTTGGTGATTTAAGTTTCATATTTAGACGAAAACAGCAGGAAGCACAATATCACACAGGTAAAATGATTAAAGGTAGAAAGACGACAGTTTGATGAGCCAGTTTATTCCTCAAAGGCTCTGAACTAATGGATTTTAGCTTCGGTTTAAAGGTTTTATTGTTTGGGTTCAATGATGTTATTGACCATAAATCAGTTTGATTTTATTGAAGAAATATTTCTGTTCCTAAGCCGGATCTGTTTGAGACGTTTGCTGTCGGTTCCAGATGAAATCCTGGACTTTAGTGGAAACAAGCAGAGCTGCAGAGTCCAGACATTTCTTCTTCTTCTTCTTCTTCTAAAGCCGTCTGCATAAAAGCACATTTATCTGTAATTAACCTGGTTTTCTGTTAACCTGAAGGTCTTGACTGGGAGCATAAATGAGCTGATTGATGTTAAAATATATTTTTTAATAATCCCATTGAGATTTTCTGAGTTGTAATCGAATCACGAAGTGTCCACAGATCTCCTCCCAGACGTTGCCATGGAGACTGAATGGCTGTTTTGACGTTTCTTTGTTAAAGCTGCTGGACGTGGAGACGCTGAGACACATCAACCAACCAAACGGCTCATATTTTAACCTGAAGGAGCTTTAAGTGTGAACACCAGCAGCTGCTGCACTTTGTTTTATTTTTGTTTGTATTCGACCTGATTTGCATGTTTCTCATTTGTATTAAATAAAATATACCTGTCACATTAAACGTTATATTAAGGATCTGGAGGGATTTGTCGTGGTTTGCATCACTCTGAGCTGTTTCTCTCTCAGATGAAGAACTCAGGTGCTTCCTGAACGACTGTTTCAGTCGATGCTTGTAACTGTCATGGTGTTATTAAAGTGAGAAGCCACAGCTAACGGTGTGGAGGCTGCAGAGCACAAACCCACACAGCTGCAGGAAAGGAATCTGATTGGCTGGTCTAAAGCTGCAGATTCACATTTTCTCCCATTAAATTTTCATTCGTAACCAACTGTTTGTTTATCTTCATTAATAAGACATTGAGGCTCTGTTGGGATTTTCACCAGAGCTTTATTGTCATACATGTCAGATCCTGGTACTGACAGGTTCTTTGTTCTTAAAGACATTTTTATTAAGACTGATTATACAATCCTAAGTACTGAAACATTTGAAATAAATTTACTTTACCAAATTTTAGATGAGAGATCTGATACTTTTACATCCAAAGCCAATTTTTGGCCCGATTCCAGCCAAACAATTAATTTAAAACAATAAATATCTTTGGAAAAATGGAAAATAGAAAACATAAACTTTAGTATTTTTTTATGGGGCGTTCATGGAAGATCATGTTAAAGCACTTTTTTTTTTCTAATGAGAAAATATTGCTGCGAGTTTTAGCATCATTCTGTCTTATAAATTCACTTCGGTTATTCCATGAAAAGATGTGAAACTCCTTAACCCTGCACTTGATATTATGTCTATTTTGAAAGACATTAGCAGTACCTTTTTTCATTTAAACCAGTTAATTTTTACTGCCATTCTGCTGTTCCCCTCCAGTCCTGCAGGGGGCGGTAAACAGACCAATCAGCTGCCTTCTCTCAGTTTCACCCAGCGGAAGTAAAACAAACAGGCTGCAGCAGCAGCTGGAGGACGGTTGTGTTTTCGTACCTCTACTGAATATTTCAGTAATAATGTCTGAGTTCCCTCAGCTGGGAGAGTTCAGGGGTTTAAAGAAAAGCTTCTCGGTGGAGGAAAAGATGGAGGATGATCGCGGAGCGGAGGATCTCTGCTGGAAACCCGAAACAGAGCCGCAGGGAGTCGGTATGTTTCCAGACAGGCCCGTTATAGCTGAGAATGTAGATAAACTGTAGAAAATGTAATTTCCTTTTCTTTATAAAGGTATATGTGTGTATTTGATGCGTTATGAACGGACTTTAGAGCTTAGGCTCTCCTCTCGTTACGTGTTTAACGTGGATTTAGTGGCGGTGTTGCAGATTAACTGGTCACCAGATTAATTCAAGGTGTTTCTGTTCAGGACCCATTTCACCAAAACAATGTGTCCAGCAGAAAGAACTACAAATCACTGCAACACACGAGGTGATTAACACATTTATGAAGATTTAATGAACTGAACGGATATTGAATTGGCAACGGATTAAATAATATCTGTAAAATCACCAACATAGAACCTGAACATTTTGCGTATTTGATGTTTGAGAATCATCAGTTAAAGATCAAAATGAATCTTCATTTTACCAGAACAGATGATAAAGCTGACAGAAATGTTAAGAGCCAAGTTAAATCAAATAAAAGCTTTAACTCCCTCATCCTGTTTATTTAAATGTTTATTGTGATGTGAAACATTAACTAATTATTGATTGTTTGTCTTTCCTTGGAGACAACTGAAAAATGTGGGTCAGTTGGAGAAAAACTTAATTTTTGTGAACTTTTTTTCCTTCTCATTATAGAATAATAAATAATTATGTTATAATTAAATTTTGAGCAGACGTCGTTTCATCCAAGTCACCATAATATTCAGTCACACTGAAAAGAAAAACCCTTTATGTTCCTTTCTATAGGATTTATATTCACACCAACGTGATGAAGGATCTAAAACATGTTCCTCCTGATCAGCAGTGTGCAGCTGCCACTGAGGACTGATCATTTTGGAGAACCTGGTTCTAAAGCAGCTGTACTAAGAATATTACAATATTGCAGTCATGATGAAACAAAAGCTGCTTTGCTTTTGGTTCTGGTGGATCTAGAATCTGGGCTGCACAGTGGCGCAGTTGGTAGAGCTGTTGCCTTGCAGCAAGAAGGTTCTGGGTTCGATTCCCGGCCCCGGTCTCTCTGCATGGAGTCTCCATGTTCTCCCTGTGCATGCGTGCGTTTTCTCCGGGTACTCCGGTTTCCTCCCACAGTCAAAAACATGACTGTCAGGTTAATTGGCCTCTCTAAATTGTATCGGTGGCAAATCTTCTTCTATTCAGTGCTTGTAGCTCATGGCTCCGCATCAGTTCAGCGTTACACCGGCTGATGACGCTGCTGTGATCACTTTGTCTGGTATTTATGTAGCTACATATGTTTTGGCTGTTCTGTGATCATGTCAAAGCAGCAATTTATATTAAAAAATGTTTTATTTCCGTTTGAAAGCTGCCCGCTTCCATGGAAGGACAACAGAAAATCAAACATGTAATTACTAAAATCACGATACCCTCACTATGTATCCCTCTGAAAAATGAACCCATTTAAATAAAGAAATCCCTCCATGGTGATACCTCGATAGAGAGTGTTCATTTTATAGCGTTAACACGGAGCTGTAAGTGGTCCGGTATGAAACGGGTTGATAGAATAACACAGCACTTTTAAATTTCAATAACCAGAATGCAGAAATTGTTTCCGTTGTTTTAAAAGGTTTATGTCAGTCTGCCTTTTCCCCATTGATATGTTCCCGACCGCCCTGAACCTTAGGGGCTAAAAAAAAAACGATGCGCACATTGCGCAAAACTCTGAAAGAAGCGGGCAAAACGGAGCGACGAACTAAATGTGAATTATGGCATAAAAACAGAGAATCTGACGCTGAACAGTGAAAAATCAACACATGATGTGAAATATGACAATTAGGCGGCGCAGCAGGTGATGAGTGAAGATTACTGATGGTCAATAAACGATCAAATAAATGTAGCAACAGGAAAGAAACTAAAGTGGACATAGCTATAAAACAAGAGAGGATAAACTAATCAAAGGAAACTAAATGGAAATGAATGAAGAACAAAATGCAAGAATAACTAAGAAACTAAAGTAAATACAGAGGAATAAACTGGTATGGCAAGACCTTTTGAGCAATAATTAATAAAGAGGACTGTATGGCAAGAATAAACAGACACTATTTCCAGATGAAAGGTAAAATAATATTGTTGAAGTGCCATGGGTAGGGGCGCAACTACACATTATTCAGGTGGATGCGAAAACATAAATGCCCCCCCCCCCCCCCCCCCCCCCCCACGAAGCAAAACTCGCTACATTTACCCCGTTATGTGCGCGAGGTGAAGGAGCGTAAGGCGCTGATGTGTACAGGAAAACATAATCGGTGTGCCGATTCAAAACATCTACAATAATGATAATAACATTAATAATAAAATAATTGTCAGTGCAAAGTAGCCTACAAATTCTTTGGTGGGGGGCGGAGAGGGGCCTGGATAAAGGCTGGGGGGGCGCTGGGCTGAAACAGGGTGAGAAACACTGAACTAGTTAATGTCTGATGTTTTCCTTTTTCCTTCAGATTTTCTAAATCGGCATGTTTGGAAGGCGGAAGAGGAGGAAAATCTCTCTGAGCCGCTTTGGACCCAACAGACCAGCTCTGTTCTGGACCAGGAACAGAGCTGGTCTTTCATACGTCCAGATATTAAAGAGGAACCGGTGAAACCAGAACTTCCTGATGCTGCAGAGGAACAAGATGAGCAAGAACTGGCAGATCAGAGGGAACCAGAACATTTACTGATCAAAGAGGAACAGGAGGAACTGCAGCTTTCACACGTTAAGGAGGAACCAGAACCTGCAGGATTCGGATCGGATCGAGGGGAACCAGAACATTTAGGGATTAAAGAGGAAACGGGACAACCAGAACCTTCACACATTAAGGAGGAACAGAGTGAACTAGAGCTTTCATGTGTCAAGAAGGAGCAGGAGGAACCAGAACCTGCAGCAGAACCTGCAGCAGAACCTGCAGCAGAACCTGCAGCAGAACCTGCTGGACATTCAGAACGGTCCCAGTTTGCAGTCGACCATGAGGAGCCTCAGCTGCTGTCCTTCCTGATCCACAGCAGTCAGCAGATCCAGCAGCTGCTGGTGACCCACTCAGCTGATGGCTTATTGGACTCCTGGTCGGATCAGAGACCCGAATCAGAACCAGGCCTGGATCATCTGTACAGGCAGTCCAGTTCTGAAGCTCAGGGCCGGAGTGAGGCAGGAAGCAGCGGTCCTGTGTCAGACAGCCGGGTCCACTCCGACCCGGAACCACCAGTGAAATGTGACGTTTGTGGGAAAGTGTTCAGATACGAACACAGCCTGGTGGAACACCAGGGAGTCCACTCAGGTGTGAAGCCGTACGCCTGCAACACGTGTGGGAAGAGCTTCACGCAGCCCAGTGGGCTGAAGGTCCACATGAGGATCCACACCGGGGAGAGACCCTTCACCTGCGAGACCTGTGGGAAGAGCTTCCGCTACAGCAGCCACTTCCACGTCCACCGCAGAACTCACACCGGGGAAAACTCCTTCACCTGCAACACCTGTGGGAAGGTCTTCACCCGGATCTGCAGCCTGAACGTACACATGAGGTTTCACACGGGCGATTGGCCGTTTTCCTGTGACACGTGTGGGCGGGGCTTCAGTAACGACTTCCAGCTGGACGTCCACAGGAGGACGCACGCCGGCGAGTGGCCCTTCTTCTGTGACATCTGTGGGAAAGGATTCTGCAGGCGCTTCAGTCTGAAGGTTCACAGGAAGACGCACACAGCTGAGAGGCCCTATAAGTGTGAAACCTGTGGGAAAAGTTTCCGTGACCCTTCGTATTTAAACGTTCATAAGAGAATCCACACAGGGAAGAAGCACTTCTGCACCACGTGTGGGAAGAGCTTCACCCAGCTGGGCAGTTTGAACGTCCACAGCAGGACACACACAGGAGAGCGGCCGTATCTGTGTGTGACGTGTGGAAAAGGTTTCGTCAACAGCAGCCAGCTCCGTCTGCACAGCAGGACTCACACGGGTGAGAAACCGTTTTCCTGCGACGCCTGCGGCCAGAGCTTCTCCAGGAACAGCAGCCTGGTGGTTCACATGAGGACTCACACCGGGGAGAGGCCCTTCCAGTGCAGGACATGTGGGAAGAACTTCACCCAGTACGGCGTTCTGAAGATCCACGTCAGGACCCACACCGGGGAAAAACCCTTTCCCTGTTCGGCTTGTGGAAAAAGATTCAATCAGAGCGGCAGCCTGATCAAACACATGCAGGTTCACACCCAGAGGAAAGCTGCTCCTCCCTGAGCCTTCAAAACATAGATCTACAGGTTAAAGACTTTTAGTTCACATAGACCTGGAGGGTAGATGTGTGTAACCAACTTCTCTGCTGGGTTTCCATCAAATTGCTTCCTTAAAATTAATTTAACCTGGTTAAATTACAGGTTATGTGAATCACAGTTAAAGTTTGGTTTAGCTTTAGATATTATTTCTGTTTTCTGCTACATTAATATAGTCTTCAAATATAACAACAAAGTGTAAAACATGACGGGAAGATAAACAAGTTTAATTCAAACGAACCAAAAATGTGTTTATGTACGAAGGAGGAAACATCTGCAGCATCAGGATTTCTGACTCCATTAACGATTCTCTGAAATCTGTCTGAACAGAACAGTTTTTTATTTCTGTTCCATTTTTCAGTCAAATGTAGTTTCATCTTTATGACTCCAAGCTGCTTGGTTTATCAAGGGAAGCTTAAATAAATTACTTATTACACTAAATGTAATATTTTATACCATAAAATGCTGACTATGTAACTCCTTTATTAAACACAAATCTAATTTTTGTCTCCATGCTAACCGGAGCGCGGTGCTTCTAAACTAACATCAATCATGTATTAATACCGACACAGAGCCGTTTAAATTAAGTCCATATTTTAAAATATGTATTAAAAACTCACATAAAGGGCTTTTATTTAATATGAAATATAATAATCCCCAAACATTTGGGTTCATTTTCTATTAAATATTTTACTCACTGACTATTAAAAGATGAAGAATTTCAGTTAAGGAATAATTAAGATGTTGTATTAACTCAAGAAAACTTGTTTATTTGTATCCTTCTTCTATAACTTGAACTTTTTTTTAATGAAAGAGTCTTTACTTTGACTAGACCATTGTAATGCTGCTTCTATCTGTAAATAAAAACAAACTGAGTTTTCTTTTTACGCTTGTTCTGTCTCATCGTTTCCTCGGGTTAAAGGTAAAGGCTAAAACGTTTGAGTTCAGTAAAATCTTCTCTGGTTCTGGTTCTGGTTCTGCTCACTCGGATCAATGACCCTGTTTGTCCCTGGGGATTTTGTCATAATCTGCTTTATGTAAATGATGCAGATTTGTAGCTTTGTGTTGAGTTTTTTTTATTTGTTTTTATTTTCTACCAGATTAAAAATTGATTTGCAGAAAACGTCGCCTTGAGGCCTCAGCATAACGAGTCCTTGATCTGTTATTGACATCATTTGTATTTTATCAGTGTGACGTCCAGCAGAGTCGAATAAAACGGCTCCAGCAGCAGCTGGTTGTGTTTTTGTTTCTCAGCTGAATATTTCAGTAACAATATCTGCAGTTTATTATCTGACAGTTTATTAAAGATGGACGAACTGCTGCGAAATGAGGAATAATAATATGACGGCGTAATAACATATATAACAACATTTAAGCACAGTTTTGGTTGGTTGCTTGGTTTATTTAATTAATAATGGACAGCAACAGCCACTTAATCACTGCTAACCGGCCACTTTATTAGGCACACATCACTACAACAGGACTCTGGACGTTTACTCTTCAGGACATTCTTGGTAAACCTGAAAGTTCTCGGTTCAAATCCCAGCAGATGAGCAGCTTCACTCTCAGACTAGTAAGGCTTTAACCAACAGCCATGACATTCAAAATCTAACAAATCCCCTCCATCCTCATGTTGTTTGGTTTACATTTGAGCAAGAGGAGAACTTGATCAGCTGTTTAGTGTGTCCAGTGAGACGTTAAAGTCTGTTTATCATAGTTTCAACATCTATGATTAAACTTTAGGTTCTTAAAGAGCTGAAAATCACAAAACAAGCAGAAAACGGATCAGATATATCAGTATGGATGATCCAAAATAGTTCATGTCTTTTCCTTCATGCATCCTATAATTTCAGCATCAGGTTGGAATCAGGAAGCAGCATCAATGAGACTTTGACTGGACCACAGATGTAATAATAGTAACCTGAACCTCCTGAACTCATTTCACTCTGATCTCTGAAGGAGTTAAAGCAAAGCAGCAGCGCCACCTGCAGGTTGTTCCCAGTATGTTTGATGGTCAGACTGGAAACTCGATGAAAATCTGAATCAAACATTTCAGTGTCTCTAATGTCTAATCTAAACAAACAGCGCCACCTGCTGGGTGATTATTTACACCTGATTCCAGTTCAGCCACTGAAAGCAGCAGCAGCTTCCTCCTCTCGTCCAATCAGCAGCTTCCTCCTCTCGTCCAATCAGCAGCTTCCTCCTCTCGTCCAATCAGCAGCTTCCTCCTCTCATGGTCCAATCAGCAGCTTCCTCCTCTCATGGTCCAATCAGCAGCTTCCTCCTCTCATGGTCCAATCAGCAGCTTCCTCCTCTCGTCCAATCAGCAGCTTCCTCCTCTCATGGTCCAACCAGCAGCTTCCTCCTCTCCTGGTCCAACCAGCAGCTTCCTCCTCTCATGGTCCAATCAGCAGCTTCCTCCTCTCTGGGGGCTGCAGGGGCTGATGGGAGCTCTGGTTCCTCTGCTCTGATCTCTCAGCTCGTCCTTGTTTGGCCTCAGCTGCATCAGAGCCACTTCTCCCCAGGTTCACCAGAGGAAACTCCACTGCACACAATGCTTTTCCTCCCAGCTGCTGCTCTGTGCTGGCTGGGTTCAGGTGAGTGTTTCCACCAATCAGGAGCCAACAAAGCCCACCTGGAACAAACACTGTCACACTAACCTTCACCTGTCTGTCTGTGTCTCTACAGCGCTGGCTGCCATGGCAACACACCTGGTTCAGGATTTAACTCTGACCAGGAGAGAAGGGCAGAGCGTCTCCATCAGCTGTAGAGGAACTAATCAGTGTGGCAGTAATTACATCTACTGGTACCAGAAGAAAGAAACTGAAACATTCAGAGTGATATTTGATATTAATAGGAGTAACGGTATCATTGACAAAAGTTATTCAAGTCATCCTCAACTCAGCGATTTTTCAGCTGAAAAAACTCATAAAGGCTGGGAGCTGAAGATTGAAAATGTTACAGACATTCATTCAGCCTCCTACTACTGCAGCTGCTGGAAGTCTGGTTCCCACAGTGAGAAATGATTCGTTCAGCCTGAACAAAAACCTCCAGATGATCAGATGTCAGTTTGTGACATAGAGAGCAGTAAACCACAGCCCAGGTTCACTGATTTCACCTCCATCTCACACAGAGACTCTCTGAGTTTTAGACTCTAATGTTTCATTGTTTTGTCATATTTATGTCACATTTAATGGTTTCATTCATATTGTAACAGAAACAGTATCAGTGATGATCATCATCCTCATCAACTCTACTGGGTTTGACGTTAATGATGAATCATTTCCAGCAGATCAGTTTAACTGATGTCAGCAGATAATTTTAGTTTATTTCTCTTTAAAAGTTAAATCTTGATCTGATCTCAGATCAGCTTTTGGTCCATCAGTTTCTTCTGGACGTTTCTGTTTCTCAGAGGAACCTGATGGTTCTGGTGGTTCTGATGGTTCTGATGGTTCTGTTGGTTCTGTTGGTTCTGATGGTTCTGATGGTTCTGTTGGTTCTGATGGTTCTGATGGTTCTGATGGTTCTGATGGTTCTGATGGTTCTGGTGAGTTAAATTAATGATCCTACATCATTAATTGATCTGTAATAAACATAATCAATAAAACATAAATATCATTGATATTGTGAATGAAAACTGTTTTCATCTCCATGAACTCATGAATCAATGCAGCGAAGCCTGGAGGAGACCAGCCTGAGGTTCTGCTGAGGTTCTGCTGAGGTTCTGCTGAGGTTCTGGAAGCCTTCTGATGGTTCTGATGGTTCTGTTGGTTCTGTTGGTTCTGTTGGTTCTGATGGTTCTGATGGTTCTGTTGGTTCTGATGGTTCTGTTGGTTCTGTTGGTTCTGATGGTTCTGATGGTTCTGTTGGTTCTGATGGTTCTGATGGTTCTGATGGTTCTGATGGTTCTGTTGGTTCTGTTGGTTCTGATGGTTCTGTTGGTTCTGATGGTTCTGTTGGTTCTGTTGGTTCTGTTGGTTCTGATGGTTCTGATGGTTCTGATGGTTCTGATGGTTCTGCTGGTTCTGTTGGTTCTGATGGTTCTGATGGTTCTGCTGGTTCTGTTGGTTCTGATGGTTCTGATGGTTCTGATGGTTCTGTTGGTTCTGATGGTTCTGATGGTTCTGTTGGTTCTGTTGGTTCTGATGGTTCTGTTGGTTCTGATGGTTCTGATGGTTCTGTTGGTTCTGATGGTTCTGTTGGTTCTGATGGTTCTGTTGGTTCTGTTGGTTCTGATGGTTCTGATGGTTCTGATGGTTCTGTTGGTTCTGGTGGTTCTGATGGTTCTGATGTCTCTCTTCTTCCTCTTCACCCCCCAGGTTCTCTGTGGGGTTAAAGGTCAGGAAGACCAGGTTTTGGTACCTTTGGCAGGATGGACCGGTACCAAGTCTGAAGGTTAAAGTCCAACCAGTTTGTGTC
Organism: Poecilia reticulata; assembly: GCF_904066995.2. Classification (NCBI taxonomy): domain Eukaryota; kingdom Metazoa; phylum Chordata; class Actinopteri; order Cyprinodontiformes; family Poeciliidae; genus Poecilia; species Poecilia reticulata. The sequence goes on from NC_088846.1 coordinate 31,150,050, forward strand.
CAGGATGTGTGGGGTCAGCAGAGATGCTAGCTGCCCTTTTCCTGACCTTTGACCTGAACCAGTGCTGGATGGAGGGAAGGTCAGTGTTGCTGAGATGATGATGATGATGATGATGATGATGATGATGATGATGATGATGATGATGATGATGATCTGGTTCAGCTGCAGGTTCTGATTGGACCAGCTGAGCCACCTGATCAGTCCTGGACCAACAGGGGCTTTTCTAGACGGGGCCCCGAGGGGCCGCTGCCCTGATGGGGCCCCGAGGGGCCGCTGCCCTGATGGGGCCCCGAGGGGACGCTGCCCTGATGGGGCCCCGAGGGGCCGCTGCCCTGACGGGGCCCCGAGGGGCCGCTGCCCTGACGGGGCCCCGGAGGGCCGCTGCCCTGACGGGGCCCCGAGGGGCCGCTGCCCTGATGGGGCCCCTCTGAAGAGATACTACAGGACCAGTTTGTTATGGTGAAGTGATTTTTCTGCTGACTATGAAATTATTCTTCCCACTTTTACAAAGTTAACTAACCAACTACTTTAAACCCTAAACATCATTTTATTCTCAGTAACTAAATGTTACATTTCTAGATCTATAATCCTGTTAGAATCTGTTTATGGGGCCCTGAAGGTTTGGGGCCCCAAGCAGCTGCTTGGTTTGCTTCTGCATTGGGCCGGCTCAGAGAGTCTGGAGGATAATCAGCATTCAGAGAGTCAGACTCACAGCAGGTCAAAGGTCATGACCTCTGCCAGCCCTGATCAGTGTGAAAGGTCTGATCAGAGTGAAAGGTCATGACCTCTGCCAGCCCTGATCAGTGTGAAAGGTCATCAATCAATCAATCAAATTTTATTTGTATAGCACATTTCAGCAGCAAGGCATTTCAAAGTGCTTTACATAATTAAAATAAAAACAGAAATAAACATTGAGAAAGAGATTAAAAAAAACTTTACATCATTAAAACGTCGAAAATAAATAAAAATAAATTAAAAACATTAAAGACATAAAAACATGGAAGACATCAAAACCCACTCTAACCCTAATTTAGCCATAATCAACTCTAACCAGCTGGTTTTAAGTTGAGATTTAAAGGCTCTCAGTGTTTCAGCTGTTTTACAGTTTTCTGGAAGTTTGTTCCAGATCTGTGGTGCATAGAAGCTGAATGCTGCTTCTCCTCGTTTGGTTCTGGTTCTGGATGCAGAGCAGAACCAGAACCAGAAGATCTGAGGGGTCCAGACGGTTGGTACAGTAATAACAGATCTTTAATGTATTGTGGTGCTAAACCGTTCAGTGATTTATAAACTAACATCAGTATTTTAAAGTCTATTCTCTGAGCTACAGGGAGCCAGAGGAGGGACTTTAAACCTGGTGTTATGTCTCCATCTTCCTGGTTTTAGTCAGAACAGCAGCAGCAGCTTCTGGATCGGCTGCAGCAGCTCCTGGATCGGCTGCAGCAGCTCCTGGATCGGCTGCAGCAGCTCCTGGATCGGCTGCAGCAGCTCCTGGATCGGCTGCAGCAGCTCGTGGATCGGCTGCAGCAGCTTCTGGATCGGCTGCAGCCGCTTCTGGATCGGCTGCAGCAGCTCCTGGATCGGCTGCAGCAGCTCGTGGATCGGCTGCAGCAGCTTCTGGATCGGCTGCAGCCGCTTCTGGATCGGCTGCAGCAGCTTCTGGATCGGCTGCAGCAGCAGCTTCTGGATCGGCTGCAGCAGCTTCTGGATCAGCTGCAGCAGCTTCTGGATCGGCTGCAGCTTCTGGATCGGCTGCAGCAGCAGCTTCTGGATCAGCTGCAGCAGCAGCTTCTGGATCGGCTGCAGCTTCTGGATCAGCTGCAGCAGCAGCTTCTGGATCGGCTGCAGCTTCTGGATCGGCTGCAGCAGCTCCTGGATCGGCTGCAGCAGCTTCTGGATCGGCTGCAGCAGCTTCTGGATCAGCAGCAGCAGCTTCTGGATCGGCTGCAGCAGCTCCTGGATCAGCTGCAGCAGCTCCTGGATCGGCTGCAGCAGCTTCTGGATCGGCTGCAGCAGCTTCTGGATCGGCTGCAGCAGCTTCTGGATCGGCTGCAGCAGCTCCTGGATCGGCTGCAGCAGCTTCTGGATCGGCTGCAGCAGCTCCTGGATCGGCTGCAGCAGCTTCTGGATCGGCTGCAGCAGCTCCTGGATCGGCTGCAGCAGCTTCTGGATCGGCTGCAGCAGCTCCTGGATCGGCTGCAGCTGTTTGATTGATTTATCAGTCAGACCTGTAAAGACGCTGCTGCAGGAATCAATGCGGCTAAAGATAAACGCAGGATGAGTTTCTCTAGATCTGAGACATCAGTCCTCTAATCCTGGAGATGTTCTTCAGGTGATAGAAGGCCGACTTTGTGACTGTCTTAATGTGGCTCTGAAGGTTCAGGTCAGAGTCCATCACTACTCCCAGGTTTCGGGCTGATCGCTGGTTTTTAGTTGTAATAACTGAAGCTGTGCATTGATTCTGGTTCGCTCCTCTTTAGGTCCAAAGATAATAACTTCAGTTTTGTTTCTGTTCAGCTGGAGAAAGTTTTGGCTCATCCACACATTGATCTGTTCTAAGCATCTATTCAGTGACTGGATGGGGTCAAAGGTCACCTGGTGACATCGTGATGTAGAGCTGTGTATCATAGTTATGGTAGCTAATCCTATGTCCTGTTATAACCTGAGCCAGTGGGAGCATATAAATATTGAAAAGAAGGGGTCCTAGGATTGAACCTTGGGGTACCCCACATGTGACCTTTGACCTCTCTGATGAGAAGTTTCCAATTGAAACAAAGAAATCTCTGTTCTTTATGTAAGATTCAAACCAGTGGAGTTCTGGACCGGAGAGTCCGACCCAACTCTCCAGTCGATTCAGTAAAATGTCCTGATCAACACTGAGGTCCAACAGAACCAGAACCAGAACCAGCACTGTGGTTCTCCCACAGTCTGTATTTATATGGATGTCATTGAACACTTTGACTAGGCCGTCTCCGTGCTGCGGTGAGACTGGAAACCAGACTGGAAGGAGTCAAAGCAGTTTGTTATTGTTAGGAAGTTATTTAATTGTTTAAAAACAGCTTTTTCAATAATTTTGCTGATGAATGGGAGGTCAGAGGTCAGAGGTCGGCCTGTAATTCTGCAGTAGTGATTTGTCCAGATTGTTCTATTTTATCAGTGGTTTGATAACTGCTGTTTTCAGAGCCTGGGGGAAAAAACACCTGAAGAGAGCGATAAGTTACTATTTGGATCAGATCATTAATGACAGGCAGGACTTTCTTAAAGAAATGTGTGGGTAGGACATCCAGACAGCAGGAACTGGAGCTTAATTGACTTATAATTTCTTCTAGGGTTTTATAACTAAGTAGCTGAAATTGGGTCATTTTTCCTGCATTTGTTTTGTTTGGGCCCAGCATTGGTACTGACTTTAGAGTGGATATGCAGATTAATCCTCTGATCTTTTGAATTTTCTCTAAAAAGAAACTTGAAAACTTGTTGCATTAGATTGAAGTTCAGGTGGTAACGTCATAGGAGGGTTTGTGAGCCTGTCAACAGTAGCAAATAAAGCTCGAGCATTGTTAATGTTTTTGTTTATGACATCTGCAAAGAAAGCCTCTCTGGCATGTTTTAGTGTTGTGTGATAGTTACGTAGTCTTTCCTTGTAGATGTCATAATAAACGTGCAGTTGACCTTTACGCCATTTCCGTTCGGCCCTACAGCAGAGTTGTCTTGCAGATTGAACTGTTTGTGCATTTCTCCATGGAGATTTCTTCCTACCAGTCACAACCTTCACTTTAGTGGGGGCAATGTAATCAATGATATCTGAAAGTTTGCACTGAAAATCATCCACCAACTTATCTACGTCACTATAACTTAAGAGTGAGGAAGAAGAGCAGATTTGATTAAATGTTTCTGCTGTGTTTTCTGTGAAAGTACGTTTTGTGATAGTAGCTGTTTGTCCAAGAGGGTTAAGGTCATGACCTCTGCCAGCCTCCACCCTGATCAGCTTCATGGCTCCATCAGCCTCCAGGAAACCACAGCCCCCCCTCCCCCCCCCCCCCCCCCCCTCCGTGCTGCATTCATGATCTCAGCAGCTGCAGCTCAGACTGAAGACTTTCAGCAAGACGACGTCCCAACAAACCAGGAGACCCAGTGGGAGAGATGAGAGCTTTAGACATGATGTCTGCAGAGCTTCCTGCAGACCCACTTTGGACCTTCACAGCACATTTCTGATGGTTCTGATCCATCAGAACCTCACAGCAACTTCAGCAGCCATGTTGATGTGAACATCAGAGAAACTCATCATGGAGCTGAAACCTGGTCCTGCTGCATCATCTGGACCGGTTCCCCTCAGCCGACCCGTTCAGCAGCAGGCCGGGTTCTGAGGAGGATACTGGTACCGCTTTGGTTCTGGAGCCAGACTGGATGGAACCGGTAAGAACCAACCAGCACTGACTGGGTTTACTGGAGAAGTTAGAATGAGTTTAGAGTCACTTTGTGCTGCTGCAGGTTTACATGTTGGATTTTATCATTAGTGGAGAATCAATGATAAAATATCAATGATTCATAGAAACAAGTTCAGGGAAACTTTACAACATAAATGTAGTATTTAACCAATATACAAAAATGTAGTATTTAACCATTATTACAACATAAATGTAGTATTTTAACCATTATTACAACATAAATGTAGTATTTTAACCATTATTACAACATAAATGTAGTATTTTAACCATTATCACAACATAAATGTAGTATTTTAACCATTATTACAACATAAATGTGGTATTTTAACCATTATTACAACATAAATGTAGTATTTTAACCATTATTACAACATAAATGTAGTATTTTAACCATTATTACAACATAAATGTAGTATTTTAACCAATATTACAACATAAATGTAGTATTTTAACCATTATTACAACATAAATGTAGTATTTTAACCATTATTACAACATAAATGTAGTATTTTAACCATTATTACAACATAAATGTAGTATTTTAACCATTATTACAACATAAATGTAGTATTTTAACCATTATTACAACATAAATGTAGTATTTTAACCAATATTACAACATAAATGTAGTATTTTAACCATTATTACAACATAAATGTAGTATTTTAACCATTATTACAACATAAATGTAGTATTTTAACCATTATTACAGAATAATATCTGTAAACTCACAGTAACTCTAATATCTGTTAATATCTGCTGATAAAAGTATAATTCTTGTAAAATATTCTTTATATATTTATTAAATGATAAAACTCAGAGTTTCATGAAGCTGAAGGAGAAAAACTGAAGGTAATAAAACCAGAAATCAGCCGATGGGTTTTTGTATCAGTCTGTCTCACTGTGGTATTACTGGATCTTTGGTTCTGGTACCAAACTGTATGTAACAGGTAAGAATCAACATTTACTGGTTTTACTGTTTAATGTCACTTTTTGCTGCTTCAGGTTTACATGCTGGATTTTATCATTAGTAGAGAATTAATGATGAAAATATTAATGATCCATAGAAACATGTTCAGGGAAACTTTACAACATACATGTAGTATTTTAACTGATAATAAACAGCCTATGTAAGCTATTTTACAGATATTGTCTATAACTAATATCTGCTATTATTGCTTATAAAAGTCTAATTACTGTAAAATATTCTTAATACATTTACAAAATGCTAAAGCTCAGAGTTACATGAAGCTGACAGAGAAAAACTGAAGATAATAAAACCAGAAATCAGCCGATGGGTTTTTGTATCAGTCTGTCTCACTGTGTGTGGGTTGAATGGATCTTTGGTTCTGGAACCAAACTGTATGTAACAGGTAAGAATCAACATTTACTGGTTTTATAAAACTAGATTAAAGTCACTTTCAGCTGCTTCAAGATTTACATGTTTTTATGATTATTAGAGAATTAATTATAAAAATATCAGTAACTGATGGAAAAACTTGTTCAAAAATACCAGAACATTAGAAAATATATATTTTCTTTTTATTCATATTAGAGAATAATGTCTAAAACAGTGACAGTAATTTATACTATAGTTGATCAAAATCTAATTACTGTTAAATATGTTTATGCATTTCCTAACTGATAAAACTCAGAGTTACAAGAAGCTGACAGAGAAAAATTTACTTTAATAAAAGTAAAAACTAAACCAACTGAATAAAATAAAACCAGAAACCAGCCGACAGGTTTAGAATCAGCGTTTCTCTGATCTTTGGATCTGGAACCAAACTGAATGTAACGGAAAGAAGTTTTATTTCCTTCTACAAGTTAAAATGTTTTTAATCAGTTTCTGCTGCTGCAGATTTTATATTATTGGTAAATAAATGATCCTGCAGCTGCTGATAAAGAAGAAAAACTCTATAGTTCCTTTAAAATTAAATTAAAATAGTTAGAAAATATTTAGAATATTCCATATATTTTGTTTTTATCGTCTTTATTAAGTTTCTGGAGTTGATAGAAAAATGTTCATCTGGTAAAGAATCAAAATCTTGGAAATATTAACAGAAACGTTTAGAAAACCTTTAAGAAATTATTTATGTAAAAAACCCAAAAGTTTTATAAAGATATGAGAAACATTTTATGTCACCAATGTTTCAATTTTAAATATTGAAAACCAACTAAAATATGATCAACATTCAGTCGTTTACATTTTAATTGCGTAGAAATTATTGTAGATGAGAAATAATATAGTTTTAAATTATTATTTTTTCATCTCATCTCAATTTTCAAGTATTAATTCATTATAAATATTTAGAGATCAAATTATGATTTAGTTAAATTGTGTAATATATTTATTACAGTTGGATATAAATTTGACATATTGTCGCATCAATCTGTGAAATTAGTTTTCAACTAAAAACTTTTAGTTTTAAAAATGTAATGATTTAAATTTAATCAAATAACAGTTTTATAACTAAATGTTAATATGTGGCAAGATAATCTTTTAATTTAATATTAATTATTTAAAATAGAAATGATCCAATAATATGTATGAAATTGATCCAAATAGTTTAATTTCTGTGTATTTATGTGTAAATATAATTTAATGTTCAGCCTGAAAAAGTGAAATATTTCAGATGTTTTTGTGTTTTTGCTGGTTTGAACATAAAAAGTCTGAATCCTCCAGCAGTTTGATTCAGATGAAGAATAAATGATGAAGAACCTGAGAGTCTCTGAACGACGTGAAGGAAACCAAAGTTTCTGTAAATAGAACAAAGAGGAGAGCAGGAGCCTGACACGGGGCCCTGAGGGGCCCCACAGTGGAGACAGGAAGGAGAGGAAACAAAACCAGTTGGACTGAACAATCTAGAAAACAATCTGCTGGTTTCCATAGAAACGCCTCAACCAATGAGCTCAGTGAACTGATTGGTAACCAGGATCAGCTGGAATATAAGTGACTGAATTAAAATTATACTTTTATAAAGTGAATTTGCTAAATATAAATACATTAAATCACTAAAATAGTTAAAATCTCTTAAACCAGCAGATTAATTTCTGTGTAAAGTTTAAAATCTGGTTTAAAAACATGTAAATTTCCAGCTGCTTTGAATCAGAATAAATGAGACAAAGAATCAGAGGCTCTTTGAGTCGTTTCTGCTCATGAACTGATTCCAGTCGAGTCTCTGGATCGTCTGCAGCAGCTTGGAGTCTAAACTCTGAATCCTGAGGAAAAGTTTCTGTATCAAACCGATGAGAGCTGCTGCCTGTCTGCTGCCGACCTCCAGGTGACCCGGTGGTGCAGCCCGTGGTGAGCGTGTACCCAGCAGCATCCAGCGCCCAGCGGGACAGGAAGGGCTTCCTGCTGTGTCTGGCCTCAGGCATGTTTCCTCCTGAGGTCCAGGTCTCCTGGAAACGACTGGAGGACGGTGGAGAGACGGATCTGACCTCTGCAGAGCAGCTGGAGCTCAGAGAGCCCAACCGCACCGCCTCCATCTTACCGGTGGACCGGGATCAACACAGCACATCTAGATACCGCTGCTCTGTGCAGCATGAGGGGGGCCCAGTGGAGGCCCCAGCAACACAAGGTGATGAAGCTGGGCACTTATTTCTCCTGTCAGGGTCCAGAAAACAATTCACTTTGTAAAACCAGAATCGATAATCAATAACTGAACATCCACATGTGCAGCACAACGTTAAGCCACGTTTGATCCGTAACATCAGAAACGTCTCAGACCTGCATGAAGCTACAGACAGAATCCGTCAGTAAGCGGCTGTTTCTCCTCTCAGCTCCACAGTTTAACCATCAGCTCTGCTCTCAATGCATCAATATAATAACTTGATTATTGATGCAGACGATCAATATTAGCCGATTCAGCAGGAAACTCCCTGAAGCTGCTGGGAGCGACGCCAGTCATCCAGAGAGATTTAGAGAATGTTTACATTATCTCCATACAAATGTTTTATGGGAAACATTAATATAAACACAGAATATAAGAAACTTCAGTTGTTTCATTATAAAATGTTTTTTATTCGCTGAAGCTGTTGCCGTGGAAACCAGTAAAGACAGGAAGTGGTTCCAGAGTTCTGGTGACCTCTGACCTCAGTCTGTGGTCACATGCTGACCATGCTGAGTTTCAGCAGAGACTCTTTAATCTGCCAATGTTCCAGGTTAAAACATCAACACTTGGCCTGGTGGGGGCGCTAGAGAGCCTGGAGACATTAGGAATGTGTCTGATCACAGAATCAGTGTTTAATAAAGATTAGCTGCATAATAACTCTTTATCATTTCACCACCATGATGAGAGAATCTGTTAAAGTGATGAAAACAATGAAATGTGGATAAAAAGTAAATGTCTCTGCTGCTCAGTGAGCCACTTCCTCAGCTTCCTGTCAGTCTGTCAGGCAGAGCAGAGCAGCAGAGGACGGACATTTCTCTGTTTCTCTCCAAACGTTTCCTCCTTTTCTGCTGCAGAGCTTCCAGCTGCAGCAGCCTCCTGTCCTCCACAGAGTCCAGACCAGGCAGATCAGCTGCAGCACGACTGTAAGACCAGCTGCTGACCATCCAGAGGAGCTTCAGCTCAGCAGCAGCTGGATGTGTGGATTGATGAGGTCTCTGTGTCTGTGTGTCTGTCAGGGTCCTTCCAGCCTGGCTGCAGGGTGAAGCTGCTCTGCCTGCTCTACTCAGTGCTGATAGTGAAGAGTCTGGTGTTCTGCTGTGGACTCTCTCTGCTGATGGTCCTCAGGACCAAGGGACCGGCCCCCAGCTGAGCCTCTGCTGCAGCTGCTGCTTCTCTCTGAGGCTGCAGGATTTGATTATCCATCACTGAAAATCATTTATGCAGCTTTAGCTTCGTTTTAATTGGTTCTGGAGCTTCTTTGGTTTTATAAAGCCAGATATTCTCAGCCAATCAGAACGATCTGCTCTGAAGGAAACTAAATCAGTTCAAGGAGATTTAACATCATCGACTTTAATAAAGTTTAGATTTTAACAGATTTTCCTAGAAAATGTCAGATTTGATCCAAAATGACATGAATTCATTCAATGTTGACTCTTTAATGCAGTTTTAATGTAAGTTGCTTTAAAAATATAATTTTGTACCAAATGACTCTTTATCATAATATTCATAAAGACTCATGTTATAATTTCATGTCTTATTCTGACCCTTAAATAAAGTTTTAATAACATTTAGATCAATTTGTAAAACTTTAAAATGTTTTTTGTCAAGTTTATTTTGCAAAGATGTAAAAACTCTGATTTTGTCCAAATGTTTTTCTACAGTTTTTGCTTAAATCTGCATTTTGTCTTTGCTGTGAATAAATCCTGAAAGAATAAATCAGTTTAGTATTTTTCTACTAAACGTTGCTGTGAATCTCCAGCTGCTCCGACATCCGAGGTTTGATGAGGGACTGAAGTGTGAATGAGGCTCCATGAGGCTCTGAGTTCATCAGGAGACATGAAGTGGTTTCCATCAGCAGCAGGTCAGAGAGAATTTAATGATGCTGGTCGTCTGACTGGACTGAGACGATTCACTTTACAATCTATCAGCTGTGATGTTGGTTTCAGTGGAAACAATGAAATGTTTCCAGGAAGCAGAACCAAACCACAGCGTGGAGCAGATGGTGAGTTTGTAGAGCAGCAGATGTGAATCTGATCTCAGTGGTTATTAGAAGCCACCAAACTGCTGGCAGCCAATCAGATTCCTTTCCTGCAGCTGTGTGGGTTTGTGCTCTGCAGCCTCCACACCGTTAGCTGTGGCTTCTCACTTTAATAACACCATGACAGTTACAAGCATCGACTGAAACAGTCGTTCAGGAAGCACCTGAGTTCTTCATCTGAGAGAGAAACAGCTCAGAGCTGAACTCACAGCTCAGCAATCGGCTCCATCAGTCAATGAACATTGTTACTTTAATGTGAGAAAACGTCTGAAATGATCAGATATGAAAACAAACAGGAAGTAAAATTTATATTTACACAGAAATGTTTTTCACCAAACACTGTAAATATAACACAGAATAAATATCAGTTACTGTATAATAACATTAATGATAACAAACTGTTATTATTATTATTATTATTATTATTATTATTATTATTATTATTATTATATTTGCAATAAAATATTTATCTTCTCATCTCTGCAGTTTTATATTTTAATTTAAAAAGAGCCATAAATACTGAGACAAACTCACCACTGATTCTATTGTAGCAACAACCTGAAGGTGGCGCTGTTGTTCTGCTTCTGATTCACATTCAGTGGAGACAAAGTTCAGAGCAGATGAACGTGAATCACGTTTAACTTTAGTAACAACTTCAAAGCCTTCAGGTAAATATAGAAACATTAATTATAAATAACATAAACAGGGAGAATTAAAGGCGGAACTAAAAGCTGACTCAAGTTTCCACAGGTGCCATTATAGTGTAACACTGATGAAAGATGAAAATCATTTTTACGGTATAAAATATTCTTGTTAAATTTTCTCCATTAATGAGTTTAGAAAGTTCTGGTTCTGGTTCGGATGATGTTCTGGTTCCGGTTCAGCCCAGCAGGGGGCGGTAAACGGACCAATCAGCTGCTTTTTCAGTTCAGCACACCGGCCACTTTATTAGGCACACCCTGACAGTTAATGGCTTTTTATTGTTTTTATTTTATTCAGATGTTTACTGTCCTTCCAGAAAAATCCTGGTGAACCTGAGAGAAGTTTGTTAGTTTAAATCACATCAATTTCACTCAATACAGATAAAAAATACAGATTAAAAACATACAATAAACAAATAAAATTATAACAAAAAGGTTAGATATGTTGTTTACAAAGTTTGTGGCACAGAGTTTTATTTGACATGAGAGAAAGTAAAGAAAAATTGAGACATAAAAGTGATGATGAAACATCTGAAGAGAGGATTGAGATGTGAAATGAAATGATTTGACCACATCGTGACACCAGGGGGCGCTGCTCACCACGCAGACTGACATATTATTTAAATCCTCTGACGTCATCAGAAAATGTCAAGTTAAAGTATTTTATCCTCAAATACGTAAAAATGCTTATAAACATAGAAGGTCACATAAATGTCATAATTTAATTGATCAACAGAAAGTTAATGACAAGCAGCAGAACCAGAACCAGAACCAGAACCAGAATGTTCTGGTGGATCAGAACCATCAAGTTTCCAGCTGTTAGTTGGTTGAAGGTTTAATGTGTTGGAGCAACAATCAGGTCCAACAGAACCTCAGCCTGGTCCAGGAGATCAGAGTCAATCTGGTTCTGAATGACAGGATGCAGAGAACCCAGATGGTTCTGATGAGACCCAGAAAGAGTCACCAGAGGGTCTGGGGGTTGCCATGGTAACAGGGCCCTGAGGTCTGACGGAAACCAGTGCAGAGCTGGTCCTCAGAGACCAAACCAGTTAGAGGTCCAGCTGTGATGGAGACGTCCAGACTCCTCTGACGATACCGGATCAGAACCAAGATGGCCGCCTGGTTGACAGGAAGTGAACAACATGAATGTTTGTCTCGGTGGTTTGAGTTTCTGTCTCGGTGGTTTTGCTGCTGCTTTGTTTGTTCCTGTGAGCTGAAATCTTCCTGCTGCATCGAGAGACAAACAGAGAAACTGATCAGAGTTCAGATTCAGCTGCTGCTGCTTCAACCTTCACTCTAATTGTTATCCTGCATTTGAGCCGTTGAACAGCCTGATGTGATTTGACTGATGGAGCCGATTGCTGAGCTGTGAGTTCAGCTCTGAGCTGTTTCTCTCTCAGATGAAGAACTCAGGTGCTTCCTGAACGACTGTTTCAGTCGATGCTTGTAACTGTCATGGTGTTATTAAAGTGAGAAGCCACAGCTAACGGTGTGGAGGCTGCAGAGCACAAACCCACACAGCTGCAGGAAAGGAATCTGATTGGCTGCCAGCAGTTTGGTGGCTTCTAATAACCACTGAGATCAGATTCACATCTGCTGCTCTACAAACTCACCATCTGCTCCATCGCTGTGGTTTGGTTCTGCTTCCTGGAAACATTTTCATTGTTTCCACTGAAACCAACATCACAGCTGATAGATTGTAAAGTGAATCGTCTCAGTCCAGTCAGACGACCAGCATCATTAATTCTCTCTGACCTGCTGCTGATGGAACCACTTCATGTCTCCTGATGAACTCAGAGCCTCATGGAGCCTCATTCACACTTCAGTCCCTCATCAAACCTCTGGATGTCGGAGCAGCTGGAGATTCACAGCAACATTTAGTAGAAAATACTAAACTGATTTATTCTTTCAGGATTTATTCACAGCAAAGACAAAATGCAGATTTAAGCAAAAACTGTAGAAAAACATTTGGACAAAATCAGAGTTTTTACATCTTTGCAAAATAAACTTGACAAAAACATTTTTAAAGTTTTACAAATTGATCAAAATGTTTGGTAAAACTTTATTTAAGGGTCAGAATAAGACATGAAATTATAAACATGAGTCTTTATGAATATTTATGATAAAGAGTCATTTGGTACAAAATTATATTTTTAAAGCAAACTTACATTAAAACTGCATTAAAGAGTCAACATTGAATGAATTCATGTCATTTTGGATCAAATCTGACATTTTTCTAGGAAAATCTGTTAAAATCTAAACTTTTATTAAAGTCGATGATGTTAAATCTCCTTGAACTGATTTAGTTTCCTTCAGAGCAGATCGTTCTGATTGGCTGAGAATATCTGGCTTTATAAAACCAAAGAAGCTCCAGAACCAATTAAAACGAAGCTAAAGCTGCATAAATGATTTTCAGTGATGGATAATAAAATCCTGCAGCCTCAGAGAGAAGCAGCAGCTGCAGCAGAGGCTCAGCTGGGGGCCGGTCCCTTGGTCCTGAGGACCATCAGCAGAGAGAGTCCACAGCAGAACACCAGACTCTTCACTATCAGCACTGAGTAGAGCAGGCAGAGCAGCTTCACCCTGCAGCCAGGCTGGAAGGACCCTGACAGACACACAGACACAGAGACCTCATCAATCCACACATCCAGCTGCTGCTGAGCTGAAGCTCCTCTGGATGGTCAGCAGCTGGTCTTACAGTCGTGCTGCAGCTGATCTGCCTGGTCTGGACTCTGTGGAGGACAGGAGGCTGCTGCAGCTGGAAGCTCTGCAGCAGAAAAGGAGGAAACGTTTGGAGAGAAACAGAGAAATGTCCGTCCTCTGCTGCTCTGCTCTGCCTGACAGACTGACAGGAAGCTGAGGAAGTGGCTCACTGAGCAGCAGAGACATTTACTTTTTATCCACATTTCATTGTTTTCATCACTTTAACAGATTCTCTCATCATGGTGGTGAAATGATAAAGAGTTATTATGCAGCTAATCTTTATTAAACACTGATTCTGTGATCAGACACATTCCTAATGTCTCCAGGCTCTCTAGCGCCCCCACCAGGCCAAGTGTTGATGTTTTAACCTGGAACATTGGCAGATTAAAGAGTCTCTGCTGAAACTCAGCATGGTCAGCATGTGACCACAGACTGAGGTCAGAGGTCACCAGAACTCTGGAACCACTTCCTGTCTTTACTGGTTTCCACGGCAACAGCTTCAGCGAATAAAAAACATTTTATAATGAAACAACTGAAGTTTCTTATATTCTGTGTTTATATTAATGTTTCCCATAAAACATTTGTATGGAGATAATGTAAACATTCTCTAAATCTCTCTGGATGACTGGCGTCGCTCCCAGCAGCTTCAGGGAGTTTCCTGCTGAATCGGCTAATATTGATCGTCTGCATCAATAATCAAGTTATTATATTGATGCATTGAGAGCAGAGCTGATGGTTAAACTGTGGAGCTGAGAGGAGAAACAGCCGCTTACTGACGGATTCTGTCTGTAGCTTCACGCAGGTCTGAGACGTTTCTGATGTTACGGATCAAACGTGGCTTAACGTTGTGCTGCACATGTGGATGTTCAGTTATTGATTATCGATTCTGGTTTTACAAAGTGAATTGTTTTCTGGACCCTGACAGGAGAAATAAGTGCCCAGCTTCATCACCTTGTGTTGCTGGGGCCTCCACTGGGCCCCCCTCATGCTGCACAGAGCAGCGGTATCTAGATGTGCTGTGTTGATCCCGGTCCACCGGTAAGATGGAGGCGGTGCGGTTGGGCTCTCTGAGCTCCAGCTGCTCTGCAGAGGTCAGATCCGTCTCTCCACCGTCCTCCAGTCGTTTCCAGGAGACCTGGACCTCAGGAGGAAACATGCCTGAGGCCAGACACAGCAGGAAGCCCTTCCTGTCCCGCTGGGCGCTGGATGCTGCTGGGTACACGCTCACCACGGGCTGCACCACCGGATCACCTGGAGGTCGGCAGCAGACAGGCAGCAGCTCTCATCGGTTTGATACAGAAACTTTTCCTCAGGATTCAGAGTTTAGACTCCAAGCTGCTGCAGACGATCCAGAGACTCAACTGGAATCAGTTCATGAGCAGAAACGACTCAAAGAGCCTCTGATTCTTTGTCTCATTTATTCTGATTCAAAGCAGCTGGAAATTTACATGTTTTTAAACCAGATTTTAAACTTTACACAGAAATTAATCAGCTGGTTTAAGAGATTTTAACTATTTTAGTGATTTAATTTATTTATATTTAGCAAATTCACTTTACAAAAGTATAATTTTAATTCAGTCACTTATATTCCAGCTGATCCTGGTTACCAATCAGTTCACTGAGCTCATTGGTTGAGGCGTTTCTATGGAAACCAGCAGATTGTTTTCTAGATTGTTCAGTCCAACTGGTTTTGTTTCCTCTCCTTCCTGTCTCCACTGTGGGGCCCCTCAGGGCCCCGTGTCAGGCTCCTGCTCTCCTCTTTGTTCTATTTACAGAAACTTTGGTTTCCTTCACGTCGTTCAGAGACTCTCAGGTTCTTCATCATTTATTCTTCATCTGAATCAAACTGCTGGAGGATTCAGACTTTTTATGTTCAAACCAGCAAAAACACAAAAACATCTGAAATATTTCACTTTTTCAGGCTGAACATTAAATTATATTTACACATAAATACACAGAAATTAAACTATTTGGATCAATTTCATACATATTATTGGATCATTTCTATTTTGAATAATTCATATTAAATTAGTTGATGTTTTTGACACACGTTTAACATTATAAAACTGTTTTCATTTATTTGATTAAATTGAAATCATTATATTTTAAAATTAAACGTTTTTGTTAAAAACTAATTTCATAGATTGATGCGACAATATGTCAAATTTATATCCAACTGTAATAAATGTAATAAATATCTTCTACAATTTAAACATAATTACAGTTGATCTCTAAATATTTAAAAATAATTAATACTTGAAAATTGAGATGAGATGAAAAAAATAATAATTTAAAACTATATTATTTCTCATCTACAATAATTTCTACGCAAATAAAACGTAAACGACTGAATGTTGATCATATTTTAGTTGGTTTTCAATATTTAAAATTATAAATTTAAACATTGTTGACATAAAATTTTTCTCATATCTTTATAAAACTTTTGGGTTTTTACATAAATAATTTCTTAAAGGTTTTCTAAACGTTTCTGTTAATATTTCCAAGATTTTGATTCTTTATCAGATGAACATTTTTCTATCGACTCCAGAAACTTTATAAAGACGATAAAAACAAAATATATGGAATATTCTAAATATTTTCTAACTATTTTAATTTAATTTTAAAGGAACTATTGAGTTTTTCTTCTTTATCAGCAGCTGCAGGATCATTTATTTACCAATAATATAAAATCTGCAGCAGCAGAAACTGATTAAAAACATTTTAACTTGTAGAATAAAACGACTGAAGGAAATAAAACTTCTTTCCGTTACATTCAGTTTGGTTCCAGATCCAAAGATCAGAGAAACGCTGATTCTAAACCTGTCGGCTGGTTTCTGGTTTTATTTTATTCAGTTGGTTTAGTTTTTACTTTTATTAAAGTTAATTTTTCTCTGTCAGCTTCTTGTAACTCTGAGTTTTATCAGTTAGGAAATGCATAAAAATATTTAACAGTAATTAGATTTTGATCAACTATAGTATAAATTACTGTCACTGTTTTAGACATTATTCTCTAATATGAATAAAAAGAAAATATATATTTTCTAATGTTCTGGTATTTTTGAACAAGTTTTTCCATCAGTTACTGATATTTTTAATTAATTCTCTAATAATCATAAAAACATGTAAATCTTGAAGCAGCTGAAAGTGACTTTAATCTAGTTTTATAAAACCAGTAAATGTTGGTTCTTACCTGTTACATACAGTTTGGTTCCAGAACCAAAGATCCAGTCAACCCATCCACAGTGAGACAGACTGATACAAAAACCCATCGGCTGATTTCTGGTTTTATTATCTTCAGTTTTTCTCCTTCAGCTTCATGAGTTTTATCATTTAATAAATATATAAAGAATATTTTACAAGAATTATACTTTTATCAGCAGATATTAACAGATATTAGAGTTAGTGTGAGTTTACAAATATTGTTCTGTAATATTGGTTAAAATACTGCATTTATGTTGTAATAATGGTTAAAATACTACATGTATGTTGTAATAATGGTTAAAATACTACATGTATGTTGTAATAATGGTTAAAATACTACATTTATGTTGTAATATTGGTTAAAATACTACATTTATGTTGTAAAGTTTCCCTGAACTTGTTTCTATGAATCATTGATATTTTATCATTGATTCTCCACTAATGATAAAATCCAACATGTAAACCTGCAGCAGCACAAAGTGACTCTAAACTCATTCTAACTTCTCCAGTAAACCCAGTCAGTGCTGGTTGGTTCTTACCGGTTCCATCCAGTCTGGCTCCAGAACCAAAGCGGTACCAGTATCCTCCACAGAACCCGGCCTGCTGCTGAACGGGTCGGCTGAGGGGAACCGGTCCAGATGATGCAGCAGGACCAGGTTTCAGCTCCATGATGAGTTTCTCTGATGTTCACATCAACATGGCTGCTGAAGTTGCTGTGAGGTTCTGATGGATCAGAACCATCAGAAATGTGCTGTGAAGGTCCAAAGTGGGTCTGCAGGAAGCTCTGCAGACATCATGTCTAAAGCTCTCATCTCTCCCACTGGGTCTCCTGGTTTGTTGGGACGTCGTCTTGCTGAAAGTCTTCAGTCTGAGCTGCAGCTGCTGAGATCATGAATGCAGCACGGAGGGGGGGGGGGGGGTTGAGGGGGGAGGAGGGGGAGGGAGGGAGAGAGAGGGAAAGTAGGGGGGGAGGGGGGCTGTGGTTTCCTGGAGGCTGATGGAGCCATGAAGCTCACACTGATCAGGGCTGGAGTCTGGCAGAGGTCATGACCTTTCACACTGATCAGGGCAGCAGAGGTCATGACCTTTCACACTGATAAGGGTGGAGGCTGGCAGAGGTCATGACCTTTCACACTGATCAGGGCAGCAGAGGTCATGACCTTTGACCTGCTGTGAGTCTGACTCTCTGAATGCTGATTAAACCTCCAGACTCACTGAGCCGGCCCAATGCAGAAGCAAACCAAGCAGCTGCTTGGGGCCCCAAACCTTCAGGGCCCCATAAACAGATTTTAACAGGATCACAGATCTAGAAATTTAACATTTAGTTACTGAGAATAAAATGATGTTAAAATTTGTAACATTTTAGTTTAGGGTTTAAAGTTTGTAAAGTACAAAGAACATCTTCATAGTCAGATTGTTGTTGCCATGGCTACAGTTTGAAGTGATGTTGTTAATAGGAAGAGGGGCCCTAAATCATTTTCCACCTGAGGCCCCTTCCAGCCTTGTTCCGGCCCTGCATGATGAGCATCTGCTGGGTTTGAGGGACAAACATGGAGATTTAATGAATGTGGTTCTAGAGGAGAGGAGAGGAGAGGAGAGGAGAGGAGAGGAGAGGAGAGGAGAGGAGAGGAGAGGAGAGGAGAGGAGAGGAGAGGAGAGGAGAGGAGAGGAGAGGAGAGGAGAGGAGAGGAGAGGAGAGGGAGAGGAGAGGAGAGGGAGGAGGGAGGAGAGGAGAGGAGAGGAGAGGAGAGGAGAGGAGAGGAGAGGAGAGGAGAGGAGAGGAGAGGAGAGGTTCAGCTCCTGGAGCTGCACTGGAAACACTAACTAGTTATTATTACTAACAATAATACATACAGTAAATGATTGATCTGTATTTTACCGATTTTACAGCCTCTCCTCGGGCTGCCACCTTATCGTGGTGGAGGGGTTTGAGTGTCCCAATGATCCTAGGAGCTCTGCTGTCTGGGGCTTTATGCCCCTGGTGGGGTCACCCAAGGCAGACAGGTCCTAGGTGAGGAACCAGACAAAGCGCAGCCCGAAGACCCCTTATGATGGATGATAGGTATTTTTCTAGAACCTACATAAAGGAACCACAGACAACGTATATGAATTTTATAGCCAAGCTTTTGCAAAAGGAGAAGACTCTGTCAACTGCTCCTCCGAGCTGTTCACAGAGCGTCTGAAGATCTTTGGGTACAGCTTGTCTTTTATTATCAAGCAACAAAGAGGGAGGATAGGCAAGATAGACAGCAGAGGAAAAACAGCAAAGGTCGTAAAACAATTTACCTAAACAACTAGCAACCCAGTTCCAGATGTGATATCTGATCTACGGTCTGAGCCCGGTTCAAATCTCGGTCAAACTGTTTCACATGAAGATGAACAGGCAGCTGTGACCTCCAGGTTAGTTTATACACACTAAAGAAGAGAACACTTTAAACTGACTAACATTAGACTGAATATGAACTAAAGTAACAACAAAATGATAATACCAAAAAATCTCTATCAATGGACGCAAACTTTGGACTTGGTTTTCCCTCGCCCTGACACAGGTCACCGAGGCCCCACTCTGGAGCCAGGCCTGGAGGTGGGGCACGATGGCGAGCGCCTGGTGGCCGGGCTTTTACCCACGGAGCCCGGCCGGGCTCAGCCCAAAGAGGAGACGTGGGTCCCCCTTCCGATGGGCTCACCACCTGTCCGAGGGGCCAAAGGGGTCGGGTGCATTGTGCTATGGGCGGCAGCCGAGGGAGGGGACCCTGGTGGTCTGATCCTCGGCTGCAGAAGCTCTTGGGACGTGGAACGTCACCTCTCTGGTGGGGAAGGAGCCGGAGCTAGTGTGCGAGGCTGAGAGGTTCCGGCTAGAAATAGTCGGCCTCACCTCGACGCATGGCTCTGGTTCTGGAACCAGTCTCCTTGAGAGGGGCTGGACGTACTTCCACTCTGGAGTTGCCCACGGTGAGAGGCGCCGGGCTGGAGTGGGCATACTTGTTGCCCCCCATCTTGGCGGCTGTATGTTGGGGTTCACCCCGGTGAACGAGAGGGTAGCCTCCCTCCGCCTATGGGTGGGGGGACGGGTTCTGACTGTTGTCTGTGCTTACGGGCCAAACAGCAGTTCAGATTACCCACCCTTCTTGGAGTCCTTAGAGGGAGTACTGGAGAGTGCCCCTCCTGGGGACTCCCTTGTTCTACTGGGGGACTTCAACGCTCACGTGGGCAATGACAGTGAGACCTGGAGAGGCGTGGTTAGGAGGAACGGCCCCCCCGATCTGAACCCAAGCGGTGTTCTGTTGTTGGACTTCTGTGCTCACGTGACTCTGCAATATCGCATGGACATCGAGGGCAGTTCCCCTGAATTGGCAGACTGGGGTGGTGGTCCCCCTGTTTAAAAAGGGGGACCGGAGGTTGTGCTCCAATTACAGGGGGATCACACTCTTAAGCCTCCCTGGTAAGGTCTATTCAGGGGTTCTGGAGAGGAGGGTCTGTCGGATAGTCGAACCTCGGATTCAGGAAGAGCAGTGTGGTTTTCGTCCTGGTCGTGGAACATTGTAACAGCTCTACACCCTCAGTAGGTCCTGGAGGGTTCTGGGAGTTCGCCCAACCAGTCTTCATGTGTTTTGTGGACTTGGAGAAGGCGTTCGACCGTGTCCCTCGGGGGGCCCTGTGGGGGGTACTCCGGGAGTATGGGGTACCGGGCCCTTTGATACGGGCTGTCAGGTCCCTGTATGACCGGTGTCAGAGTCTGGTCCGCATTGCCGGCAGTAAGTCGGGCTCGTTTCCGGTGAGAGTTGGACTCCGCCAAGGCTGCCCTTTGTCACCGATTCTGTTCATTACCTTCATGGACAGAATCTCTGACCAGCCGAGGTGTTGAGGGGATCCATTTTGGTGGCCTTGGGATCACATCTCTGCTTTTTGCGGATGATGTGGTCCTGTTGGCTTCATCGGATCGTGATCTGCAGCTCTCACTGGAGCGGTTCGCAGCAGAGTGTGAAGCGGCCGGGATGAGGCTCAGTGCCTCCAAATCCGAGGCCATGGTCTTGAGCCGGAAAAGGGTAGAGTGCCTTCTCCGGGTCAGGGGGGTCGTCCTGCCTCAAGTGGAGGAGTTTAAGTATCTGGGGATCTTGTTCATGAATGAGGGAAGAAGGGAGCGGGCGATCGACAGGCGGATTGGGGCAGCGTCTACTGTGAAGCGGGCGCTGTACCGGTCCGTCGTGGTGAAGAGAGAGCTGAGCCAAAAAGCGAAGCTCTCGATTTACCGGTCGATCTACGTTCCCACCCTCATCTGTGGTCATGAGCTTTGGGTCATGACCGAAAGAACGAGATCACGGATACAAGCGGCCGAAATGGGTTTCCTCCTCCGCAGGGTGGCTGGGCTCTCCCTTAGAGAGAGAAGCTCGGTCATCCGGGAGGGACTCAGAGTAGAGCCGCTGCTCCTCCACGTCGAGAGGAGCCAGTTGAGGCTCGGGCATCTGGTCAGGATGCCTCCTGGACGCCTCCCTGGTGAGGAGTTCATGTCCCACCGGGAGGAGGGGAGACCCAGGACACGCTGGAGGGATTACGTCTCTCGGCTGGCCTGGGAACGCCTTGGGGTTCCTGGAGGAGCTGGAAGAAGTGGCTGGGGAGGGAAGTCTGGGCCTCCCTTCTGAAGCTGCTGCCCCCGCGACCCGACCCCGGATAAGCGGAAGAAAATGGATGGATGGATTTTACAGAATCAAAAACCAAACAAATTAAGGTTTGATTATAAAAAGTCTTGTGTCCAAAATCATCCATTAATAAATTAATAAAGATCTTAAAACTGTTTACTAGTAATTAAATCAATTATTACTCACATTTATCAGAATTTGATTCTCATGTTAATCAACGTTTGTCCTGCTGGTGGCGCTAGAGAAAACAGGATCTCAGCAGAACATCTGATGGACACAAAGCTGAACTGAGATCAGATCAAGATTTGAGTTTTAAGATGAAATGAAGTGAAATTTTCTGCTGAACTCTGTTAATATCAGATCTGGAAGTGATTTGATTAGGAAAATAAAATACCTATAGACTGATTTTCAATATTAATCTCCGATCCATTATAGTGTTTGTCAGAATGATGAAGATTCTGATCTCTGACTATATGAATTAAAATAATAGATTTTTAAATAAATCCAGTAAAATGATGAAACATTAGAGTCTAAAACTCAGAGAGTCTCTGTGTGAGATGGAGGTGAAATCAGTGAACCTGGGCTGTGGTTTACTGCTCTCTATGTCACAAACTGACATCTGATCATCTGGAGGTTTTTGTTCAGGCTGAACGAATCATTTCTCACTGTGGGAACCAGAATAACAGCCGCAGTAGTAGGAGGCTGAATGATCCAGTTTCACTTTATTGATCTTCAGCTCCCAGCCTTTATGAGTTTTTTCAGCTGAAAAATCATTTAGTTGAGGATGACTTGAATAACTTTTGTCAATGATACCGTTACTCCTATTAATATCAAATATCACTCTGAATGTTTCAGTTTCTTTCTTCTGGTACCAGGTTACAACATAACCACCACACTGATTAGTTCCTCCACAGCTGATGGAGACGCTCTGCCCGGATCTCCTGGTCAGAGTCAGATGGTCCTGAACCAGGTGTGTTGCCATGGCAGCCAGCGCTGTAGAGACACAGACAGACAGGTGAAGGTTAGTGTGACAGTGTTTGTTCCAGGTGGGCTTTGTTGGCTCCTGATTGGTGGAAACACTCACCTGAACCCAGCCAGCACAGAGCAGCAGCTGGGAGGAAAAGCATTGTGTGCAGTGGAGTTTCCTCTGGTGAACCTGGGGAGAAGTGGCTCTGATGCAGCTGAGGCCAAACAAGGACGAGCTGAGAGATCAGAGCAGAGGAACCAGAGCTCCCATCAGCCCCTGCAGCCCCCAGAGAGGAGGAAGCTGCTGATTGGACCATGAGAGGAGGAAGCTGCTGGTTGGACCATGAGAGGAGGAAGCTGCTGGTTGGACCATGAGAGGAGGAAGCTGCTGATTGGACGAGAGGAGGAAGCTGCTGATTGGACCATGAGAGGAGGAAGCTGCTGGTTGGACCATGAGAGGAGGAAGCTGCTGGTTGGACCATGAGAGGAGGAAGCTGCTGATTGGACGAGAGGAGGAAGCTGCTGATTGGACCATGAGAGGAGGAAGCTGCTGGTTGGACGAGAGGAGGAAGCTGCTGATTGGACCATGAGAGGAGGAAGCTGCTGATTGGACCATGAGAGGAGGAAGCTGCTGATTGGACAGGAGGAGGAAGCTGCTGGTTGGATCGATCAGCATCTGATGGAGAAAACTTTGCCTCACAACCAGCAGGTGGCGATGTTTGTTTAAATTAGTTTTTAGCGACACTGAAATTTTTCTGATTCTGATTTTTATTTACAGTTTCCAGTCCGACCATCAAACATCCTGGGAACAACCTGCAGGTGGCGCTGCTACTTTACTTTAACTCAGAGTCAGGAGGTTCAGGTTGCTAGTATTACCTCTGTGGTCTAGTCAAAGTTTCATTATTGCTGCTTCCAGATTCTGACATTATGAAGGAAAAGACATGAATTAATCTGGATCATCTATACTGATATATCTGTTTCTGCTTGTTTTGTCATTTTCAGTATTTAAGACATTAAATTATGAAGGCTGATTATTTTACTGACTTTCCTTCAGTCGGGCCAACAGAACCAAGCTGAGTCCATGTTCTGGTCTGATTGGACTCAGTGACCTGCTGATGTTTGGAAGAACTGCAGAGAAAAACTTTGACCATGTTTTACACCAAAACGTCGTAATATGAGAGAATTTTACTGAGATGAGGTGAAATTAATCCCTGATTTATGAAAATAATTTAATGAAGCCATAAAAGTTTTGGTCCTCAGAATAACTGAGTTCTGACATAAACTCAGCTCAGCCTCTTTAACGTTCAGAAGCTGAGCTGAGTTTAGGTTTCAGATAAATTATTACAGTAAAACCAGGATTAAATCAAACTGTAGTTTATGATTTGCTAACTGATAAATATGAAGTTAAATAAGTTTGAGATGAATAAACTCTCATTTCTGTCATATTTTAATACAGAAGCTAGAAAACATTGAGATGATCTGAAGGATCAGAAATTACTGTTAGGTCTATTTTTATTTTACTTCATTAATTTTATTATGAAGTATTTCTGATCAAACTGGAGTCAAATTTCCAAATTCTCACAGAATGAAAAAGAAACAAGTTTTAACCAAAAATTAATCAGATAAAGAGCCGAATTTATAAAACATCTTTTATTAGATTTTTATTGAAAAAAGAAAAACTAATTCAGAAAAGTTTCTGATTTTACTTATATACATTATAATAATTTTCATCCTTAAAATGTTTAATTGACCTGGTGTGCTGTGGTGGCGCAGCGGTTCAGCACAACCCACATGTTGAATCCTTAGTCCTTTATGCGGCCGTCGCTGGTTCGATTCCCGGCCTGGTGACCTTTGCTGCATGTCTTCCTTTCTCTCAATACCCAATTAACTATCACATAAAGGAAACTAGAGCCAATAAAACCTTTTAAAAAATTTTATTGACTTCATATTTATATGTTGGTCTGTCTGATAATTTTTTTTATTAAATGATTGATAATTTGAATATATTTTTTTACCAGATACTTTATTTATTTCCTGGACGGATGATTTTTATTCTTCTTGAGTAAAAACCTGCTGAATGAACAGTTTTAGCTCTGAATCCTGTGGGGCTGATTCGACTGACGGAGCCGATTGCTGAGCTGTGAGTTCAGCTCTGAGCTGTTTCTCTCTCAGATGAAGAACTCAGGTGCTTCCTGAACGACTGTTTCAGTCGATGCTTGTAACTGTCATGGTGTTATTAAAGTGAGAAGCCACAGCTAACGGTGTGGAGGCTGCAGAGCACAAACCCACACAGCTGCTGCTGGTCTGATGGCGATCAAACCCAGCATGAGATTATCGCTAATCTGATCCAAACTGCCTGCAGATTAACCTCATCCTGTTCAGCTGCATTCATCTGTAAAAATCTGTAATGTTTTTTACTTTATTGTTCTTTATTCTTGTCTCCAAATTCAAAGCATTTTCTACATTTTCTTTATCAAAGGATGATTTATGAATCTTCAGCTGCTCATTAATTTATGATGTTTTATTCAGAGACGCTGAGATTCAAGAGCAAATTTGATTGTTTTTATTTTAAATATAGAATAAAAAAACTGACCTCAAATATTAAATCATAGCAGCAGACAAAGTCATTATTATTATTATTATTATTATTATTATTATTATTATTATTATTATTATTATTATTATTATTATTATTATTAATTTCCATCCATCTGTTTTGTTGATCTTTGCATGTTAAAACATTTTATGATCATATTTAATACTTTTTATTCTAGTTTTGTTATTTATTAATTTCGATCATGCCCAATATTTTCAGATTAAACTACATCACAAATTACAAAGAAACAAAATGAGTTGAATCAAATTCTTTATTATTTAAATCTTATTTCCTCACATATGGAATACAGAAAATCACCTTACATTCAAACTGATAAAGATAAAATATATTCGGATTTAATTTGAGTTAAATGAGGTTCAGCTGGCAGAAACAAAACATTCATAAACTCGGTAAAGAATAAAATCAATTCTTTGCAATAAAAACATTAAATGTAAACAAAGCAGAAATATGCAAATTGTAATAAAAAGCCTCAAAAGATTAAGAGAATCTTCACATTCCTAAAATATTAATGACGTTTTAATCTCCTGTTGGATGAACAGCATAGAAATGCAGCATGTAGAAGCGTTTTCACGTTTATGAACAGAAAATCCTGGAGTTTTACATTCATGTCTGAAGCTTCCAGGACAAACTGGGATCCAGTCAGTCGGTTCTGCTGGTTCCACAGACGCTGATCAGGGACAGACAGCAGAAGTAGAGCAGACTCTTGGCCATGAGCAGCGAGTAGATGAGGAAGAGGAGCTGCTGGCTGAAGCCCAGAGACTCAGTGGGGGGCGGAGGGCCGGCGGGGCGAGGGGCCACTGAGAGAAACACAGAACACCAGAATATCGGAACATCAGAATATCAGAATATCAGAATATCAGAATATCAAAACATCAGAATATCAGAATATCAAAACATCAGAATATCAGAACATCAGAATATCAGAATATCAGAATATCAAAACATCAGAATATCAGAATATCAGAATATCAGAATATCAGAATATTAGAACATTGGAACATCAGAATATCAGAATATCAGAATATCAAAACATCAGAATATCAGAATATCAAAACATCAGAATATCGGAACATCAGAATATCAGAATATTAGAACATCGGAACATTAGAATATCAGAATATCAAAACATCAGAACATCGGAATATCAGAATATCAGAATATTAGAACATTGGAACATCAGAACATCGGAATATCAGAATATCAGAATATGAGAACATCGGAACATCAGAATATCAAAATATCGGAACATCAGAATATCAGAATATTAGAATATTAGAACATTAGAATATCAGAACATCAGAATATCAGAACATCGGAACATCAGAACTTCAGCTGCTGAAGGGAACCAGAGCTGCTTAATCACTCGGTTAAATTTACCTGAGTAACTTTTAAAAAAGTATTTTCGCTACGTTGTATATGTTACGGCATCAGTGGGCCCTGCCCTCTTTTTCCTTGCAGGGTTCTGCAGTCAGGCCCTGCAGGTGTTGGGTGTTCCTCTGATTGGCGTCCTGCAGCTTTAAAGCTGCTAGGCGTACAGCAGAGGGGGCTTTTCCCTTCCCTCTCCTCAGATCCCCACTTGGTTTGGTTTGTATCTTTTGGTTGAGTTTTGTTAGGTTTTGCATTCGCTCATTTCTGGTTATTTATAGGTTTTGCTCTAATCTATTTTGGTTTCTTATTTCAGGCATTTCTTTTTTCTTCAGGGTTATTTCTTTCATATAACTTAATAAATTCTACTTTCATTTACACATTAAATCCTTGTGTGGTCTCCATTAATGTTGCCCCATCAAACGAGCCTGGTGGACGTAACATTGTGGGGGCTCGTCCCTTCATGGTTGCCATTGTGGGAGCTAATTATGCTGATTGGCCTCATTGGTGAGTTCAGGTTGCAGTTACATGCCCCTGACTTTGGTTTTCCTGTACTGCAGGTTATTTGGCTAGTTTAAGGAATTTTACCTTACTAGATTTTGGACATTTTTGATGTTTCATGTTTGTTGCTGGAGGTCCATGAGGATTTTGTTGGTAGGGGAGAGAGGGTTGTGTTTGAAAAAAAGGTAAGTGCTGTCTGGTATTTGTTTGTGGCAACTTCATTTTAGATTACCCTGTTTGTTGTTTTGGTTTGTTATTTTTGGGTTGGACTCTGGGCTGAGGGCACCGCCGTGGTTTGCTGCCTGAGAGGTCTTGGCCTGGAGGGATTTGCTGCCAGCGGTATCTTGGTGCTTAAGTGACTTGGCTCTTGGAGGAAGGCCTGAAGACTAGGCTAAGGTTAGTCAGGGTTTTTGGCACTTAGTTAGTGGTAGGAAAATGGAGGTTTGCCATTTGTTTGTACCAGTCATGCACTTCCTTGTGGTTGTTTAAACAATTGGGGTATATTTTGACCTGTATTGTTTTTTTTTTGAAAGTGGGGTTGTTGGGTTAGTTTGGTTTGAGGATGGACGTTGTGAGTTCTTTCTTGTCTTCTCCAACATTAGAACTCTTGGAAAAGCTTACAAAGGAGCAGATTCGTCAAGTAGCTGAACACTTTAAAGTTGATCTTGAAGATGTAAAAGGATTAAGGTTACCTCCGCTAAGAAGTTTTTTAAAAGACGAACTTGTAAAACTGAATGTCTTTCCTGTCTCTCTTTCAGATGCTGATGTGACAGATGAAACTTCCCTCGGTTCAGTTTCTTTAACTGGTGCTCCAAATGAATTGTCGAGCTCAACAGTGTCTCAAGCTTCTCAATTAAAGTTTCAGTCGAATAAAACTGAGATGGAAATGCAGTTGGAGTTAGAAAATTACGACTAGCACATGAGCTTGAGGAGAGAAAATTAGAGTTACAGGAAAAGCGGCTAGCATATGAGCTTGAGAAAAAACTAGCTTTACAGGAAAAGCAGCTAGCACAGGAACAAGAAGAGAAGAGGTTGGCACATGAGTTGGAGGTGAAGAAATTATCTTTGGAAGCTGAGCGCCTGAAGTTGAGGTCTGAGGGCAGGTTAAGTGGTGGATCTGTTAATCTGTCTCAAGGTGGTGATGGGTTTTCTGGACATAACTTGGTTAACATGTTGAAGCTGTTGCCTAAGTTTAATGAAAGAGATCCTGATGTGTTTTTCTCTTGTTTGAGGACATGGCAGAGGACAATGACTGGAGTGATCTAGATTGCTCCATGCTGCTGCAAAGTGTGCTTGTGGGTAAGGCCCAAGAAGCATATGTTTCATTAACTTCAGCTGAAAGAAAGGTATACACATCTGTTAAAAAGCTGTGTTGAAAGCTTATGAATTGGTTCCTGAGCATTACAGGCAACAATTTAGGAGCTGCAGGAAAGCTGAAAAACAGTCAACACGGATCTGGTCAGAGAACTAAACACCCAGTTTTCTCGTTGGTTATCAGCTGAAGGTGTGGATGATTTTGAATCACTTTGTGACTTGATGGTGTTGGAACAGTTCAAGAACATTATTCCAGAACGGGTGGCTATATATATCAATGAACATGAAGTAAAAACTGCTGCTAAAGCTGCCGTCTTAGCAGACGAGTATGTTCTGACCCATAAAGCTTTGAGGGATTCTCATTTGAAAGGTGACCACAGCCTTAAGGAATTTCATTATGACCGGTTTCCTGGTAAAAATGGATTGGATCATACACTGAGATCTAAAGCAGACTTGGTTTGTAACTATTGTCGCCAGAAGGGACACTGGAAAAATGAGTGTCCTCTGAATATCAAAACTAAATCAAATAGGGGCAAACAGGATCATCGAAAACCTGTGGCTTTAGCCAGTGTTACACAGTTGCATTCAGTGGAGTCTACACCGCTACCTAAAGTTGAAAGTGTAAGACCAACTGTCTTAGCTGCACCTCTTGACTTTCAATCTTTTTCAGAGCTGACCGATTCGGATCCCCAGAACTTTGTGAAGGATGTCGGACAAGATTACTCTCCTTTCATCACACATGGGTTTGTTACTCTGAATGGAAGTTCTAATAAAGTGGCTGTAAAGATTCTGCGTGACACCGGAGCATCTGAATCTTTCATCTTGGATTCTATTTTGCCATTTTCTTCATGTTCTGATACTGGTCGTAGTGTCTTAATTAGAGGTATTGGGATGGAAACTTTCTCTGTGCCTCTCCATAGGATCTATTTGCAGTCAGAACTGGTACAAGGAGAAGTGACGATAGGTGTTCGTCCTTCTTTGCCTGTGGAAGGGGTGTCTCTCATTTTAGGAAACAATCTGGCAGGTGGACGTGTGTGGCGAGATGTTGCACCTCCTCTAGTGGTCCGAGCGTCTCCATCTGTTTCCGTGTCAGACAAATGTGCTCAAGACTTCCCTGAGGCGTTTCCAGCTTGTGCAGTAACTCGTGCCATCACTCGTGCTTTGGCTGATAAGGAGGTTGAGTCTGGTAAGCCTAGTTCTGTTGAGAAGACTGCTTGTTTGCCAACTCTTCCTGTTCCTTTGTCACTCAGTGAGTTGATTGCAGCCCAACAGGAGGACACAACCTTAGCTGTCCTGTTTGACCAAGTCCAGACAGCTGAACAGGACACAAAAACGTCATGTGGGTATTTTCTACAAGCAGATCTGTTGGTACGTAAATGGTTACCCTACAGTGACAGGGATATTGTTGGTCCAATTTATCAAGTTGTTGTTCCAGTCAAGTTCAGAAACCTTGTTTTGAAAACTGCTCATGGAGAATTGTCTGGTCATTTCGGAGTCAATAAAACTTATAATAGAGTTTTACATCATTTTTATTGGCCGCGACTGAAAAAAGATGTTGCTGCGTTTGTGAAAACCTGTCACACTTGTCAACTAACTGGAAAACCTAATCAGACGTTGAAACCAGCTCCACTTTTTCCAATACCTGCTGCTGATAAGCCTTTTGAACACTTGATCATTGACTGTGTTGGCCCACTGAGTCCTTCAAAGTCCGGATCAGTGTATTTACTGACAGTTATGTGTAAAAGCACTCGTTATCCTGCAGCATATGCTCTGAAAACCATTACAACAAAGTCTGTGGTCAAAGCTTTGTCTAACTTTATTTCAGTGTTTGGAATCCCAAAGACCATTCAGACTGACAGAGGTACCAATTTCACCTCACGCATGTTTGGTGAGATTTTGAAACAACTAGGTGTAGTCCATCAACAGAGCAGTGCTTATCATGCTCAAAGCCAGGGGGCACTAGAGCGTTTTCACCAAACCCTGAAGGCTTTGTTGAGGGCATACTGCACAGAGTTGAGTAGAGACTGGGAAGAAGGTCTGCCTTGGCTACTTCTGGCAGCTCGTGAAGTTGTACAAGAGAGCACAGGGTTCAGTCCAAATGAACTAGTGTTTGGACATCATGTGCGTGGTCCTCTTGCTATTTTAAAAACCAACTTGGAGAGGTCTGAGCCACCATCAAACCTGTTTGACTACATCAATGGTTTTCGTCGCAGACTTTTCTTGGCTGGCAAACTAGCTTCTGAGAATCTTAAAAAGGCTCAGAGGAAAATGAAGCGATGGTTTGACCAGAAAGCTGAAAATAGAGTGTTTCATCCAGGAGATAAGGTGCTTGCCTTACTTCCCATTCAGAGTTCACCTTTCCAAGCAAAGTTTTATGGTCCGTATTCTGTGTTGAGATGGGTGTCACCACAGGACTATGTGGTTTCTACCCCAGACCGTAAACGACCAACTCAGCTTTGCCATGTGAACTTATTGAAGCCTTACTTTGGTTCTACTTTGGAAGAAAAAGATGGGAAGGCAGTTGCTGCTTCTGTGAAGGCAGACTCGAGCTGCAACACAGGTTTGGATGAGGATGTGCAGACTCCAGATGACACAGTGTTCCAGCCCAGACTTAAAAACTCTGAGATGTTGTCTAACATACAGACATTATTGAGTCATTTGTCTGCAGAAAGAAGTGAGCAGTTGAAGCAGTCCATTATGGATTTTCAAGCCTTGTTCAGTGACATTCCAACATGTACCAATTTAATTGAGCATGACATAGATGTGGGAGATGCGCAACCCATCCGTCAACATTTTTATCGTGTGCCTCCTGAGAAAAGTAAGTTTTTGGAGTCAGAAATTCAGTATTTGCTGGACAATGGCCTGGCTAAACCATCTTGTTCTAGTTGGTCTTCGCCATGTTTGTTGGTTAAAAAACCTGACGGTACTTATAGATTCTGTACTGATTATAGGAAACTGAACAGCATTACAAAGCCTGACTCTTACCCGCTTCCTCGGATGGAAGATTGTGTCGATCAGGTTGGAACTGCAAAGTATGTGAGTAAATTTGATTTGCTCAAAGGTTATTATCAAGTACCCTTGTCTGCTCGAGCCCAAGAGGTGTCTTCCTTTATTGTACCATCAGGATTATACTCTTACACTGTAATGAGTTTTGGCCTTAGGAATGCACCTGCCACTTTCCAACGGCTGATGAATAAAGTAGTGGCTGGTTTGGAAGGTTGTGCTGTCTACTTGGATGATGTAGTGGTCTTCAGTGACACCTGGATTGAACACGTGCTGCGTATCCAGAAGTTGTTTCAGTGTCTTCAGGATGCTCGCCTAACTGTGAACTTAGCTAAATGTGAGTTTGCAAGAGCTACAGTGACTTATCTGGGAAAAGTTGTTGGGCAAGGACAAGTGAAACCAGTAAGGGCAAAAGTCCAAGCCATTGATGGTTTCCCACCTCCTTCCTCAAAAAAGGAGTTGATGAGATTTCTGGGGATGGTGGGTTACTATAGAAACTTTTGTGAGAACTTTTCTACTGTAGTGGCTCCATTAACAGACCTATTGAAGGCTAAAGTCCAGTTTAGGTGGTCATCAGTTTGTCAGAAGGCATTTGAAAATGTCAAGTTTCTCTTGAGCACTGCACCAGTCTTGTCTGCTCCAAGATTAGACCGGCCATTCCAGGTACAGGTTGACGCAAGTCAAGTGGGTGCAGGAGCCATTTTGTTGCAGACTGACGAAGGAGGAATTGACCATCCAGTGTGTTTCTTTTCTAGGAAGTTCAATCAACATCAACTTAATTATTCGACCATTGAGAAAGAGGCCTTGGCCCTTATTTGGGCCCTGCAGCACTTTGATGTGTATGTGGGTGGGGGTGCATTTCCTGTTGTGGTATATTCAGATCATAACCCTTTGACCTTTTTGCACTCTTTACAGAGCCCCAATCAGCGGTTGATGCGATGGGCCTTATTTCTACAGCCTTACAACCTTGAAATTCGGCACATTCGAGGCACTGAAAATGTGCTGGCTGATGCATTGTCTCGTGCCATTGATGGACCAGACTAGCAGGAAAAAATGTCTACAGAGGTCCTAGTGGGAACCTCTGTTTTAAGGGGGAAGGTGTTACGGCATCAGTGGGCCCTGCCCTCTTTTTCCTTGCAGGGTTCTGCAGTCAGGCCCTGCAGGTGTTGGGTGTTCCTCTGATTGGCGTCCTGCAGCTTTAAAGCTGCTAGGCGTACAGCAGAGGGAAGGCTTTTCCCTTCCCTCTCCTCAGATCCCCACTTGGTTTGGTTTGTATCTTTTGGTTGAGTTTTGTTAGGTTTTGCATTCGCTCATTTCTGGTTATTTATAGGTTTTGCTCTAATCTATTTTGGTTTCTTATTTCAGGCATTTCTTTTTTCTTCAGGGTTATTTCTTTCATATAACTTAATAAATTCTACTTTCATTTACACATTAAATCCTTGTGTGGTCTCCATTAATGTTGCCCCATCAAACGAGCCTGGTGGACGTAACATATACTTTTCGCTTCTACTTGAGTAACTTAATGAAGCATCTCTGCTCTTGCTGGAGTAAAATGTATGGATTGATTGATAATTTGATCAGTTCCTCGGGACTTGAGTCATTTCTACTTTAACCTGAGTAAATGTTCTGGCCTCTTCTGTCAGTAACTTACAGCCGGATCTCTGAGTCTCTTTACCTGTTTTTGAGGGAGTCTCTTTAGCGCCCCCTTCATGTTGGACGGAGCAGCGGTACTGGTAGGCGAGCTGAGGATCCGGATCCACCATCCTGATGGAGGAGAAACGACCCGACTCTCTGACCTCCAGCTGCTCCGCTCCAGCAGGAAGAACCTCCTCCTTCCCGTCCTCCTTCTTCCTTTTCCAGGTGAACCGGACCACCGGCGGGAACATTCCTGAAGCGACGCATAGCAGCGGCTCCTTCCGGTCCGGCTGCAGCTCCTTCCGGTCCGGCTGCAGACCGGAAACCGCGGAGTACAGACTCACCTCAGGGTCCTGCTGCTTTCTGACGTCTGAAGCGTCTGTTGAGAAAAAAACATTTCAATAAACACCAAAACAAAAACATCATCATAACTAAGGCAGGAATTTAACTGAAGCATTGATGGAAAGAAACAAAACAAGAAATTATTTAAAATAAATGTCAAATAACTGAATTCTTGAAGGATTTTCCAGCCCAGAGTTTATCAGATGTGATTAAAAAAACAAACTAAATAAATAAACTGTCTGCAACAAACTTATGATTTTTAATTATCTGTCACTGAAGTCCTTAAAAATGTATATTTATATAAATACAGGCTTCATATGACACCCAACAGCAACAATATAAGATCCTTTACATTTGTGAATACATGACATAATAATAATAATAATAATAATAATCATAATCATAATCATAATCATAATAATAATAATAATAATAATTGTTATTATTATTATTATTATTATTATTATTATGATTATGATTATGATTATGATTATTATTATTGTTATTAGTGTGATAAAAAAAGTTTTATTGTGAGATTTTAATAATTAAAGTGACAAATTATTTTTGCTTAACCTGAACTGGATGAGAAAACTACAAATAAAATAATTAATGTCTTTAATATTAATGAAATATAAAATATATTTTAAATCAATATAAATAGTTTTTAAATATATGTTTTGAATTTCAGAATGAAAAGTTTGTTTTATAGTTTTGTTGTATTTTAATGTTAATTTTAATTTAAGCATGCCCATAATGTTGTTTTAGTAAAAATATTTAAGTGAAAATAAAGATGTAAAATCACCAAATTACTAACATGAATAATTAATAAAATATGATTAATGTGTATAAATCTGGGCTGTAATATAAAGTGTTGCAATAAAGATATAAATAGGAACAGATATTTAATAAGCATCTATAAGTTCCCTCACATGGACTTTGTTTTATTATGCAAGGAAATAATAGAAACTTAAATTTGATTTTAAAAGGTTTTTTTTTTATTTACAATTCAGAAACTGCAGTAAATTCACAATAATAAAATATCAAACTATTTGGAAAAACATAATTTAATTTTATCTCAGTAAGTTTTAAAGTTGATGCAGAATTTACAGATATATTTTTATATTTTTTATAAGAATAAAGTTTGAAAGGTTTAATTTCTTGCGGTAAATTAAACAGATTTAAACCAGCTGCAGTTTCTGCTCTGCTTTTATTTACATTTAATTTTAACCTCAAATTTAACATTTTGTTTCTGTCCCAAATATTTTGAAAAGTAAAATTCCAGCTATATTTACATCATGCATGGTTCTGAGTCTAATAAAATGTTTTAGCCTTGTTGTCAGCGTGCGGATCGGGTGCCCAACACGCGGCGCGGGGGCCGTCTGTGGAGGATTCCTGTCGGGTCTCGATCACAGAATCATTCATTTGGTTTGATGCAGATTCACATTTTAAGAAATTTAAATGTTTTGGAGCAGGACTGACTGACTGAGGCCTTTAAAAAAATACGATTTAAAACTTAAAATGAAACATTTAAAAACACAAAGTATTAATATTCTACCAGCCATGATTTTAATTTTTTAAAATTTAAACAGATTTGTACTAAAGATCAGGTTTGGGTCTGACCTTCTGTAAATAATGTAACAGGGAGAATAATCTGTTATTATGTTGATAAAAATATAGAACAAGACGAACAATCTAAAAAAAATTATGTTTCAAATCTACAATCATTTACAGATTAATTTTCTCCAGTAATCACGATTTTACTTGTTTAATTAAAATGTGTGTAGGTGAAAATAATAATAATAATAATAATAATAATAATAATAATAATAATAATAATAATAATAATAATAATAATAGAGAATTTTGATTTAAACATTTTATTAAAACTTAAAACTTTGTTTGGCCCCCAATGTAAAATGTTTAAATCAGATGAAGTTATGATTATTAGACGTTTAACAGAAACACCTCAGATTTACTGAGAATTAAATATGACATGAATCTAAACTATGAATGAGATTTAATCCAGCATTTAAACATAAACACCTTGGTAACTTCTTCACATCACCTCTGATTAAATGTCATTTTTTACTCTTGTTAACTGAAGAACGGAGCAGAAAAACTTTCCGTTGTTCTCAGAATTCTGGTTTCCTGGTTTCTGCGTTTTTTCCAGGAAACCGGCGGCTGAACAGAAACCAGAAAACAATAAACTTGATCAAACTTTGTCTTTTTAATCAGGTTTCTGTTGCTTTGGAAGGAGGATCAGATTTTGGATTTGCTGACTTTCATATCAACGATCATAAAACATTTTATTCAGACCTGAAAACATTCGGAGCTCAAAACACAAATGCAGGATTTCTGCATCTGAGACAAACATCAGATTAATAATAAAATGTTTTTCTTACCTGATACATAAAGTTTGGTTCCAGTCCCAAAGACCAGGAACTTGGACTCATTGGAGGCTCCTGATCCTCCCACAGCGAAACCCTCTGATACAAAAACCTGCAGAGAGGAAGAAGCCGGTTTCTTTAGGGGTTGCGTGTTTGGGGGGGCTGGGTGTGGCCAAAGGTGATTTCCTGCAAACTTCTACATCTCAGGTAAAAAAGCAGAAATGAAGCTTTTCCATGAACTGGAGCAGATAGAAACGTTGCTGCTTTAGAGAACAAAGTTTAAAAGTTACAATCAAAAGTCACTTTTTAAAACATTCCCATCATTTCTAGTTTCTCTTTCTCTCCACATGGTTGTGGTTTCTCTGGCCTCCTGACCCGTGGCATCCGCTTCTACGATGGTTTTAGATCAAATGAATTTTCTGGTTTTGCATCATTACTTTGGTTTTAACTAGAGATGTGCCGATCAGGTTTTTTCCTGCCGATACCGATACCGATACCGATTACCCATGAGGGCTGATCACGGATACCGATCACGGATACCGATCACATAATTATTGTTTTTTTTTATCATAAACACTACCGGTTACATTATGTGGAAAAAGGAACCATGAATTCACCTTAATTTAGACAAAAACTTGTTTTAATAACTTTTTCCAAGAAGAAAACTAAACTTGCTATTGATATCTTTAACAGACTGATAACGTATGGAGGCTCTGAAGAGGCTAAATTATGCAAAGAGCCAAAATAAAACCTCTCAACATTACCAAAAGATTCAAGTATAAAACTTAACATTCAAAGCCAAATACAGGATCCATTACAATAAACAATCCAGAGTTACTGAATGAAAGCTTCCTGTTAGCATGGCGGCTAGCTGGTTACTGCTAGTTCTGAGTGGCTGTTTCTGACTGAGCGGAGTAATTATGCAGAGCAGGGAGGAGATCGATTATTTTTTGGAGATTATCTGTCTCATGTTAGGACAGCGAAAGTTTTAATACGTATGTAAAATGTATGTTTTTAGGTTAGATGCTGCAGCTTTAAGCAGAGGTTCGGTGTGAGAGTCACTACCAGGTGGAGCAGAAGCGGCGCTCCGTCTGTGAAATATTACTACCTGTAGCGTAGCAGCGGTTCAACAGCGAGAGCAGAACCAGCGTCTTACATCGCAGCTCCAAGACTTAAATCATTTTGCGGGTTATTTGTTTAGCTTTCTGACCGTCATGCTAATCCGGGTGAGTGTTTGTAGCTGTGCTGCTTTACCTGCTATCTGATCCTCCATATGTCTATTTTACTGCAGTGAACCTTGATGTAGCCAAACTCCGTCAAGTATGACATTGTTTTTATGTTCTATTAGCTTCGGTGTGTTGATGCATTTTGACCTGCTTCAATTTTCCGCCGCAACACGCAAACTTCCCCATTCACTCAGTGCGTTATAGTTATAGTTCCACATCGCTTAGGATTTGTTGCTGCGCGTTTGCGCAGAGTGAAGGAAAGAGGAGACCAGCTGCACAGGCAGGCTGAGAAATGAGATGCAGGTGATCGGTATCGGCAACAAGAGCCAATGATCGCCGATCACCGATCATGCACTTTTTCACGAAAATCAGTCAATTATGATCGGTGACCGATCAATCGGCACACCTCTACTTTTAACTTCTTACTGTGGAAAAACACAAAATCTTTCCAAGTAGTTTTGTTCTAGTTTCTATCACCAACATCTTAATACACTTTAACCGAGACTAAATTTAAAAAGACGTTTACTGAGCTTTTCAGCAAGAAACAGGAACCTGTTTGAAGTAAATACTTCCTTAATATTTCTGAAAAAGTCCCAGTTCCACTGACAGATTATTTCACTTCATGTGAAAAAATGTTTTAAGTTATGAGACTGTTAGAAAAATGTGTGTAAATATTTAACGTTTTGTTTCAGAAGGTGATTCACCAAAACCAGCTTCAGGGTCAAAACATCACAAAGTCTTAGAAAAATCTCTCACTGGTTTCCAGATGGATCTTTAGAGGTCCAGGTGAGGGAGTGATTGATGAATAATGATCGAAGATATTGATTTGTCAAACTACTTAGCATGTTAAAGTCAGTTCCATCAGACTAGCGGCAGCAGCAAGTAGCAAACACCTGCTGGAGCTGTGAGTCTGCTGAGCTCATCAAAGTACGATGTTGCTAATGGCGTCATGGAGAAGTACTGCTGATGGAGTCGCAGCTTCTTAAAGAGACAGACGCCAGTTTCATGATGTGAAGTCAAATTTATTTCTATTTAGATGCTTTTTTGTCTGATTCCTGCCTAATAAACAAAACTTAAGATATTAAATCCAAAACAATGACACAAATAACAAGAGCCTCTTATTTGGCACCATTTCATGTGTTGATTTGTTTGAGCAGAAATATTTTAAATTTGTTGTATAATTAGTTAATTATTTACCTTTGAATGATTATGACTTGGGCTGCACAGTGGCGCAGTTGATAGAGCTGCTGCCTTGCAGCAAGAAGGTTCTGGGTTCGATTCCCGGACTTTCTGCATGGAGTCTCCATGTTCTCCCTGTGCATGGTGGGTTTTCTCCGGTTACTCCGGTTTCCTCCCACAGTCCAAGAACATGACTGTCAGGTTAATTGGCCTCTCCAAATTGTGATGGTTGTGTGTCTCTGTGTTGCCCTGGCGACCTGTCCAGGTGACCCCGCCTCTCACCCGGAACGTCAGCTGGAGAGGCAGCAGCAGGGGTGAAAGTAAAGGGGTACGGCAGGGTGCTGCTACCCCTAAAAGATTTAGCGGGGGTAGCAGAACCTGCAAGAGAGGAGAGGCTGTCTGCTGTAAATCATCAGTGGGTTCAAGAACAATCTAAAACACGACTTAATCAGTTAATAAATAGCTTTTTTCTCATTTCATGTTGTTTCTGAACTGTTCGTGCTTTGCCAGAGCAGCGGTGCGATAATACGTGGATCGCGGAAGGTTTTGAGTGGATCTCGGCTTTAGGTAACAAACTGAACGCAGCAGGAGGCTGAGAGCAGCACGTCGTCCTCTGATTGGCTTAAAACGTTCATAACTTTATTAAACAACAACAAAAAAATCAACAAAACGTGTTCAAATCAATGACCCAACAACAATAATAATCTCAGTGATTATTGTTTCAACAAGGTGTTGAGCAATTCTGTGCGTTTCGGTTCCATTATTAAAATAACGAGCAGATCAGGAGTTTAAGATGAACCAATCAGCCACCGCTGAGATCATGAGGATTATTAATGATGCACAATAAAAATATAGAGCATGAAAACCTGATATTGTAACGGACTGAATGTTTTTAACATAACCTGTGCTCAGCTCGAGCGGTTGCCACGGCAACGGGTATACTTAAACGACAGAGAGAGAGAGAGAGAGAGAGAGAGAGAGAGAGTAAAAAGGTGCGAGTGGTTTATAGTTGATCACCTGTTCAGGTTGTTTTACCTTTGACCTTCGCAGCCGCTGTAGTTTCTGAACGTCCTACAAACGACAAACTTGGACTAATTACCTCGTTCTTTGTGAGTATACGTCATTCACAACAAACATCAAACACGGAAAATATGTTTAAGTATTTAACAAACAAATGGCTTCTACCGCGATAATTATGTGAAATTAAATTAATTGTCTGATATAAAAAATAGTTTGGTGCTGTCGGGGCTCAGAGTCTGAGAGGCTTTTCCTCTATTAATTTGTTTTTTGCCTCTTATTTAGTGGAAATATTGATGTTGATGAGATTTTCTCCAAAATAATAACCTTTTTCAACCTTTATAGCTCCACTGTTGAAAATGAGAAACATTCACAAATGACTGTGAAATCAAATCCAGTCCAACATCTGGTTTGAGGTGATCCATCCATCCATCCATCCATCCATCCATCCATCCATCCATCCATCCATCCATCCATCTATCCATCTATCCATCTATCTATCTATCTATCTATCTATCTATCTATCTATCTATCTATCTATCCATCCATCCATCCATCCATCCATCCATCCATCCATCCATCCATCCATCCATCCATCCATCCATCCATCCATTTTCTTACACTCTTGTCCTGTTGGAGGAAAAATATCCCAACTTCAGAAGATGAGCTTTGACCTAACAGAGCTCTGTGGTTCCTCCTGTCAGTATGAGAGTCAGGGTGAGGAGGCGCCGGGTTAGGAAGAGAAGCTGCAGGACCTTCAGAACAAACAGGTCATGATGCTGGGCTACTGATTATCCCTCTGTCTGGACACAGGACCAGTAGAACCAGTTTAAAAGCTAAAATGAATGGTTATATGCCGGACATGGAAAACTGGGATGCTCTCCATGCCATGATGTTCAGGATTTAGGTCTCATGGCATCTCAAGGCGTCAACATTGCAGCCAGTGGGGTGAGAGAAATTTTGTAGCAATTCAAGAGCTACCAGTTAATTTTTTGTTTGTTTGTCATAGTACCCCCTAAAATTTTAAACTACTTTCACCCCTGGGCACCAGCACTCCTCCTGACCCCTTGAGGGACAAGGGTGTAAAGAAAATGGATGGATGGATGTTTATGACTTTTCATGTTGTTTCTGAGTCGGTGCACCGGTTGAACCTGGCTGTGGTTAACTTCCTGGTTTACTTCCTGTCTGCCTCTCTGCAGGTTTTTGTTCAGGCGGGTCGGATCGTTTCTCACTGTGGGAACCAGACATCCAGCAGGCGCAGAAATATGAGCCACTATGATCCGTTTTAGCTGTTTTGATCTTCAGACTACAGATGTTTCCTACACTGAAAGCCGTGAAATCATTTTTCTGAGGATGACCGTACCGATCACTAGAAAATCCACCGGTGAGATCGATGCGTAGAATCACTCTGAGTGGATCTCTGTCTGTGGTTCGGTACCAGTAAACCTGGTTTTCATCACAGCCGTTCGAGGCTGAACATATTAAAGAGACGGAGCCTCCAGCTTTAGCAACAAGGGATAGCTGGTCCTGAACCAGGTGTGTTGCCATGGCAGCCAGCGCTGTAGAGACACAGACAGACAGGTGAAGGTTAGTGTGACAGTGTTTGTTCCAGGTGGGCTTTGTTGGCTCCTGATTGGTGGAAACACTCACCTGAACCCAGCCAGCACAGAGCAGCAGCTGGGAGGAAAAGCATTGTGTGCAGTGGAGTTTCCTCTGGTGAACCTGGGGAGAAGTGGCTCTGATGCAGCTGAGGCCAAACAAGGACGAGCTGAGAGATCAGAGCAGAGGAACCAGAGCTCCCATCAGCCCCTGCTCCGGACGCATCACAGCGCTTCATGTGGTTCAGGTTTAAAGCTCGTCGTTCTGTCAGTGTCGCCATCAAACAGTGACATCATGACAGGTTTGTCCAGAAACATTTAAACAGTGGTTTGGTTCAGGAAGTGAGTCGCTGCGATGGTGCAGGTGAAGCCAGTGACCTGTGGATGGAGACCTCAGTCCTCCATGCGGCCGTCTGAGTCCAGCCTGTTGACCTTTGCCTCGTCTCTTCCACGTCTCAGAGCCGTCTCTCCTGACCGATCACTGTCAGAAAAAGGCCACTAGAACTGAGAAATGTTAAAAAATAAAAGTGGGAGTTCACATTGACCAGCGTGGACTCCGTAGTTTCATCGATTTAGTCCATCTACTGGGGAGAGAAGGTGGAGGAACAGTCACTTTATAAAGACATGAATATTAATGATTAATGAGTTAATCGTTAATATTCATTAGCATTAAACATAATATTATAAATTAGGCTTTTCTACAATATATCAAGCATTTATTTGTGATTTGAGAGGCTAAAGGCAAAACAAAGACACGCTGAACAACATACAGTCAGACTTAAAGCTCATAACAACGTATTAACCCGACATGCATGTGTTTAAACTGCAAGATGACGGCAAAGGAGCTGGACAGAGTTTCACCAAACTGTGTGTAGAAAAGTCCCAGAGAGAAGCTGAACTCTGGATCTGAGACAATTCAGTTCATCACATCACAGCACCTGAACTTCATCACTTTATCCTCTTCCTCCATGAATCTTCTTCACATCACTTTTCTGATCCCAAACATCTGGTTCCTGAACACTGATCATGTTATCCTGAGCTGCTGAAATTAGCCAAACTGGTTTCTATTTCAATAAACAGATCAGATTTATTTGTAAAACTCAGAGAAACTGTGAGTCTAATATTTAGATCTGATAAGTGAATCGTTTAATTTGAGGTGTTTTAGATTCCCTGTGGTTTTCTTCTCTCTCTGCCTCAGTTACACATCTGCTCTGCTCAGAGGGTTTTTGCTCGGCTGTCAGGCCTCATTCTGCACTGTGGGATCCGGTTTTATAGCAGACGCAGTAATAAGTGGCTGAATGTGCTGCTGCAGTGCCGGTGATCAACAGCTCGACGCCGCCGTCTTTCCTCATCGCTGAAAACGAGTCTTTTAGAGGATGATCAAAGGTGGAAGTGCGTTTTTCACCACTTCGATCAAATCGAAGAATCGGCACCAGGCGTTCTGCTTCAGTTTTTTTCTGGTACCAGTAAATAAAATTGAAGTCACACATTTCAAAACCAGAACAACCAATGGCAACGTTTTCACCAGCCTTCCAGGTCAGAGTCAGATCCTTCTGAAACAGGTGTGTTGCCATGGCAGCCAGCGCTGCAGAGACACAGACAGACAGGTGAAGGTTAGTGTGACAGTGTTTGTTCCAGGTGGGCTTTGTTGGCTCCTGATTGGTGGAAACACTCACCTGAACCCAGCCAGCACAGAGCAGCAGCTGGGAGGAAAAGCATTGTGTGCAGTGGAGTTTCCTCTGGTGAACCTGGGGAGAAGTGGCTCTGATGCAGCTGAGGCCAAACAAGGACGAGCTGAGAGATCAGAGCAGAGGAACCAGAGCTCCCATCAGCCCCTGCTCTGGACGCATCACAGCGCTTCATGTGGTTCAGGTTTAAAGCTCGTCGTTCTGTCAGTGTCGCCATCAAACACTGACATCACGAGAAGTAAACATAAACATTTAACACTTTCAGAAAAGTATCTTTGGTCCACAAAGACCCGATACTTCCATCTATTCAGCCATGACGCTTTGGATGCTGCAGTCTGTCTCTGTTTTACACAGTAAAAATGCTGGTGTTAAATTAACACCCAAAAGTGTCTGTATGTGTCCAAGTCAGCTGGTGTTAAATTTAACGATACAGAGAGTCACGTTAACATTTACAACGGTGCTGGTGTTAAAATATATTAAAAGTAACACCAGTGTAGTGTTGATCGCAAAACATAATATGGTGTCAAAAAGTAAATAATTGACCCACAAGGTGTCAATATCAATCAAGTCCAGTGGAAAATATTCAAAACAATACACAGAAATGAAAAGTTTAACTTTTATTAAACCCATTTCAGAATTAGAGACCAATGTTAATTTAACAAAAAAATCTTCAATCTTTTAACACTTTCAAAAGTGTTACTTTAACACCAGCTGACTTGGACACAAATAGACACTTCTGGGTGTTAAATCAACACCGACATTTTTACCGTGTACAATTTCTTCCCCTAAATTTTAAAGATTTTCTACAGTGTATTTTCACAGTGCAGGACATTGGAGACATTAAACTAGAAATAATCACCTTCTCTAGTTAGCAGGTATAACTCAGTGCATTCATAATCAGATATTTATGCATCTGAATCGTTGATGGATAATTGTGTTGTTTTGAGGTTTGATTAATATTCTGGGTTCCTTTGTCTCTTTTTTATTTTCATTTATGAATTTTGACATGTAGTTTAACACATCAGGCTCAACAGACACATGATATCTACCTAAAATACAGATCAGCTCAATTCAAGTCCAAATAAGACGAAACATGAACCATCTGCCACCAAGTCACTTAAACTTTCTCTGCTAAACATGAGATCACCAGCAAAACCACCATGACTTCATCACCCAACAGAACATTAATGTCACGTTCCTGACAGAAACATGGTTGGATGATGATGAATCATGTTTTCTAAGCTCTTTTTAAGAGAGAATAGAAAACATAAAACACGACCTGCAATGAATTAACCAGCTACTGTGCTGAGACATTCAGACTAAACCGACACGGAGCTGCAGACAAACACAACACCTGCAGGAAAAATGACCCAGTTTGAACTTCTGAACTAGAAAGAGACTAGAAGAAATTATAAATCAATTAATCTCCAGTTCCTGCTGTCTTTACATCCGACCCACGTCTTTCTTTAAGTCCTGCCTGCCATTAATGATCTGATCCGGATAATAAACTCATCAGGTGTTTTTCCCTCAGGCTTTAAAACCATCAAACCTCTGATAAAATACAATCTGGACAAATCAGGACTACAGGCCGACCTCTGACCTCTGACCTCAGATTCATCAGCAACATTACTGAAAAAACGTCAACAGTTAAATAACTTCCTAACGATAACCAACCCCGTTGATGTCTTTCAGTCTGGTTTCCATGGTGACCACAGTACTGAGACTGGCCTAGTCAAAGTGTTCAGTGACATCCAGAGGTCAGACTGCTGGTTCTGGTTCTGTTGGACCTCAGTGTGGATCAGGACATTTTACTGAAATGATATGAATCAGTCGGACTCAACTGGTCCCAGTCGGACATGGAGAACTGGGATTGTTTGTTTCAATGGGAGACTTCTCAACAAAGAGGTCAGAGGTCAATCCTAGGGCCATTTTATTTAATATCTATATGCTCCCACAAGAAAAAAGATTAGTTACCGTGACGACGCAGATGATACACAGCTCTACATTATGATGTCACCAGGTGACCTTTGAACCCAACAAGCACTGAACAGAAACTTAGAACAGACAAATGTGGATGAGACGAAACGTTCTTCAGCTGAACAGAAACAAACTGAAGTCATCTTTGGAGAGGAGCGATCTAGAGCTGTAGATCTAGAGTTATAGATCTAGAGCTGTAGATCTAGAGTTATAGATCTAGAGCTGTAGATCTAGAGTTATAGATCTAGAGCTGTAGATCTAGAGTTATATATCTAGAGCTGTAGATCTAGAGTTATAGAT
Source organism: Poecilia reticulata (assembly GCF_904066995.2). Taxonomy (NCBI): domain Eukaryota; kingdom Metazoa; phylum Chordata; class Actinopteri; order Cyprinodontiformes; family Poeciliidae; genus Poecilia; species Poecilia reticulata. Next base: position 31,194,504 of record NC_088846.1, read on the forward strand.
CTAGAGCTGTAGATCTAGAGTTATAGATCTAGAGTTATATAGATGTAGATCTAGAGTTATAGATCTAGAGCTGTAGATCTAGAGTTATAGATCTAGAGTTATAGATCTAGAGCTGTAGATCTAGAGTTATAGAGCTAGAGTTATAGATCCAGAGCTGTAGATCTAGAGTTATAGAGCTAGAGTTATATAGATGTAGATCTAGAGTTATAGAGCTAGAGTTATAGATCCAGAGCTGTAGATCTAGAGTTATAGAGCTAGAGTTATATAGATGTAGATCTAGAGCTGTAGATCTAGAGTTATAGATCTAGAGCTGTAGATCTAGAGTTATAGATCTAGAGCTGTAGATCAAGAGCTGTAGATATAGAGTTATAGATCTAGAGTTATATAGATGTAGATCTAGAGTTATAGATCTAGAGTTATAGATCTAGAGTTATAGAGCTAGAGTTATATAGATGTAGATCTAGAGTTATAGATCTAGAGTTATAGAGCTAGAGTTATATAGATGTAGATCTAGAGTTATAGATCTAGAGTTATAGATCTAGAGTTATAGATCTAGAGTCAACGCACAGCTTCAGTTATGACACCTGGAAACCAGCTAATAAACTGCCAGTTATATAATGGTTGAACCTGGCTGTGGTTAACTTCCTGGTTAACTTCCTGGTTTACTTCCTGTCTGCCTCTCTGCAGGTTTTTGCTCAGGCGGGTCGGATCGTTTCTCACTGTGGGAACCAGACATCCAGCAGGCGCAGAAATATGAGCCACTATGATCCGTTTTAACTCCATTGATATTCAAAATACAGTCGTTTCCTTGACGTGAAGCTGTGAAATCATTTTTCTGAGGATGACCGTACCGATCATTAGGAAGTCCACTGGTCAGATCGATGCGTAGAATCACTCTGAGTGGATCTCTGTCTGTGGTTTGGTACCAGTAAACCTGGTTTTCATCACAGCCGTTTGTTCCTGAGCACCTTAAAGGCACAGAGACTTTGGGACCAGCGTTAGCAACAAGGGATAGCTGGTCCTGAACCAGCTGTGTTGCCATGGCAGCCAGCGCTGTAGAGACACAGACAGACAGGTGAAGGTTAGTGTGACAGTGTTTGTTCCAGGTGGGCTTTGTTGGCTCCTGATTGGTGGAAACACTCACCTGAACCCAGCCAGCACAGAGCAGCAGCTGGGAGGAAAAGCATTGTGTGCAGTGGAGTTTCCTCTGGTGAACCTGGGGAGAAGTGGCTCTGATGCAGCTGAGGCCAAACAAGGACGAGCTGAGAGATCAGAGCAGGGCCACGTGGTTTCTAGCAGAGGAACCAGAGCTCCCATCAGCCCCTGCTCCGGACGCATCACAGCGCTTCATGTGGTTCAGGTTTAAAGCTCGTCGTTCTGTCAGTGTTGCCATCAAACAGTGACATCATGACAGGTTTGTCCAGAAACATTTAAACAGTGGTTTGGTTCAGGAAGTGAGTCGCTGCGATGGTGCAGGTGAAGCCAGTGACCTGTGGATGGAGACCTCAGTCCTCCATGCGGCCGTCTGAGTCCCGCCTGTTGACCTTTGCCTCGTCTCTTCCACGTCTCAGAGCCGTCTCTCCTGACCGATCACTGTCAGATAAAGGCCACTAGAACTGAGAAATGTTAAAAAATAAAAGTGGGAGTTCACATTGACCAGCCTAGACCCCGTAGTTTCATGGATTCATCGAATGACTCACTGAACAGAATAGACAACATGCAGTCACACTCAGACTTAGCTTAGCATAGCGTATTAACCAGACATGCATGTGTTTGTTGCTTTGCTTCAGATGGTTTTTCACATGTAGCGGTCAGAAAACAACCTGACATGACCTTCAGTTCATCACAAAGCTCATCAAAATGACCGAGTTATTAACGGCAGGTAGGATATTGTCTTGTGAAACCACTCAGCATCACCACACTGCTTCATAAGTGAACTTCACTTTTTATCATATTTGTCATTCCTGCCTAATTAACATAAACATGAGATATAAAAAACATAAAGATCACATAAATAACAAGCACTGATGAAATTAATACTAGAAATTATTATATTCTTTAGTTGGTTGGTCAAACTTAGTGTTTTATAATCAGATATCTGATAAGTTGATGGATAATTAGTTACTGTCTTCTATAACTCTTTTTATTATGTGACCTGAATGTGAGCTGATTGTGACTGACAGCTGCACATATTTACTCTGTATTAAATGAATTTTCAGTGTAAGTTGCTGATATATGATATGAAGAAGTAAAATGGATGTTTAGGCTGCGGATATGAGAACAGAGGCTGGTTCTCCTTATCTTCTAACATCTGAGTTCCTCAAAACACGTTAAGCTCACCTGGGAACAGGATGAGATTTATTTAATGTTTCCATTCAGGCTGATAATCAGTGAATCTTCTGAGGTAATAATTTTCCAGGTATGCACCGGTTGAACCTGGCTGTGGTTAACTTCCTGGTTAACTTCCTGGTTTACTTCCTGGTTTACTTCCTGTCTGCCCCTCTGCAGGTTTTTGCTCAGGCAGGTCGGATCGTTTCTCACTGTGGGAACCAGACATCCAGCAGGCGCAGAAATATGAGCCACTATGATCCGTTTTTACTTTCTGGATCACCAGATTACAGCCGTTTGGTTCAGGTGTAGCTAAGAAATCCTTTCTTAGAGGATCATTAAAATTAAGAAGGTTATTAACTTTTTGATCGGTCAGATCGAAGCGTAGAATCGCTGTGAGCGGATCTCTCTCTGTGGTTCCGTACCAGTAAACCTGCTTTTTATCACAGGTGTCTGTTCCTGAGCACTTTAAAGAGACGGTGCTTCCAGCCACAGCAAGAAATGATAACTGGTGCTGAACCAGCGGTGTTGCCATGGCAGCCAGCGCTGTAGAGACACAGACAGACAGGTGAAGGTTAGTGTGACAGTGTTTGTTCCAGGTGGGCTTTGTTGGCTCCTGATTGGTGGAAACACTCACCTGAACCCAGCCAGCACAGAGCAGCAGCTGGGAGGAAAAGCATTGTGTGCAGTGGAGTTTCCTCTGGTGAACCTGGGGAGAAGTGGCTCTGATGCAGCTGAGGCCAAACAAGGACGAGCTGAGAGATCAGAGCAGGGCCACGTGGTTTCTAGCAGAGGAACCAGAGCTCCCATCAGCCCCTGCTCCGGACAGAAACACATGGCGCTTGATAAGTTCCTGCTTCAACTCCAGCAGTCATTTCAACTCATTATTTTCTCCTTTTGTTTGCATTAAGATACATAATTTCATATCTAATAGCTTTATTTATCCTTTCAATTAAACCATGAAACAGCAACAGAGACGACATGTGAAACATCACAACCCTGAAAGGAAAGCAGCGTCTCTGTTCTGCTCTCCTGAAACATCGAAGCGTCTCCCACAATAAAAGCTCTTTGTTCTGCCAACATGTTGTGTCGTGATTTAGGTGTTGAATACTCTGAAGCAGAGAATTTCTCACAAAATTCAGACTTTTGTTTTATTACTATTAACACATTCTGACCTTCAGAAGCTCTGGTAAATGTTTCTCCACCAGGTGGAAGCTGAAAATGGAGATGTTTCTTTCTACTGTCACCACATGCTAGCTCCGTAATGCTTCCTAACTCTTTGCAATCATCTGGGGGATCTTAGAAAACCTTTTATACTTTTATCTGCTAAATTTAATTGAATTATTTTATCATTCAGATTAAATAAGAATGAAGATTAAATCTGAATCTGTCAATACAGAAAACCTTTACTGGGTTGAATTGATTCTACATTTTTACATACTTATAAAATGCATTGAGATTAAATTGATGGTGTATTAATGTTATATAAATAAACAGAAGTGGTGAAGTCTTCTGGTGGTGATATCAGCTGAGTAAAATCCTCCACATGTCTGATCTGCATCAGGACCAAATTGAATTTAATTCTTTGTGCTGGAAATAATACAAACAATTTTCAAAAAGAAGTTTTTTCAGTTCAGATTTTCCAAACCTGTTTTTTCCCCAGTAATAAATGCACAGGATGAAATATAGCACTGCAGAAATAAAAAAGATAGATTGGAACATTACAGACAAACCCTCTGGAGCTGAAACAGTTAAACTAGTACAAAGAGTAAAACTGCCATCTGGTGGTCAGTTCAAAGGAGTAGAAACTAAAACTCATACTTATGTTGGTTGAGTGGAATACAAGTAAGTCTACTTGATGCTTGACATTATAACATAAGAAAATCTTATGTTTTCTGAAAATGAATAAAGGATATCAGAAAACTTAATGACTGTACCAAGTTTAATACTTTCAGATCCCGAGGGCAGAAGATATTCATATATCTGCTGAATCACCTCCAGGATTACAGCAGCGACAGCAGGCTGTATCTGGTTTCCTTTGCACTTTATTGATTTCTCTGATATTCAGGAGATGATTACTGAGAACTTTATAGACGCTTTGGATCCTACCAGACCCTCAGTATTGTATAACTTAATGTTTTCAGTTTTTATCCTCTTCCTTTCTCCTTAACTGAATTGTTGAGGCTCAGCACTGGAATGTATTCACAGGTCTAATAAAACCTTACAACAAAACAAGGTGTTACAAAAACATTGGGTAAAAAGCCCTGTCATTCAGGCTTTTAAAAATATTTGCTCCACATAAGCTATATTTTATGTATCCGGTTTAAGCCGAATTGTTTATATATCAGTACAATAAATTACGATGTATTTTTTTCTGGTGTTTTATCCGTCTAAAGTGAATAACCAGGCATAAAAATTTAAATTAACATATTTCTAAATGAAATTCAGCAGACTAGCGACTAGGATCATCAGGAGTCTCTGGTTTTCAAAATTAACTTTTTAACACTGTCCCAAGATGCATGTAAAAGCTGCTGTAAATATTGAAAATACGTCGCATTAGTAAAATATGTTTTTATTAATCGTGTTATTGTTGATAAACTGAGAACTGCCTGAATTCACTTCCTTACACAACAAAACGACGACATACGGCTATGCATTCTGGGAAATGTAGTAGAGCTACAGATACTGTTTATGGACATATTAAAGTGTTACCTAAGTTCATGTTAATTAATGGTCAATTACATTATTTTGTGTATTTTTTCTAATCATAAAATATATATGTGGGTATTTTGGAACAAATGAATGGTTTAAACTCATTATTATTCAGATGTACTACAAGTCCCAGAAGCCCTGCGTCATTACGTAGGGACGTTTAGCAACGGTCAGTTGCTAAAGGAAAGCCAGCCGCTTCCGTGTTGTTCTGGTGTTATTCTGGTTGAAAACAATCGTTAGCGCGGTCGGAGCAGACCTGACAGCCTCTCTGCGGGGTTATTATCATGATTCTGTGAAGCTTGGAGACATTTTCACCTCATTTTTCCCGAAATGTCGCTGCTGCAGAGCTCCAAGAAGAAAGACAAGCGCATTCTGTGCGGTACCTGCCCGGACCCGAAATGCCAGGCGCGGCTCTTCTTCCCCGCTCACGGCTCCATCAGCATCGAGTGCACGGAGTGCGGCCAGCGGCACGAGCAGAGCGGCCTGCTGAACGTGGAGGAGGTCACCGACCCGGACGTGGTGCTCCACAACCTGCTCAGAAACGCCCTGCTCGGCGTCACCGGGGCCCCGAAGAAGGGGACCGAGCTGGTGAAGGTGATGGGGCTGTCCAACTACCACTGCAAGCTGCTGTCCCCGGTGCTGACCCGCTACGGCATGGACAAACAGACCGGTAAAGCCAAACTGCTGAAAGACATGAACCAGGGGGAGATCTTTGACTGCTCCCTGCTGGGGGACCGTGCCTTCCTCATAGAGCCGGACCATGTCACCACCATGGGGTACGGCAAAGACCGCTCCGGGAGCCTGATCTACCTCCACGACACCCTGGAGGAGATCAAGAAGGCCAACGCCAACAGAGAGTGTCTCATCCCGGTCCACGTGGACGGAGATGGACACTGCCTGGTCCACGCGGTGTCCAGAGCCCTGGTGGGCAGGGAACTGTTCTGGCACGCGCTGAGAGAAAACCTGAAGCAGAACTTCAAGCAGAACCTGGACTGCTACAAAAACCTGTTCCAGGACTTCATTGACGCTGCAGAGTGGGAGGACATCATCAATGAGTGCGACCCCCTGTTCATCCCCCCCGAAGGCGTCCCATTGGGACTGCGTAACATCCACATATTCGGGCTGGCCAACGTCCTCCACCGGCCCATCGTCCTGCTGGACTCCATGAGTGGGATGAGGAGCTCCGGCGACTACTCTGCCACCTTCCTGCCTGGACTTGTCTCAGAGGAACAGTGCAAGGGGAAGGACGGGAAGCCGAACAAACCCATCTGCATCGCCTGGAGCAGCTCTGGCAGGAACCACTACGTTCCTCTGGTGGGCATCAAGAACACGGTTCTCCCTAAGCTGCCGCCCCGCCTGCTGCCAAAGGCCTGGGGCGTCCCGCAGGAGCTCATCAGGAAGTACATCAAGCTGGAGTCGGACGGGAGCTGTGTGATCGGAGGCGACCGCAGCCTGCAGGATAAGTACCTGATGCGGCTGGTGAACGCCATGGAGGAGGTGTTCATGGAGAAGCACAGCATCCACCCGTCACTGGTGGCCGACGTTCACCAGTACGTCTACCGGCGGACCGGCGTGATCGGCGTCCAACCGGAGGAGGTGACAGAGGCGGCCAAGAAGTCTGTGATGGAGAGCCGTCTGCACCGCTGCCTGATCTGCGGCGCCCTCTCTGAGCTGCACATCCCGTCCGAGTGGCTGGTACCGGGCGGGAAGCTCTACAACCTGGCCAAGTCCACGCATGGACAGCTGCGGCCCGACAAGAACTACAGCTTCCCCCTCAACAACGTGGTGTGCTCCTACGACCCCCACAGAGACTTCCTGGTCCCGGACTACAAACTGAGCTCCCTGAACACCTGCACCTGGTGCCACGGGACGTCGGTGCGGCACATCCGTGGGAACGGGTCGGTGGTGTACCTGGACGGGGACAGAACCAACAGCCGGTCGCAGGGGGGGAAGTGTGGCTGCGGCTTCAAGCACTACTGGGATGGGAAGGAGTACGACAACCTGCCCGAAGCCTTCCCCATCACCCTGGAGTGGGGGGGCAGGGTGGTCCGGGAGACGGTGTACTGGTTCCAGTACGAGACGGACCCGACGCTGAACAGCAACGTGTATGACGTGGCCATGAAGCTGGTCACTAAGCATTTCCCTGGAGAGTTTGGCAGCGAGATCCTGGTGCAGAAGGTGGTGAACACCATCCTGCACCACACGGCCAAGAAGAACCCGGATGAGTACAACCCGGTGTCCATCGACGGGGCCCACGCCCATCGCCTCGGCGACGGGACGGAGGTGCCGCCGCCGCCGGACCCCCAGCTGCCCACCAAGATCATCCTGACGGGTCAGAAAGCCAAGACCCTCCACAAGGAGGAGCTGACGATGAGCCGGGCGGAGCGCAGCCTCCAGCAGAGCATCAGCGAGCAGGCCTTCGTCTCCCAGAAGAGACGCTCCGACAAGCTGAAGCACGACCCCAAAGGTCAGGGCCGGACCTCGTCCCCCGGCGGCTCCCCAGAAACCTCCTCCTCCTCAGCTCCCGCCACGCCCACCAAGACCTCCTCCCCCTCATCCTCCTCCAACAAGGAGAAGAAGATCCGGGTGACGACCAGCGACGGGCGGCAGGCCATGCTCACCCTTCCGGCCCTCACCACCTTCGCTGAGCTGCGGCGGAGCATCGCCAAGCAGTTCGACGTGCCGCCGCCGCAGCAGTGCATCCGCTACGGCTTCCCCCCCAGAGAGCTGCTGCCGCCCCGGGACGGCGAGGAGAACGAGCCGGTGGCCCTGCAGCACGGCGACAGGGTGACGGTGGAGATCCTCAGGGGTCCCGAGGACAGGGGCCCCGGGGCCCCCATCACCAGGGCGACCAGCTCGCACTCCGCCCTGCACTCGACAAAGAGCGACGACGCGGTGACGGGCGGCCGGACGAGCAGCCGGGAGATCCAGGAGAGCATCGACCTGGAGATGTCCTCCCTCTGTCTCCTAGCAACCCTGATGGGTAAGAACATGGCGGCAGCAGGTCAAACCTTCATCCTTTATGACATCACATCCTGTAAGCAGCCTGGCAGAGCTCATGTTCCAGAATAAGATCGAAGGAGTTTTTATTTATTATTTCTCTTTTAGGGAACTTGATGCCTGTTGCTGCAATAAAACTCCACAAACACAAAAGATAAAAATGGAAAACATTTGTAACGAGTTTCTTTAGGTCAGCAGTCACATGAAGAAAATTCATTTATCTCTGAAATCAACTCAGTAACTGGATTTTCAAATGTATTGTTATGTCAGGACTTTTCTACATCAGATGTTTACAAACCATCTAGTTAAACCTGATGGTGGGACTTTACTAAAACTTTTAATCAAGTTAATTTTAAGGTCTGTAATTAATTAATCAAACTGTATATCAACAAAATAAGCGACATTTTCAATCCAAAACAGTTTTTACTGCTAGATTATTGAATAAATAGACATGAGCTCAACAACAAACATATTTCTATTGGTCGGGGTCAGAGACGCCGTCCAGCGCTGATGTTAGCGGACGTAGCAGAAACACAACACAAAGGCTCCAGCTCACAGCTTCTGTATGTAAACAAAACAAATTGATTAACTCTGTTTTTCTTTAATGTGTTAAAAAATTCATTGTAATGAATCTAAATGAACATTTTAAAGTTTCTGGCCTAGTTAAAACCCAGTCGTCTTCCACTCTGGGTCTTCAGGCCGGTTTTCTCCCTCCTAATATTTAGTTATGTTTGTGTAATAACTAAGAGGAGTAGCAGCAGCAGCGTTCTTCTTAGTTTTGTTTTCATTTCGAGAGAAACTGAGAGCTTTGCTGATTGGTCGAGCTGTGCAGCACAGACGCATGCTGGCTGCTGATTGGTTGGCTCCCAGCAGACTGCGGCTGAATGAACTCTCAGGCTACCAGAAACTCTGCATTCACTCATGTGTGTTCAGTCAATCTGCTGACTCCAGCATCCCGTCCCCTCCCTGTGTCAGCTGCCAAAAGGGTCAAAGGTCACCGCTGCTCTCAGATAAACGCAGAACATGACGAAGAGTTGCTGCTGATTTTCAGGAAGGTTTTTTATTGGACCTGACGCTGCACTTCCTGTCCAGCCGGACAGCCGACTGCTGGAACAACCGATCTGCAAAAATGTTCAATACTTTATCTGCTTCACCTCTGACATCATCCTGCTGAAGTTCAGATCCATGTCGGGAGATAAAAACATCCTGGAAGCAGAGCTGCTCCTCTGATTGGTTGAAACGTTCAGATAAATCAGCCAGTACATGAAATAACATCATTTCACTGATTCTCTTGTCCTGAAATATCAATATTAGCAGCTGAAGTCAGTTAAATATAATCAGCAACAAGCTGAACATTTAAAACATGTTTCAGTTCCTCCATTTTCAGCTGACAATAAATATATCAACAGTTGGTGGCAGAAAGTTTGTATGGCTCAGTAAGCAATTATTTCAAAATTAGCTTCTGTATTTAAATGTAAAGTAAAATGTAGATGTTTTGTCTCAGTAAAATGGTTGTAAAAATCAATATTTATGCTAATTTGATGGTCTATCTTATCTTCAGCTGTTTAAAAGCCATTTCTGCCCTCAGTTCTCCTCATTAAACCTCAGACATTCATGTCACATGACTTTAAAAACAACATAAATAATGACAGATATTTACTGTCTTATTTTTTTAAAACACCATTTTCTTCAATGCTTCTGTGTTGAAGCTTTGAAATAAATAAAAACATAAAACATCTGCAGAAAGAGGAGGACACATTTATTCTGTGAGATGTTATTTGCAAAAATTATTTAAAAAACCTAATTTTTAATTGGATCATAAGACAAATAGATTATTATTATTATTATTCCTGGTACTTTAGTGTCATTCTGCAGTTATTCCATGAAATAAAGTGAAAACCTGCTGAAACCTCCATCTGTAAGTTGGTTCCTTTTCTGTGTTCGGTCGGTCTTTGTGGAAGGACCAGCGAGTCTCTTGTGGCCCGGAGCCGCGGGTTGAGGACCGCTGGTCTGATCCATCAGCTCCTGATTGATCAGAAACATTTCTGGGTTTCTGATTGGCTGCGTGGAATAAACCTCTGTGATGTCATCAGGGGGCCAGAAACCTGGGATTTTGTTTTTTGTGTAACATTGGACTCGTTCTTCAGTCTGAGCTTTTTGGACCTGAAACGTCTCATAAACACGTCGCCATAGTAACATCATCCTGACCCAACGGAGAACTTGGTTATTAATTAGATTTCATTTTAAGCATTTAGCTTCTTTTGAATTATGGGATCCGTGCAGTGAATCCAGTTTTCCAGTTTCCAGGACTCGGACGTTTTCTGCTGTCCGATCTCCTGATGTGTGGACGTATTTGAACCTCGTGTTGTGTTCAAGGTCTCTGCGTGTTTCTGGGCGCCTCTAACCTGTTAACCGTGTTCTGTTCAGGCGAGGACGTTTGGTCGTACGCCAAGAAGCTGCCACACTTGTTCCAGCAGGGCGGCGTCTTCTACAACATCGTCAAGAAAGACATGGGTGAGTTTGTTGTCTCTGGCAGCGCAGCCAGAGCACGAACTGAGCATGCTCAGAACCTCAGCGCATCTGATGGATTTGGGTTTTATTTTTTAAATGAATGCAGCGTCTAGTGCAGCTGTGTTAATGGGAAGATATGAGATTCTGTGTTATTTTTCCTAAGTTTCCATTCAGTACAGGATGTTTAAAAACCAGAGAATTTCCAGCTTGAAGCTTCATCACATTTACTCAACAAAGAGCTGAGAGGGAGGAGAGCTGCTGCAGCTGCTGTTGCTGCTGCTCCTGGAGCGGCTGCTGCTGCTGCTGCAGCTGATGCTGCTGCTGCTCCTGGAGCGGCTGCTGCTGCTGCTGCAGCTGATGCTGCTGCAGCTGCAGCTGATGCTGCTGCTGCTCCTGGAGCGGCTGCTGCTGCTGCTGCAGCTGATGCTGCTGCAGCTGCAGCTGATGCTGCTGCTGCTGCTGCTGGAGCTGCAGCTGCTGCTGGAGCTGCTGCAGCTGCTGCTGCTGCTGGAGCTGCTGCAGCTGCTGCTGCTGCAGCTGCTGCTGCTGCAGCTGATGCTGGAGCTGCTGCAGCTGCTGCTGCTGCTGGAGCTGCTGCTGATGCTGGAGCTGCTGCAGCTGATGCTGATGCTGCAGCTGCTGCGGTGGAAATAATCAGACTCAGAGATAAATTTAACCTGAGACTGAAGACGTTTCACAGCAGATCGTCTCGTTTTCTCTGAGGTTCCTGACAGCTGAGTTCATGGGAAACATCAGAGTCTGGAGAGAAGATCAGAAAGTTGATCTTCAGTAAATCAAGACGCTTAAAATAGGAGAATTAAAACCCCAAACCTCCATTTTAAGGTTTTATTACATTAATGTTGATATGTGAATATAATCAAGTCTTTATAGTGGTGATGTTGACTAGATGACAATAAATCAGCTTTATATTGTGCAGACAGAGTTTAGATGTACTAATCTGTTAATAGGGTGAATATTAATGAGGACACGACAAACATAAATATATATTATCTTTAATTACTGCTCTGACTGTATTGATCTTTCAGCAAATGGTCTTTTTTGAGTCTTTATACTCAGGTTAATGATTAATTGATAACTAGATAAGTTGACCTACTTTATAAATGTCAGTGATCTGATTGTCCTAATGAATCACCTGCATGATTAGTTAAATAAGTTAAAGTGTGGTCTGTGTGCTGACTGGTTCTGGTTCTGGTTCTGGTCTGGTCTGACTGGTTCTGGTTCTGGTCTGGTCTGACTGGTTCTGGTCTGACTGGTTCTGGTTCTGGTCTGACTGGTTCTGGTCTGGTCTGACTGGTTCTGGTCTGGTCTGACTGGTTCTGGTCTGACTGGTTCTGGTTCTGGTTCTGGTCTGACTGGTTCTGGTTTTGGTTCTGGTCTGACTGGTTCTGGTCTGACTGGTTCTGGTCTGGTCTGACTGGTTCTGGTCTGGTCTGACTGGTTCTGGTCTGACTGGTTCTGGTTCTGACTGGTTCTGGTCTGGTCTGACTGGTTCTGGTCTGACTGGTTCTGGTCTGGTCTGACTGGTTCTGGTCTGACTGGTTCTGGACTGACTGGTTCTGGTTCTGGTTCTGGTTCTGGTCTGACTGGTTCTGGTTCTGGTCTGTGTCCTCCAGGCCTCATGGACGGGAAGCATTGCACGCTGCCTCACCTGACGGGGAAAACCTTCGTCTACAACGCGGCGGAGGAGCGGCTGGAGCTCTGCGTGGACGCCGCGGGTCACTTCCCGGTCGGGCCGGACGTGGAGGAGCTGGTGAGGGAGGCGGTGCTGCAGCTGCGCTCCGAGGCCTCTAGGGGCAGCAGAGAGGGCAGCCCGTCCCACGGCGTCCTGCGGCTGGGCAGCGGCGGCGTCGTCCGCAAGAAGGAGCAGCTGCAGAGCGTCACCGCCTTCCAGGGCAAAGGTCACTCCCTGGGGAGCGCCGGAGGCTCCTCCCCTCCAGAGCACCGGCCAATCACGCGGCAGCACAGCAGCGGCGTGGACCTGAGCGCCAGCGTGTCCAGAGGAGCGCCGGACCTGTCGGACATTCCCGAGGACGCCACCAGAGAACTGGTCCGCATGGCGCCGGGCTTCGTGGCCAGCAGGGACGGCCGGGCGCCCGACCCGGGCCTGATGGAGCAGCAGCGCCGCAAGCTGCAGGAGATGGTGTCCTCCATCCAGGCCTCCATGGAGCGCCACCTGAAGGAGCAGCAGGGCGCTGCAGGCGCCGTGGGCGGGGCCAGCCAGGAGCGAACTGCTGGGTCCAAACCCGGCACCGCGGCCGCCACGGGGGGCAAACCGGAGGAGCCAGAGGAGATGGAGAGCCAGGACGCTGGGCAGGGCAGCGCCAGCGAACCCATGGACCACTCCTGATGGCGCCGCCGCCACCGTGCTGCCTCCGCCCCCTGACCGCCGCCTGCTGCCCCGCCGCAGGCCGGACCCCAAAGCTTAGGTCTTCATTACGTCGCGTCGTCTTTACTGCATGACTGAGGAGCGAGCTGACCGCCCTGCTGCTGCCGCGGCAACCGTCGCTGAGCTGAGACACGGAGGCGGTCCGTCTGCGGCGCATCGTCACTCCGCCACTGTTCGTGTCTTTCCTCCGCTAACTGTCTCACCTCAGAGGCAGGAAATAAATCCGGAGCAAACGGATTTATTTCCTTCTTCAGGAGAACTTTCCCTCCAGCTGGTGACTCTTCGTCGGCTCCCAGCGTTCCCAGTCGCCTGGAAGCTGACCGGATTGTATCTCCAGCCTTCTGAATCCCTCCTGCTTCAAACTGACCCCAAAGAACCCGGTCAGATTAAAGAGCAGGGCCACTTCCTGTCTGCACAGGAAGTGATAATTGGCCCACAGAGGAGACGTAATCGCTTCCATTGCTCAACTCTGCTGCCTTCATCACCATCACCTGCTTTGCTCCCACCGCCTGGCTGAGGAATGCTGGACTCCTGAAGCCGCCAAACGGCGCCACCTGCAGGCCGGAAGGAGCTCCTGCAGAGGTTCACAGCCCAACGTGAGCTTCAGGTCTCTGCTGGACCCGACTTGGAGACGCAGCCGAGTGACGAATTAAAGGAAAACAGCGACTGAAGGAAGCGATTCTCCTGAATGAATTTATTCCAGCTGTGATTTTAGATTCGTTCTTCTTCTCCTGTAGGAATCTGTTCACAGCCAATCAGAGCTGAGAACCGGTTGGGTTTGCTTTAACTAAACACTAACGGATGAGTTCACAGGTAGGTATTTACAGCAGTGTGTGCCACTCACTTAATAAAACATCAAGTGTTAATAATAATAGTTTCTATGTACAACTTTAGCTGTTTTTTATGCACAGAAGCCATATTGGATTCTGAAGCTCTGATTTTTCCGGGTGAGATTCTGACGCTCTTCCTGGTTTTCCTCACTGGAAACTTGCAAAGTTAAACTCTTTAGTGTTCGTTCTGTTGAGTTTTGATCTCAGTTTTGAAGTAAGTTTTTCTAAACCCTGACAGAGTTCTGATCGTTTCCAGAAACTCATGAACATTTATTGTAGGCTGACAGGTTTGGGCTTCGATCTTTGAAACGGGTCAGCTCCATGTGTCCGGCTCTTTCCTGTCAGGGACACCAGAACCCCCCCACCTGTGGAGACGTTCAGACCTATGTTGAGCGTCGGCGGTGTGTTCATGACGTCCTCCATGCAGGTTAAACTCAGATCAACCTCAACGTCAGTCTGGAGGTTTCAGCTGTTTGTAATTCCTTTAATTCATCACTCGTCTGTTGAATGTAAAAACGTCCCAGCAGTGAAATGCCAAAGAGGGAAACGTTTTCTGATCGGCTTTTTTAGAGAAGTTCAAGTTGAGGATTCGGATTGAAGCAGGTTGACCAACTGGAGGTCAGTTTATGCAGCAACTTTTACAGATTAATACGTTTGTTTGTTTTTCATCCGTTTAAAAAATCTCCATAAAAGCGAATTTGAACATTTTTGTCTCCGTAAAGTTGATTCTAGCAGCAGCTTGAAGCCGAAGCTCCTGTTGCCAAAATCAGAAGTCAGAAAAAAACCAACCTGAAGGAAACATGAGCAGTGAGCGGAATGGCTCCCCCTGGTGGAGAGAGAGGCTCGGTGCAATTCTTCTTTTCTCAAGATATTTAAGTAAATATGTCACATAAATCAAGTTTAGATTTTTAAAAAGTGGCGATTCAAAGACGACAACAAAGAACAAATTTCCTAAAAAGATGTGATTTATTTCTCTTGTGGAGGGCATTTTTATTTTTTATTTTTTGAATTGTTTCTTTTATTTTGAAGCTTCTTGTCAAACCTGATTATTTTCCTGGGCTCTTAAAGCTGCAGTCACCCAATACCTGAGCAGAACTTCCCTCCATCCGGACCCACTTTCACCTGAACGTCTGTTTAAACAGCAGCCAAAGAAAAACCGGGTTAAAGTCGCTCCTTACATTTGAATATTTCACCAAATCACAAAATAAATAAAACATTTGGAAGCTCAGAAGTTTTGCTGGGTTACAAGAAACATGAAAAAATCTTGTATTTATTTTTTGGTGAGTTTTTCTGACGGTTGACAGATTGTGTAGCGTCAAACGGAACCGATCAGAACAAACCGTTTCCTGGCTCAGGTTTTCAGGACGGCTCCCCCTGCTGGACCTGAGCGCTGCTCCAGCACCAGAACACCAAAGGTCCGAATGACCGGTTCCGGAAGAACTCCTGGATTATGTCACATCTCAGGTTCTGGTTGGGCTCCAGGTCTCTCCTCACGTTTCTCATAAAAACTCATGAAAAGCTTCAAGTTTCAGTTTCTGCAGCTGAAGTTTGAAACAATCAGTTTTAATTTTAATGTTTTTAATGTTTTTTTTTTTTTTTTTTTGCTCATATAAACTTTAAAGCTTCTTATTTTGTTGAACTCGTCTCGCACAGTAACGCTGAGTTTGTGTTTTACTCTCTGATGCTCGTGCTTTTGGAGGAGGTTGTTGCCATGACGACAGCCAGAAGCGGCTGGACTCGTTTTAGTTTTATTTAATTTGACGAAAGCTCAATCATTTGACACTTAGAAAGTTGGTCTTTTGCAGATGAACATTTTTGGAAGTTGAGATTTGCTGCCAGTGATCAGGTTTCTGTCCATCTGCTGACTAGAAACTGGTTCTGGTTCTGGTTCTGTTCTGGTTCCTTCCTCAGAAATCATCAGTTTTAAAGTGTTGTTGTTTAAATCTTTAGTTTTCTGCTCCTGGTTGAAGTGAAGAAATGTAAAACTCGGCACTTTGAAGTTGCTGAACCCGGAGCAGAAGGGCCCTTCGGATCAGAACCTCCTGCTGTCACCGACCCGCGGCTCCTCCGTGTTCCTGCTGTATTATAGTACATATTGTAGAATATTTGGACCTGTACAGAAAGCGCTCCGTTTCCCCCTCGGTTGGTTCTTTTGGATCTTCTGTCTGGTTGCTAATAAAACGCTGACGACACTCTGCTCCACGTCGCTGTTTGCATGAAAACTTCTCAGCTCCACCAATAAAATCACTTCCTCCAGCCGTTTGTGAGCCGAGTCGTTCTGCTGCCTTCATGTTTTCCCTCCATCTCTGTCGCCTGTTGATCAGCTGCAGGATTCAGGCTGGAACTGGTCGTCTGGTCCTCAGAAACAAGATGGAGAACAAAGTCATTTAACAGAAATAAAGCTGAAATAATGCAAGAATAAAATCAATACAACAGGCATATGTTATAAGAATAAAGTGATATTAGGAGAATAATAATATTCATGCATCGTTTAGACTTCACTGTGTTTTTGTCTTTAGTTGGACTTTGAATTCAACTCGGCTCCCAAAGGAATGATTGAAACGAGGAAATTCACAAATATTTTCCTTTTATTTGTAATTTATTTTAATATAAATTGAGATTATTTAATCAGATTTGGTATGAAAAAGTCTGAGATTTTATATTGAAGCTATAATGTCCCTATAGGTTGGCCTCCACTTACTGTATTTTTATTTTTTGTGCCTGGATATGCATTAAAAGTGGAAAGTTTTCCTAACATTAGAATTG
Organism: Poecilia reticulata; assembly: GCF_904066995.2. Taxonomy (NCBI): domain Eukaryota; kingdom Metazoa; phylum Chordata; class Actinopteri; order Cyprinodontiformes; family Poeciliidae; genus Poecilia; species Poecilia reticulata. The sequence continues at coordinate 31,211,058 of NC_088846.1, forward strand.
AGATATAAACATAAACAGAAGATTTGATTTCTCAAACATGGGAGAAAGAATCAATGCAACATTATATAAATGTTCAAGATGAAAGTAACATGATATAAAGCTAAAAAAAAAAATCGATTTTACATGAAACTGCCCCTTTAAAAACAGATTTAAGTGAACCAAGTCAGCTTTTGAGTAAAGATACTCGACTGTTTATGATGAAACTAAAGAAAATGCTAAATCAACTATTTGTTTTTACTTTCAAGATTTTATATCTGTAATAATAACTAAACTATACAATTGGATGAATAAAATGGTTAAACGTAAAGTTTCCATCTGCAATAACCACCTGCTCAGGGTGATATTTGTATGATTCCTGAATTATTGTCGCACAAAAATAAGTCCAGCGGTCATAAGTGGCCCCCACGCCGCACTTTGGACATTCGTGTCTTAAACTGAAAGACTAATATCTGGAGAAATCAGCAGACAAGCAGCTTTCAACACAGACTCCACCCAGCCAGTGCGCCACCATGTGCGCCGGCGTTGAGATGGTGCGGACCTTCTGACCTCCCGGCGGAAGTAAACACTAAGAAGCTAGCTTGTAGCTTGTAGCCTGCTAGCTCCATTGTGCGGGTTGTTTGTTGGTTTTCTCCGGTCAGGAGCAACAATGTGTTCAGCTCTGAATGTGAGAGAGTTCATCAGACAGCGGCTAGCTGCTGCTGCTGAAGAAATCTTCGCAGTTTTTGAGAAAACCGTCATTCAGTATGAAGAAGAGCTCGACCGTCAGCGCAGAATGATGGAAACGAGCTGGAAAACACAAACACCCCAGAAACCAGCAGGTATGGAGTTTTATATGAGCGCAATAAGCAACTACAGGGACGTGAGCTTAAATGTGAGAGCAGCTGCATTCATTTATCAGATCTGAAGAGATGACTGCCAGATTTAAAGGGCCACACACGCTCAGGATGCCGCCTGATCAGGTGGCGTTCTGGGACTAACGAGCTGTTTCTTTACCCTCAGACTTTAAACAGGCCTGCAAAATGAAATGACTGAAACGGTCATGTTTTTGTTTTCTAGTCTAAAAAATTTACCCATCTATGCTGAAATGTCAGGTAGAGAAACGCATAAAATTAAAAAAATGTCTTGAAAAAACAAGAATGAAAGACTTTACTGCAAGGACAAATAATCAGCATAACACAAATAATACTGTACAGGTTAAAAAAATAGAGAGGGAAATATGCAAAATGTTCCTGTTTTCATAAAAACATAAAAATGTGCAAATAAAAGCAGAGTTATGGAGGGATGTGGGAGGAAGGATCTGCTGTAGCGCTCCTTTGTGCACCTATGATGCAGCAGTTAACTCTCAACAGAAAATTATATATTTTATCTGTCTCAAAGCTAAATGTTTTTGTTAAAGCTCCAACAGTTATCCACTGTAATGCTAAAGCTAGGTCGGTTAAACCCCAAACAGGAAGTAGTTTAATCTACTTCCTAAAGCTTGTTTTTCTATTAACCAGCAGAGGTCAGTAGTTTGTTTTTCTACCAAGAGTTTGTCACGAATAAATTCACCTTTTATAAAAATGTGAGTGATGAAACAGGTTTGTGTTGATGTTTTTCTGAACTTCATCAACGCCGTTTCCCTGTTAGATCTTCCACAGAAACACGTTCGTCTGGAACAGGAGGAGCTTCCTGCCGAGCCGCTGCTCTGCCACCAGCAGGAGGAGCCAGAACCTCCACAGATCAAAGAGGAGCAGGACGAACCCTGCAGCAGTCTGCAGACGGATCAACTGCAGCCGAAGGAAGAGTCCAACACGCTGCTGGTGGCCCTTTTGTATGGGGAAGGGGAGACCGGAGTAGCAGAGGAAACCTTTGATGGTCTCCAGCGTCTGCATCAGGACGGAGGCGAGGATGTAGATCTAGGATCCATAAAGACAGAACCGGTGGGTCAGGAAGGACCTGACGACGATGGCAGTGAGATCATCAACCAGGACGTTTATCCGGTTTCAGACAATCAGCGTGTTTCTCAGGCAGGACGCATCGCCTTAAAATGTGACATTTGTGGAAAAGTCTTTAGAAAAAAATATCACCTGAAGATGCATCACATGAGCCACACGGGAGTGAAGCCGTACGTCTGCAATGAATGCGGGAGAGCTTTCAAAGCCGCGTCCGCACTGAGATATCATGCGAGGATGCACACGGGCGAGAAGCCGTACTCCTGCGAGACGTGTGGAAAAAGCTTCAGGTCCAGCTACAGCATGTTGGTCCACATGAGAACCCACACTGGGGAGAAGCCATACCTGTGCAACACCTGCGGGAAGAGATTCACCAGCTCATCAGCCTTCAAGTGGCACACCGCCATCCACATAGGCGACCGCAGGTATTCCTGCCAGATCTGTGGGAAAAGTTTCACCCAGAGCGGAAACCTGAAGGCTCACATGAGGACGCACACAGGAGAGAAGAAGCACTCCTGCAAAACCTGCGGGAAACGATTCAGTCGGAGCAACAGCCTGGTCGTCCACATGAGGACGCACACAGGAGAGAAGCCGTACTCCTGCACCACGTGTGGAGAGAAGTTTCAATACACTGCAACGCTGAAAAAACACGCCAGAACGCACACCGGCAACAATTACACATCTGGCTGAGCTCCTGCATGTGAGGACGACTCTGTCCAACACAGAGGGGACGAGTGTCCCGGAAAGAGATGAGAGAGATGAGATGAGAGAGATGAGAGAGATGAGAGAGATGAGATGAGAGAGATGAGAGAGATGAGATGAGAGAGATGAGATGAGAGAGATGGCGTTGGGGAAACGAGAAGTCAATCAAAGCTATGTGAGTTTACAACATGTTCTACCGGAGATCTTCCAGCAGTCTGCAACAGAACCAGAACACCGAGGCCTCACAGCCAGGTGGAAACTAGCTCCCTCTATTGGCCAAATGGGGGAAAAGCTCAGAAGAACATTTTAGCTACGAGTTTGAGGCGAATGATGGTTTAATGTCAGGAAGGTTGAGTCTAAAGTGCAGAACATCACAGACAACCTGGAGCGTCTCATTCATGAACCCACTAAACAACAACAGTGTCTTCAGTCAGAGGCTCCTGGTGATTCACTGTAACACAGACTGCTACAGGAGATCCTTCCTGCTACAGACATCAGCCTCTGCAACTCTGAAGAACCTTGGATAAGAGGAGCTATAACATTTAAATATCTGCCATTTAGTTTTTTACAGTAAAGAATCTTTTTTTCTAAACTAAGTTTCATAAATTTTTCCAGTTTTACTAAAAACCTTTTTTCCTTTTAACAGCCTGTAACGTTCCTGAGAGAAATAAATCTGTGGAAAACAGAAAAACCTGAATAATTTCATTAATCAGATTTTTATTAAAACATTCAAAAACAGATTTCAGTTTTTCTTCACTTTCCTTTTATTTCCCTCTAGTCAGTTTTTCTTTTCTGAACAGAAACTATATTTACATATATCAGATATGGAATATTAGTAATATTAGTTAATATTAAAGTGATTCATGCATGTTTCTCATTTTAATCTGTAAGATTTAATAACGTTCAGATTCATGCAGGCTGTGCTTCTGTTCCCTCAGTTTGAATCTGAGTCACATTTTTAAGCCATAAAACAGAAAATCTGCTGGAAAAACATGTGAGTGGAACATCGTTGAGGTGAAACGGAGCCAAACATTTGGTGAAGTGATTTTCATGATGCTGATTCTAAATATTAGCTACAGAAACTCTGTTTCCTGTCAGGCGTTAATCTGAGCAGCATTAGGACCCTGCAGCTGTCGGCAGCATAAATATAGCAGCAGGAGCAGTGTGTGTGTGTGTGTGTGTGTGTGTGTGTGTGTTGTTGATCAGAACAGTTGGGGGTCATGAGGAGGCCTGAACAGCGGATCGGTTGGTCTGCAGGAACGGACGGAGAACGGGTTCCTCTGAGGAAAAGCAGATTCATTCAGGAGGATCCAGCTGCAGGTCAGACCGACGTGTGTGTGTGTGTGTGTGTGTGTGTGTGTGTGTGTGTGTGTGTGTGTGTGTGTGTGTGTGTGTGTGTGTGTGAAATATCTAAATTATCTGAAATAATTAATCGTGTCCAGATTTAAAATTTATTTTAATGCAAAAACATTTAATATCATAAAAATGAGAGAAATGACGCATCTCCACTTTAACTGACCGGGCTGGAGAAACTTCACTGCTGTAATAAACTCTGGATGTTTGGCTTGTTGGGTTATTACAGAAGCTAAATTAGCTGTTTATTACAGATATATTTCATATATTACATATCCAGTGATCAGCATCATCGAATCTCTGGAAACTGAAAGTTTTTTCCCACCTGATTCTACAGAAACTGGGCAGCATCTGCTGGTAGCTTCCATTTTCTGCCACCAGGTGGCGGCACCATCGCGCTTTTAGCCGAACTGTTGACTCAGCAGGTAAATGCGACTCATCAGATTCTTTCATATCAAACTGAACGGACAAATTCTGATCGTTTATCTCCACAAAATACCAGATTTGTGTCACTTCTGTATGTGGAACCAAATCACGTCTGATAGTTTCACAGTCTGAACGTCATGTCGCGTTTTATCCGACGTTGTTTACATCCAGACGGTGAATCTGGATGTAAACAACGACTGAAATGATTCATTCTGAAGTGAAAGAAGTTTGTGTCCAGTCAGGTTTCTCTCCGGAAGCTGCAGCTCCGGTCAGATGCGTTTTGTTTTATGATCGGCTGACCGCGCTGGCGGCCATTTTCCTGTAAACGGAGCGCCGCTGTGTCATGTCCACGTTCTTATTCTGCAGGTCGCTTTGGGGTCAGAAACTCTTCACACACAATCTGTAGCAGGAACGCAGAAAAAAATCGGACTTCAGTGAAAATGTTGAGTTCAGAACTAAAGAGTTTATGATTCTTTTCTGTCTTTTCTCTGTCAGGCGACAAACGTTTTCCATCAGCAGGAATCTGAGGAGTTGAGAGAAGATCTTTGTGCAGGATTTGGATAAACTCCTTATAATTTTAGTTTTGTTAAACTGCCCGTCTTTAACTCTCCTGCTTCTCCTTCTGACCAGGAAGCTGTTGGCTTTGGTAAACGCCGAGGTTAAGTACGGAGGCCCAGGAGGGTCAGACAGGATGCTGCAGCTGTGTAAAGTCACCAAGGCTCTGTTCATCAGCAACGCCCGCTCCGCCTGCAGCGACGACCTGATCCAGCAGGAGGCGGTGACGCTCTGCATCAACGTGTCCAAGCAGCAGCCGTTCCCCACCAGCAGCGGCGTCTCCAGGATGCAGATCCCCGTCTACGACGACCCCAACGAGGATCTGTACCGCCACTTTGACCGCTGCGCCGACGCCATCCAGAAGGAGGCCAACCGCGGCGGACGCAGCGTGGTCTACTGCAAGAACGGACGCAGCCGCTCGGCCACCATCTGCACCGCCTACCTGATGAAGCACCGCGGCCTGACGTTGACGGAGGCCTTACAGGTGATCCGGGGGTTCTGGGTTTGGGGCTTTGCAGATGTAGAAAGAAGCCGAATCATCAGAACCAGAATCATCAGAGAGAAATTACAGAGTCATCTGCATGAGTTCAGGTTTTCACAGAGAAGCAGCAGAACCTGGTCCGGTTCGGCTCCAGTCCAAACAAAGCCAGTTTTTACTTCAACCCGTTCAGCGGGAGAGTTCTGAAAGTCCGGTTCTCTTTCTAACAGCGACCGACTGAATGATGTGACGTTTGGTCCCAACAGAAGCGAAGCAGATGTTCAACAGTGACCTTTGACCTTCTGTGTGTTTAACAGACACATTAAATTCCCACTGAGTTCATATTTGTAACTCCGGGTCAGAACCAGCAGCTGTAACCGGATCAGACGGTGCCGGCCGGTTCCGTCTGCTCAGCAGAACCGAAGGTTTTAATGTCCCAGGTGACTTTGGACCCGACAGGCGGAATAAATTCCTGCTGACGTCTGAGTGACCTGAGCTGAGGTCACCGGGCTGAGAGGGAAAACATCCCGGCTCCGAATGAATCGGATCAGAATCTGATGAGAATCTGATCAGAATCGGATCAGAATCTGATCAGAATCTGATCAGATCTCTGAAGCAGCTAACGATCAGGGTGATGGAAGGAGCTCATCCAGCTCAGACATCAGAAACGGAGCAGGAACATTAAAAATCAGTTTATTATCAGATCAAAACACCAACAGTCATGGATCACTGTCACTTTTTAAAGGGGCAGAGCATAAAAAAATCATTTGACAATAATTACATTTATAAAGAATAAATAACTGAAGTGATGCAGCTTAAAGATATAAGTTTAAATTATGAAACAATAACAGGAAATAAAAAATAAAATCCTGAATACCTTAAATTATGTCATAATGAAGAAATTAAATATGATGCAGTTTCTTTGTTTATGATGTCGTACAGTATTATTATTATTATTATTATTATTATTATTATTATTATTATTATTATTATTATAATCCATCATGTATAAAATCTTATAAAATATTTTTTAAATCTTGTCTTTAAAATATTTTTCACACTTTGTTATTTTAATTTAGTGTAAAACTTTATATCTGATGCTGATGTTAAAGATGAATTTTTCCTCTGTGGGACAATAGAGATTATTTCTGTTTCTATTTTATTTTATTTTATTTTATTCTTTGTGAACTGTCGGGTTGATCTGATTGAAGCTGAAACCTGAAGCCTGTTTTTGGTCACATCTCTTCATTTCTGTGCCGCTTTAGTTGTTTTTCTTCACCTAAAATAGTAAAAAGTTTTATAAATGTTTCCATAAACCCGCCGTCTTTCTGCTCCTGCAGTTTAAAGGTGTTTATTTCAGAGCAGTGATTCACCTGAACCACCAGCAGAGGGCAGCACCGTCCGTCTCTCAGAGCTCAGGTGTCTGGACCCGGACAGAACCAGCCTGATGGTTCTGATGGTTGTTGTTTCCTCCCAGAGGGTGAAGACGGCTCGGCACGTCGTGGATCCGAACCCCGGCTTCATGTCTCAGCTGCAGCGATACGAGGAGGAGCTGAGGAAGAGGAGCGGAGCCTCCTGATGAAGCTGCGGACGTTTTCCTCTCTGCTCAGAGTCGCAGTTTGAGTTTGAATCTGAAAACTGAAACTGTTTGGAGATCAGACTGATAAAAACAGGACAGAAACTGAAATCAAACGATAAGCAACCACAAAACTAAGAGATTAGATTTGAGAAGTAAAATCCTAAAGACTCAGAAATACATAAATAGAGTTTATATTGTATAAAGTGAAATGTTGACATGTTACGTCATAAGATGCAGGGTTTCAACTTTAGATTTTAGTTTTTAATCAAATCTGAAAAATAAACCCATGAAAAACAAGTAAAACTTTGCAGAAAACATGAAATCCGTTAAGAATTTTATTTATTTACTTTATGAAAAAGCATAATTATTCCTGTGAAAAGTGACTGAATGTGGAAGTGAATGTCCAGAAAGTTAATGATTTATTATTTTAATTATGAGATTTAAATAACAAACTTCTTTCATTTCTCCTCTTAAATAAGAACCAGGTTCCTGAAACATATTAGTTTTTTTTGGGGGTGTTTTAATTTATTAGAGCATTTTTAGAACAAACATATTTTTCAAATCTGAGTTCTGTTGAGTTTTCTGGCTCCATTTTTATGTTTTTCTCAGATTTGATCTCTAGTTTTTTCTGACCAAAGGAAAGAAAATCACAGAAATACAAAAAGAAACTGAAAGTGATGAAAACATTTCGTTAATGATCGTTTAGAAAAGGAAATAAACAAATAAAACTTTATTATTACCATATTTGGACTCTGCAGGACAGAAACGCTCCACTTTTCCTCCAGCTCAACTTTAATAACTTTGGTCATCAGAATCACCTGAAATGTATTTTCTGACATCGATCATTTTGGCCTGATAGATCTGTGATGAGTAGATAAACATCTCATCTGAGTCGGAACCTTTTGATCTGGATCACTTTGTGTGAAAAGCAGGTTTGGTTTTAGACAGAAGGTCAGTTAAAGCACATCAATCATTTCTCAACCTTTTATGGAAAACAACAGATTTTGTTTTATCAAAGGAAAATGCAATAATAATAAATCCAATTCCTCAAGTCTAAATCAAAAAAAGCATCTTTGTGGAAACTGACATCATGAACTGGTTCAGATATTTTATTTGTTTTTGTTTTTCAAACATTTAATCAAAAGCACAAATTTAAAACCAGGCAACTAGAGGGAAGTTTTAGAGATGAACGTTTTCCTGTTCAGTCTCTAATTAAACGAATAAAACTCAGGTCAGGACTCCATGTTTGTAAAATATTAAGGTTTTACTGGCTTCTCTAGGTGAAACCATAAAGATGTTAACTGTTGAAACTTGTCAGAAGTTGTTTAAATGTGGATGTAGATGAATAAACTCGGTGGGTTTTTTAGATTCGTGATATTTGGTGAAGCGTCTGTAGATGTTCGTATCTCAGGTGAATCTTTACTCAGCTTGAATAAGTTCATCATCATATCTACTTCAAACTGTGTTCAGTTCTTGGAGCTTTTTAGCGAACAGTAAATGCCTTAAGTGAATTTACCACCTGAATGTGTCACTGTCCCTTTAAGAAAGTGTGCTCTCAGTTTTAACTGGAGGAAAATGGCAGTAAATATAATAAACAGTTCTGCTTTCTGATCTCTGTTGTCCTGTTGCAGTTTGTTGGTTGTCATAGTTTCACCTCAGATCGTCATCAGATCATCTCATGATCATCACATTTAATCTTGTTTCGACACTAAACTGATGTACGGCAGCCAGGAAGGCACAAAATAAGTGGAGATTGTGAGAAAACTCTGCTGTTAAAGTTTATTATTCATCCAATTCGATTCATTTCAAAGTTGAATTATTTCTCCCAAACAGAAGTTAATGTCTTCAGTGGGTCTGGTTGGTGATTCTGTGGGCAGAGACTGAAGACTGTCTGAGTAATGAGCCTGTCGGCCAGAAGCCCTGGATCATTTAAATAATCTGAGTTAAATGTTTTATTGTAGATGAACATAAAACACATTCAGATGCTTCAGAGCCGGGTTTAGGAAGAAGTTTGAACATGTAATATCTGGTTATTGACCTGAAGTACGAAGGTCAGTGGTGATTAAACAGACACTGAAGCCTCTCTAGAGTTAGCAGGTTTATTTAGCAAAACGTTTTCCATCAGCACTGAGGCACTGAGGCGTTCCTGTGGGTTTGACGGAGCAGACGGTTGGTTGGTTGGTTGGTTGGTTGGTTGGTTGGTTGGTTGGTTTGTATGTTGGTTGGTTGGTTGGTTGGTTGGTTGGTTGGTTGGTTTGTATGTTGGTTGGTTGGTTGGTTGGTTTGTATGTTGGTGGGTTGGTTGGTTGGTTGGTTGGTTTGTATGTTGGTGGTTGGTTGGTTGGTTGGTTGGTTGGTTGGTTGGTTTGTATGTTGGTGGGTTGGTTGGTTGGTTGGTTTGTATGTTGGTGGTTGGTTGGTTGGTTGGTTGGTTTGTATGTTGGTGGGTTGGTTGGTTGGTTGGTTGGTTGGTTGGTTGGTTGGTTGGTTGGTTGGTTGGTTGGTTGGTTGGTTGGTTGGTTGGTTGGGCGTTACTGAGGCTGATGTCCTCGGTCCCATTCCTCCTGTACCTGAGTGATCCACTCGTTGTAGTTGGACACCTTGGTGTAGATGCCAAACTTATCCACCATGCCACAGCGCTCACCCCACGACACGAGGCCGACCAGGAACCAGGTGTCGCGGTACAGAGTGACCATCGGCCCCCCGCTGTCCCCCTCACAGGCATCGATTTTCTGACCCAGGATTCCGGCACAGAGAACGTTGTCGGTTATTTCATGGGGAAACATCTGTTGGCTGCAAGCGGTGTGATTAACCAGCGGGACTTTGATGACGTTGAGCGCTGAGCTGTACCTCCCGCTGTCATCTTTACCCCAGCCGGTCACCACAGTGGTGGTGCCGTTCAGGTGCAGCACCTTCTCGGCCAAGGCGCGGCCAGGTAAGCAGACGGGGATGATGTATCTGGAGAACGGGGCGGGCGACTGCAGACGCATCAGGGCGATGTCGTTGTCCACCGTCCTGGAGTTGTACTTGGGATGTTTGAAGGTCTTGGCAACTCTAATCGAAACCTCTGAGCCTTCATTTCTCGTTCGCTCGTAGTCACCTGAGTAAAAAGGTCATGATCACGATGAGGTGTTACGTTTTTCACACTGCTGTCACACTATTACGTCTTGTGAAAGAGAAACTGCCTCAGGAAAACAACTCTCCCAGAATGCCGAGCTGCACATCAAAACCTGGCGAATAAGAAATTTATCATCAGATAAATCAGACGGAGGTTGGAAAAATTTACTTACACGCCAAAGTTCACTCCTGGAACAGAACAGCCGCAACTTAAACTAAAATCCTCCAGCAATGACACAGTAAAGACATCACTCAATGTCACACGCTGCTATACTGAGGCTTTACTCACATCAGGATGTCAGATGCTTGAAACTGAAGGTGAAACTTCTGCCGTTACGTCTTTGCTTACTGCTAGTTTTGTTCTCTTCATCCTCATCTGATCACTTTGGATCATTCATAGAGCATTCATATTTCATGCCCAGATGGTCAGTTAAATATAAAAGATAATGATAATAAACCACAGGGTGGAAAGTCATGACTCAGCAGAGCACTGAAGTCCACAGCACCGACCTCAGAGTTCATGCACTAATCAGTTTAACAGCTCATTGAAGATGACACCATTACTTCAAAGACTTAATGTCCAAAATATTTCTTTAACTTTCTCTCTGTAGATCTATAGAACCAGATCTTCAACACCTCAGTGTAAATACCAACATAGCAAATACAGCAGCTCAACATTTTAAGTTTCTGCTACACGACTGAAGTTTTTCCCAAGATGATGAGAGGATGAAAGAAGAAATGAAATGTGAGACATGCTGCTCTGTGATAAAAAGAAGATGAAATAAAAGTTTGTTTTGGTGTTATGATCAGTTCGGTGGTTGATGGATGGATGCAGACGCAGCTGCTCACCCAGCCGTACGGTGAACCTGAAGTTGTTTTCAAGGCAGTGGGCTGCAGTCAGGACCCAGTTTTCATCAATCAGGACGCCTCCGCAGTGAAAATGCCCTCTGGCATTCATCACCAGCACCTAGACGTACAAACACACATGAAATATTAACAGAAAACCTGAAAACACACCGCTAAAACATTTAACTCGAGTATTCACATAACTCTAATTAGTTCTTTTTAAACCAAGTTTGACTTCAATTTGGAAGTTAATTTCTTGGTAACTGGTTTTAAACAAAGTTACACCAAACACAGAATCTTGGTATTTTTTTTAAAGGAATTGTGAATCCATAATAAGATCTCAGTGTTGGCAGCATGAACTTTAATCAATCTGACTGAACATCCTTAACAAAATATCCAGAACTTATCCAGTTGGTCACTTTTTCTTTTTACCTATTTGAAAATATTTTCCATTTGTTTTGCCAATCTGTACAGCAGAATGTTTTCTTACTCTTCATCACATTCAGCTCCATCTTCATCGTCTTTAACTGCAGAGGAATCTGATCCACTGAACCTTAAAACTCCAGTTTTAAGGTTTTAAGCTGAGACATAATGTCTCCATTGAGTGTGAAATGTCCAGCAAACATTTCCTTCTAATGGTGTCCAGAAGGGATTCGTTGCTCAACCCAACTCAGACATGCAGGCAGCCTGGCTGGCTGGCTGGCTGGCTGGTTGATTGGTTGGTTGGTTGGTTGGTTGGTTGGTTGGTTGGTTGGTTGGTGGGTGGGTGGGTGGGTTGGTTGGTTGGTTGGTTGGTTGGTTGGTGGGTTGGTGGGTGGGTGGGTTGGTTGGTTGGTTGGTTGGTTGGTTGGTTGGTTGGTTGGTTGGTTGGTTGGTTGGTGGGTTGGTTGGTTGGTTGGTTGGTTGGTTGGTTGGTTGGCTGGCTGGCTGGCTGGCTGGCTGGCTGGCTGGCGGGTGGGTTGGTTGGTTGGTTGGTTGGTTGGTTGGTTGGTTGGTTGGTTGGTTGGTTGGTTGGTTGGTGGCTGGCTGGCTGGCTGGCTGGATGTGGATGGTTGGTTGGTGGGTGGTTGGGTGGGAGTAAAGCCATCCTACTTGAATTTTTCCAAGTTCTTATCTGCAGCTGGAAAGCCAAAGCTGTCAGTTTGGACATGTTGGGGTTTCTATCATTTCTGCAGACGAAGTTGTGTTGATCTTGATCGCCAGCAGAGCAGTTCCTGTAGACTCTGCTGGAAGTTTGTTCCTTCCAGATATGAGGCTCTAAAACAGCCGATTACTGACTTCAGGGTTGGGAATGAATTATTATTCTGAAGTTCAAGTATTTGATGGTTTATGTTTGAGGTAGAATGGTGAAAACCAGTCAAAATGTGCAGATAAAAATCTCTTTTTTTTAATATTCTGGTCAAACATGACATGTCTGCTGAACTCTGAGTGTTTCCCTGTTGCTCGGTTACCTGCCAGGGACTCTCCCCCTTCTTGCCCACCTCCCCTCCGACCGTCCAGGGCAGCAGGCCGTCCACCGGCTCGCTGTACTCCGACCTGTTGATCAGAATCTGACCACAAGACGAGGAACCTGCAGCACGAAACAGAATACCTGTTAGCATGTTAGCAGGAATCCAGGCCAGTTGATGCTTTGTCTTTATAGCTTTATTCAGTTACATCCAGGGGAGCATGCTGCATTCATGTTCTACTTCAAAGTTGGAATTTTATGATTTTCAAGTTTGTGAACTTCAGAGCCGCTGAAACAAAAATCTTGACCCAAAAAAAAAAGTATTTTTGACCTTTTAGCTCAAACTTGCAGGAGAGATAAACTTGTAATTTGCACTTCTGTCGTCTGTAACTCCTAAATTGCTCACCTTCATGGTACGTTTTACCATCACACTGGCAGATTTCACTGGTTCCCAGTTTGCAACTGGAAAAAGGTTAACATGGGTGTGACATCATCGTGATGTCAGATTTGTAACAGTAAAGTTGAAGGTTGAATCCATCTTTAGCCTAGCACAGCTTTAGTTGTTTCTCCACCTACTGGTGGGTACCATGTACTGCAGCATTTTTAAATGGAAAACATCAGTTTAAAAACATTCTGCGTCATCAGAGCCGTCAGCTGATGTGAGGCCGGGAGTCGCTCTCACTTCTCGGGCTGCATTTCCTGGAGTTGTCGCCCAGTTTGTATCCGTTCAGGCAGCTGCAGCTCCGCCCCGCGCCGCCCTCGCTCCCTGAACATTCATGGTCGCAGTCGCCGTTGTCCACAGAGCAGTTTGTGGCTGTTACATCTGGAGGGAGTTTAAAAAAGTCAGGCATCATTAATTACATGTTTGGTTTGTCGTGTTTTTCTCTTTTTGCTGTATCCGCATTAGAACCGGGTCTGAACTGATACTGGCCTCCTGTCCTGAACCCGCAGACAGAAGGTCGGACTCACTGTGTTGGCAGTATCTGCCCTCGTATCCATGGTAACAGACGCACTTGTAGTCCTGGTGCTGATCCAGGCAGTCTCCATGGACACACAGGTGGGACTGACACTGGTTCCCATCTGAAACAGACCGGACCAGACCGGACCGGGCCGGACCGGGCCGGACAGCGTCAGGGTCCGCCGCTGCAGAAACTCTGAGTTTTAACTTTTATTAACCAGGTTTTGCTGCAGCTTCCTGCTTCATACAAGTTCATGTTTCTCAGTTATAGTTTTTCAATAATTCATGTACAGTAACAGTCAAACCAGCTGGTCTCCGGGCCAAAACCATCAGGGATGCTGGAAGTTTTCTGAGACATTAGAAGAAAAACAAAACTACAAAAATGATCCATCAGGATTCTGTTGCATTTATTATTTTATCCTCAGTGTTTTTATATAATGGCTGACTATAACTGCTAGGATCTTTGTCTTAAAGCTGTCGGTGTTTCAGTGACTCACCGGTGTACACGGTCCAGAACTCCAGCTGCAAAACAAACAGAACATCAGAGATAAGATCTGAAACTGCAGAGTTTGGCCCTTCAGCTGAGATGAACTACAGTATTAAACTACATTAAACTGCGTAGTTTAATGTCAACGTGATTATTGCTGTTTGAGATCAGAATTTGAAACATGATCAATAATCACTGCTGAACGTCTGACCCGAGTTCACATTTTAGCTAAAAACTATTTTTTTCACCTGCTCTCTTAATTTTTCTTTCTTCCATTCAGAATTTAGATTTTTTCTCAAAATATAAAATGAAAACTCAAAATATAAAACTCATCTTTAAGTGTTTGTTTCTGCCGTTACCATTCTCCATAATGAATCTAAAATGTCTGCAGAAAGAATCACATTTGATTCGTGTTGCTTATTTTTTGGTTCATTTGTTCATTTTAAGGAAAAATAAATCCTCTGAAACGGTTTGGGATGAAGGATGAAGGGATGAAAAGCATCGAAACACTTTCAGGAATCAGACTAAAGTGTTTAACAGATATAAACTTCTGGTTTCCTGGGTGGAAATTATGAAGGAAGGAGAATCTAAAGTTTTAATAACCGTAAATCTTCCCATAAAACCTGAATCCTGCCAGTTTTCCTCCGTTCTGGTTCATCATGACTTACTGTCGCCTCCCGGGTTTGGAAAATCTCTCTGGCCTCCTCAAAGTCACATTTCTCCTCCACACATTCGCGCTCCTTGTTGGGCGGCTTCAGCTCCTCCAGGAAGCTGTTGGCCCGGCGGGACCGGAGCAGCATGTGGGCCGAGGGCGGGTCGGAGAACACTGGACACACAGAAACACACAGAAACACACACACAACACACACACAACACGCAATACACACACACAAACACATGCAACACACAGAAACACACACACAACACACCATTTACATATTTCACTGTTTGGGTTTTGTCAGACTTTAACAGGATCGGGTCTTTTAACTGGATTTCTGTTGAACAGAAACAGATCGGATCGGATCAACCGGATCGGATCGGATCGGATCAAACCGGATCGGATCGGACCGGACCGGATCGGATCGGATCTTAAATCTGGTGTTGAGCTTCATTTGGTCGCAGTTGGAAGATGAATCTTCATCTTTCAAAGGGAAACTTGTTATAATGTTATAACGTTATATAATGTTATAATGTATTACAGCTATAAAACATGCAGATGTGTGAAAACTAAATGAAAACAATCCCAGACCATCACTCCTCCTCCACCGTGCTTCACAGCTGGATGACGTTTTCTGATCTGCTGCTGTTTATTATGACTGAACGTCTTTATGTTCATGTCAGGATGAACAAATTTAGATTTTTAAAACACAATCTGACTCAGTTCTGCATCTCTTCATTCTGTTTGCATAAATAATCTGGATTTTATTCATTTAAAGTGTTTCTTCTCTATGAAGTTATAAACTTCAGACGTCAACAAGAGCAACATGACTTTAAATCTCTGGAAATAAATAATATAAATAATTAGTGTTTTGTATCAGGAAATGAACCTGTAACAATAACGATAATAAGTTACAACTTTATATGTCACACTGGACAAAAATTACACAAAAATATGAATTATATCGAGATAAAATGTTTTCTTTTGAATGTAATAATAAAAAGCAGAAAAACTTTAAAATCAAATTATACTTGTTTTCTCTTTCTTCCCCCATTGTGACAAAATGAAGGACATTTATTTTGCAGTTTGTCTGTAAAGTGTTTCTTGCACTTTGAGGTCTTATAGCCACCAGAACGGATCAGAACCAGAACCTGTTCAACGCACCGCACCAATCAGCTCACACATGTTTATTAGTTCCCTGAACATTTTCATCAGAAACATGAAGATGGACAGGAGGAGTTTTCCTCTGGATGATTTTCCTCGTATTTAAAGGATCTTAGGAAATCCCACCTGACAGGCTGAGGGCTGAAGCCGACCACAGAGCGACGCAGACCAGCAGGCAGAACACGGACCGGGTCATGGTCTCCATCAGACCTGCAGACACCAACAGAAGTCGGTGAGGTGAAGACGCCTGAGCCGATCGGACCGACCATCGTTCTGCTTTCTAAAACGGCGAAACGTTGCAGCTCCACTGGAACATTGATCTGTCGCCTGGAGGCTCAGAGATCTCTGGACAGAACCAACTCGGCCTGCAGTCCGTCTGCAGAATCTGAGCTCCATCAGCTCATCGTCAGGCCAAGACGCAGGAAGCAGGAAGCAGGAAGCAGGAAGCAGGAAGTGGCTGCTTCCAGAGGCAGAACCAGTTTTTATACTTACATATGAAGAAGCGGCGCTGAGGCTGAGACGCTGGTCCAGTCGGCCGCCGCTGCGTTAATGAGTGACCAGCCGTGTTGACAGAGAGTCCACAGTCTGCAGCTCAGCCTGTCAACACACAGCCTCACCTTTGACCTCCACCCACTCACCTCTGAGGCCGATCGGCATCTCGGTGTCCGACAGAGAAATCTGCTGCGTCTGATTAAACAGCAGCAAGTGGATCAGAACCAGGAGGATTCTGGTTCTGACCTCTGATCCTCTGTTTGAACTCAGTTACTGAATCAGGAACAGAGTGAAAGTCCTTCCTGTCTGACTCCTTTCTCCCACCGTCGCCCCGTGCTTGATCAGCCTGAGACACACAGGAGGGTGTCCAAGGTGTGGTCTGGGGCCCCTTGAAGGTCCGGTGCCACCATGAAGATTCGGGGCCCCATGAAAGTCCAGGGCCCCATGAAGGTCCAAGGCCCCTTGAAGGTCCGGGGCCACCATGAAGGTCTGGGGCCCCATGAAGGTCCGGGGCCCCATGAAGGTCCGGGGCCATTTTATGCCCTCGGACCTTCATGGTTGAGTAGATGGACGAAACTTAAAGAGCCTGAAGCAAAAACTAAACGTCTATTTTCTAGGAACCGGGTCGGAGGAACCAGGCCGGAGGAACCAGGCTAAAGGAACCGGACCAGAGGAACTCGGCTGGGGGAACCAGGCCAGAGGAACCAGGCCAGAGGAACCAGGCCGGAGGAACCAGGCCGAAGGAACCGGGTCGGCCTCCAGGGCGTCGCTGGGCGGCTCTGGAAACCAGGACGCTTATCAGGGTCAGACATTCTTCTTCTTTTGTCTCCTCTCGGCTCGGCTTACGTTGGGTCTTTCAGAATAAAAGCAGGGGAAGCTTCTCTGGTTCCATGGATTATGAGACGATTAACAGGAATTACAAAAAGCTTCAAAGTAGTTTTCACACTTATGTTTGTTGAATTTAATGACAACATGAAGCTGCAGACAACTGAAAAGAAACGATTTAAAACAGAGAGAAGCTCAGAAATACTTTTCAGTTCCATGTTTCGTGTTTTAAAACTGATTTCAGTTTTTTCTTCAGTTGCGACTCTGGAGTAAAAATTGTTCAAATACATGTTTGAAACTGAACCTTTGTTGAAACGTTCAAAACTCTTTTCAGTTTAAAATTTATTTTTCAGTTACATATTTTGGTTTCAAATTCAGATTTTAGTTTTAAATCTTTTTCTGTCAGTTTCAAATAAAATGTTTTGTTCATAACTTTATGGCTCAGATTTAGCTCCATAAATGTGACCCAAACTGAGCCTCTGAATCGATGTTGGTGTTTATCTCAGTTATTTCGCTTTAATCAGTATCATGTTGAGCCCAGGAGACGTTTTGTCCTGTTCGGGAAAACGGCCGATAAATGGAAGTAGGAAAGTAGGGCTGCTCATTGTGACGCTTCCCGGGTTTGGATTACCGTATTGTTGAGCCTCTTCATATCCGTTACGTTCTGATGTTTTCACAAAGTGTTGCTCTGATATCTACAGTCATCATGAGTCAGAATCAGATTAATTTAAATAAACAGCCGATCAGAAAGTTTACCTGGTTTCTGTGGTAAAATCCTGGGAAGCTTTTCATAGATTTGACCAAAGAAATTTAAATAAATATTGTTTTCTGTGTGATAAATGATTAAACATACAATCTAAAATGGACCTGGTGATTTTTTGGTTCAAGCTGTGAAAGCAGCTGAATGGATAAACGTCCTGTAAACGTTTTCTCCATTTGAAACACGGCGGGTAAGAACTGCTGCTGTCTGTGTGAACTCTGAACTCTCTGGACGCTCCGACGTCCCCTCGGCTGAAATCCTGCAGATGTTCTGGTTCTGTTCGTCCTGAGTTTGACTGGCAGACTGAGATCCTAAAATTCACTCATTTTAACCCAAACTGGACTCATTTAGTTTCTCAGGTTCTGTCCAAACAATTCCTCAATCAAAGACTTTGTCACTTTTATTCTAATGTTTGGGTCGAATGTTTGGGTCGGTTCCAGTCGTCCTCCCTCTGAGGATGTGATGCTCATGGAAATTTAAACGATTTATTTGGTGCAGCAATGGGAAAAGCTGAAATGAGGAACCGGGAAATGTTCTGGTTCTGGACTCTGGACCTGCAGAGACGGGTCCCAGCGTAATGGAGCGAGGTCAGAGGCTGGTTTTGTAAAAAGAGGGTGGAGGAGTGATGGAGAGATAACCAGGCTCTTCTTTCGCCTGTGAATGTTTGGCGTTTCATGAGGAAGGAGGCAGAGAGCCAAGTTCTTCCTCCTCAGCTGGACAATGAGGACACGCCCGCCCCGTCCTCAGCCTTTTGTCTCTGGACCCAACAGGTGAGACGGAACCTGAAAGCTGTTTTGTTCTGGGCGACGCTTATAAATGCATCAAAGCCGCGTTCGTGCAGCTCATCTTCCTAAACGGCCTGCAGGAGAAGACGATGTCCAACTCAGACAGGAAGGTGAGTTTTTCTCTCCCTGAAACCAAATTCAGGATTTAGCCTGAGAGCGAATGAGAGCAGCGGTTCCACTGAAGGTTTCAGCTGTGACTAACCTCGTCTTCCTCCAGATGTTGTCCGGCGTTCTGGGACTCTTCGTCCTGATCTCCGCCTGTTCTGCCATGTTGGTTCCTAACATGACCAGGAACCTGATGCCAAAAGGACAACCAGAAGAAGAAGAAGGCTCCTCGTACGACCCCAACACCTTACGCTGGCCTGCAAACGACCAGAACCAGTCTTTGGTTCCGGACACTCAGTGGCCATCGGGCGCCGGCAGCGGGCGTATGTGGCCCCCCAGCGGGAACATGTTGCCCCCCAGCGGGAACATGACCAACTATGCTAACGGGCTGCGGATGTTTGCCACCAGCTCGCCTCTGATTCCAGAACCAGACACTTCCATCTGTGACATTCTGTTCAGCCAGCCGGTGCCGCCGTCCATCGACCAGATCCCCTTCTTCTGCATCTGCTCCTACTGCAAAGGAACCGTGGGGCCCAAAGGAGACCGAGGGGACCGGGGGCCTCCAGGTGGGATGACACAAACGTTCAAATGTTTGATTTATATCAAAAGATCATAATATCCATCAGTTCGTAAAGGCTTTAATTTGAAGCTGAGATCAGTTTTGAATGAACCACAAAGCGCTTGACCTTCTGGTCCACTAATGCCTGTTGATGCACATTTTACACATATTAGTGATTGGACTGGAAGTGCTTTGCTGTTATGCCAAATTCGTCCAGTTTGCTCTCCTACCAGAGGAGAGTCTAGTTGACAAAAAGAGTAAAAAGTTATTTGGTAAAAATGCAGAAGTGGGACAGTTTAATCTGATTTAGTTTGTGAAAATGGTTTAATTATACAGACAAAACATAAAAGCATGATGATATAAAACATGAATAAAAATTAATTATCATTACAAATAAATTCAGACAGAAGAAATGCACACTTCATGTTTACAAAGCATTAAACCTTTTACAGTCAGTAAAACAAAGATCTTCCATCATTTACTGCAGATTCAGCTGAAATCCAAGAGGCTCAGCAGAAACAAAACTGAGTAGAAAAAGTCTCAGACTCACCTGTCTGGTGCATTTTGGGTTTTAGTTCGTGATTCGGTGAAGTAACTGCAGGTCACTCAGATTTCCACAGTAAGAGAAACAAAACTTCGTAATGTTTGAAGTAAAACATGAAATCTTCCTGAAAGTAAATGTCTTCCAAAGGTTCCTCAGGAAACTGTAACTCTAACTGGTACTAAATTCTTCATTCTTTTATCTCTGGTGTTTAACTGTTTTTGCATTTTATCTCTGAAACAGAAAGGAAACAGTTTGAGGGATAAAGTTCAGCTTCAGAGCCGGATTGTTGCTCAAGTCTCACAGTTTTAACATTGAAGTCATTTCAGCACTTTGAGTCCTTCTTAAAAGCCTTCAACAGAAGTTGTATTTTATGAATATTGATCAGTTCAGTTGGTTTTTTCTTTGATCAGGTGAACCTGGAAGTCCTGGAATGAGAGGGGTGATGGGATTCAAAGGCACCCGAGGATTCACCGGCCCCCAGGGCATAAAGGGTGAGTCACACACCAACCTGATATAACAGCAGAGTCTGCAGTCAGGAGCTTCTTCATCAGCAGTTTCCTTCATTTCCACTTCAGGTCAGAAAGGAGATTCAGGAGAGAAAGGTCAGACCGGTCCAGCTGGATTCACCGGAACGAAGGGCGATCGAGGATTCAAAGGTCTGAGATCAGAACAGACTGAAGATCGACTCAGAAAAATGTTTTAAATGTTTTTTCCCATGATCAATGCTTGATTTGTGTTTCTGCAGGGGAGAAAGGAGACCAGGGCTTGAGCGGACCTCCAGGTGCTCAGGGTCCCCAGGGAGAGATGGGTACCTGCCCCGCCTCCTGCGAGAGTGCCCCAGGTGCACCGGGGCTGCCGGGGTCCCCAGGGCCAGCCGGGGCCCGGGGCCTGCCCGGGGTGCAGGGCATTGTGGGAGCTACGGGTGGGAAGGGCGATAAGGGAGACATAGGAGTGGCTGGGCAGCCCGGTGTGAATGGTCAGAAGGGAGATCAGGGTGATCAGGGGATCTGTATGTGCACCGATGGGGAGGACGGCGCCAAGGGGGCGCCAGGGGAAAAGGGGGGCAAAGGAGACAAAGGTGACTCTGGTGCACAAGGCATTCAGGGCCCCTTAGGTGTGAAGGGAGATCAGGGTAACATGGGTTTCATGGGTCCGCCTGGGCCCTGCTCCCCGGCCATCCAATCAGCTTTCTCTGCAAGCATCAACCAGTCGTTCCCCGCTGCCAACTGGCCGGTTCCGTTCCGTGACGTTTTGACCAACGAGCAGATGCACTTCGACCCGAACATGGGCATGTACACGGCGCCCATCAACGGCACCTACGTTTTCTCCTTCCACCTGGCGACCAATCAGAAGCCGCTGAAGGTCGGCCTGTTCCGAAACTTCTACCCGGTAGCCAGGGTAACGGAGGCGTCCAGCCAGACCACCGCCAGCCACACGGTCGTCCTGCACCTGAGCAGCAGAGACCAGGTGTGGCTGCAGGTGAAGGACTCGCTAACCAACGGCATGTTCACCGACAGCGAAAGCAAGAGCACGTTCTCCGGTTACCTGCTGTACCCCGACTCCTGCGACGCGCCGCTGGGCAGGTTCTTCCAGCCTCTGCCGCCCACTGGTGGCTTCTCCTGGGACGGCCCTGATGGCCATACCACCACCTCGCCGCCGTAGGCTCCGCCCAGCGACAGGTGGTTAGATGCAGACAGCCAATCAAATTCAGTGCTGCACATTTTAAAGGAGGAGCGTTTGCAGAATGAGGCTGGTACCGACCCGGATCGTCTGCAATAAATCACATTTAAAACACGACTTTATGGTCATTTCATCTCTCCTGGATACAGTTCTAATACTATCCACACTGATTCATCAACAAATTAAGCAAAAAATTGCAAGATGTCATATTGATGTTTTGAATAAAGAACCAATATTTTAACATGTACGGCTGATATTTTGGTTTTAGCAGCTGACCAGGCGTGTTTATAGTTTGGTATGATTAAATATGAGCTGTACTGAGTCACAGATGGATGAAGAGTAAACATGTTTGAATGAAAGTCTGAATAATCTGACTGCAAACCAGTTTGTGTCCTTTTCATAAGTGATAAAAACAATCCAAGAAGTTTCTGAATCTCCATGGAGACGAAGAAACGATTAAAACAAATTCTCCTCCTTTGAAACGTCCAGAAAAACTCACTTCTGATTCAACACTGCGTCTGACCTCTGACCTCTCAGTCAGCTGTAGAAGTCCAGCTTTGCTCCAACATGAAATATTTCCAAAGCACTTTGCAACTGTAGAGTTGATTTGCTTTTAATTATTAAAATGTGCTTATTTTCTTAGGAATATTCTCAGTTTGCCTTTTAAAATGATGCATGAATAAAAGCAGAGCAGAAGCTTCAACATTGTTTTTCAGACAATAACTAAGGTGTGTCTTGTAAATTTGTGTTATGACTGTTTTATGGATAGATTTATGTCACTTTGAATAAACCTCCAGTTTTGGAAAGGCGACCGTCTCGTTTTGCGCTCCGTGTTCGGAGACAAAAGCCAAACTGGATGCAAAACTGGAGATTTTTTCATTTGACTCAAACTCACTGATCAGCAGTTTGAGGCTCTTGTTGCGGTGATTCATGACAGTTTCCAGGTGAATGCATCTGAGTGATGACAGTCAGAGGAATGTTTGGATAACTGAAGTAAAAGAGACGAATACAAAATGCTGCAGTCCTGTGTCTTTATTCAAGCGAAGCTCACAGCTTCGTCCCAAACTGTTTGCTCCAGAGATCCTAGGAATGTTGTTCAGGTTGTGAGTCCGATTCGTTTTCTAAGATCAACCGTCTCAAAAATGAAACATCCTTCCATAAAAAGCAGCTGGAGATTTGTTCCAGAGGTGTTTTATCATCCAAGAGTCCAGAAACGGACGAGGCAAACGGGTTCAGCTAATATCCACAAATACATCAGACCTTAAACACCAGATGTACCTTATTATTCATTAATACATACAGTGGAAACCATTTTAGTGCTAGCAGAGAAGCTAACATCCTTATGTCCTGTTAAAGTTTCAAAAACTCGACATGTTCTCTGATTAAGGAGTCGTCAGTTAGTCTGACCTGGTCCGGTCCAACCCGGTCCAACCCGGTCCGGTCCTGTTCAACCCGGTCCAACCCGGTCCGGTTGTGCTTACCTAAACCTGCCATAGTGGAAAACTATTCATGCCGTCTGACAGACATCTGGACTCTTATGAATTATAATTTTTGCTACTTTTACATCTGGTTTTGGAGGTTCAGCCAATCAGCAGCGAGTAAAATAAACGGAGCTCCTGGATTGGCTGGTGTTCACTCATCAGCCAATGGCCTCTTTTCACGTCAGCTTCCGGGTTCGGGCTGGAGAAAGGTTTTAAGATGTACGCTTCGTTATACATTCACAGATACGACGGTGAGTTTTATTTACTTTAAACTTTGTGGCTAACATTAACTTTAGCTTATGCTAGTAGCCAATATTGTCTGACATTTTCCTTATAAAAATGTGCTATTTAAGTATCTAAACATTCTAATCCATTCTAGCGGACAATGTTTTTACCTTAATTTATTCTTATTCTGAAGCACATTATGTGTTTTTTGTCGTTAGTGTTAAACAGACCAAGTAACGGGGAGGAAACACAACGAGCCTCACAGGTTAACAGCAGCAGCTCTGGAGTCAGAGATCTGGTTCAGCTGACTGTTCAGGTTCAGTGTTGTTGCTTTTAGACGTGTTTCTTAAGGTCTAGGTGTTATTTTATTTTGTTAGTTTTACATGTTTCTTGTTCA
The DNA here is from genome assembly GCF_904066995.2 of Poecilia reticulata. Lineage (NCBI taxonomy): Eukaryota > Metazoa > Chordata > Actinopteri > Cyprinodontiformes > Poeciliidae > Poecilia > Poecilia reticulata. The sequence goes on from NC_088846.1 coordinate 31,234,612, forward strand.
GAGCTCAGATAGGATGGTGTTTACTGCAGTGTGTTCAGGCGGATCAGTTGCTAGGCTGTCTGGCTCTGGTTTCCTCTCTGGTTCCCATAAACTCCTCTTTCAGGCTGAATACAGAAGTGACTCCATGGAAATAACTCAGGGAGGCTCCTTTATTCACCACCCGTCTCCCCCGGCAGTTTTAGGCTGAAGAAGCTGATCGGAGTGAAGTGAAGGCTGCAAACTTTAGTTTTAACTTTAGCTTTAACTCATGCGGACGTGACGTCAGCGCCGTTCGTGCAAAGAGCGGATCAAGCAGCGTTGGTCAAACGTAGCTTATTTTCCCAGGCAACATTTTGTCCACAAATAAAAAGGCAGCTTTTCCAGGAATACTCAACATGGCATCATTTCCCTGAACTTCAGAGTAAAAACTCACAGCAGCTCTGATCGTCTCTAGGCTGCCTGAAACTTTCCCAGAAAATCATTTCGGCTAATTAAAGGTCCAGTAAAACTTCAGTGTTGATCAAACCTTGTAAGTTAATGAATGTTATTTCATAGTGTAGCTTCTGGAAGTCTTCAAAACCTAAAGAGTGGATAATGTTAGGAAACGTTTTAATCACAATAATCTTCCATTCAGGTCCTTTCAGTCCAGGAGTTTATGAATTCATGTAATGAAATCAGATGGAGTCCAACAGTTTTTATTGTTCAAACACAGAACAACAGTAAGAGTCTACAAAAGCTGCAGCTCGTTTCTACGGTAACTAAAATCTCTGAGCTGCAGGAAGACGAACTTCACTAAAACATGGGATTAAAACATCGATGTCACATCCCAACACGTCGCCGTCTCTACTTCTCCTTGGGCGCCATGTCGTCTCCGCCCGACACGTTGCCTTCCTCGTCGTCATCATCGCCGATGATTCCCTTCAGGTAGGAGCGCTTGAACTCCTGGAACACCAGCTCATCCTCCATCTCACTGGGAACAGCAGCAGCGGGATCAAGATCAGACCACTGAGCACTAAACCCCCTCAGAGCGTCGCTGAGACCGATTCAGGCCACAACACTGAGGAAAACACAAACTCTCAACATGACTGATCTGGGAATGTTCTCCTATGTTTGTTTTTTCCTTCATCTAAAGCTGGAAACTATTCCATAAACTCAACCTGCATCTGTTCTGACATTAAAGAAAACGAACAGTAAACATGTTGGGCGCCGAGGTGCCGCCCCCCAACATGGCGGCAGGTTCTTCCTGTTTAACCTGATCAGACAAAGAACAAAACACTGAGGGAAACTGAAACATGGGCCAGTAGAGGGAAAACCTGGTGAATAATCTGATCTCTGAATGTCTTTGCTCTCATAGTTACCTCTCCTTCACTGCCGGCAGCAAGAAAATCAAAGTGGAGAGAAAACAGGTGAAAGCGTGAACCTGATGGACAGGTGAGATCAGGTGCAGAGAAAGTTCTACCTGCTTCTGGTTTGGGATGCATGAGTGTGAAGGGAACCTCCAGGCCGACCTCACTGCAACACACACACACCAGATTCAGGATAAACGGGCCGAGTCCGACATGCAGCATGTTTCACAGCCTGAACTCACCTGGATCCCATCATCCTGCCAGCAGGTGGGAGACAAACATGAGATCAGATTACAGCAGAAACGAAACACTGAGAGCCTCTGAGGTCTGGCTTCTGATTGGCTGAGGTTACTTCCTGGAGGAGCACCGACATGATGCTGCCACTTCCTAACGGTTCTCCCTCTCCTGCTGTCAGCTTCTTACTTTTGTTTTGACATTGTTGAGAAATAAACTGAACTGAACAAAGATCTCTGATGATCCGACAGGTTGTTGTTGTTATTTTGATCGTTGTTGTAGGAAAAGCAGAGGAAAACCGACCAACCCTCCGATGATGAGCTTCACCATGACTTTGTATGAAACCATGATTCCCAGAACCTCCTTCAGGACTCCTTCCTTCACGCTGAAACAAAACAGACGTTTCAGATCCTGCCGGCTCTGCGGGGCAGAGCTTTGGCGTGGAGCGCGGCTCACGTGCTGGACGAGGCCAGGTTGGTGTCCTCGTGCTTCAGCTTCCCGTCCAGAGCGATGCCTCTCCTCTCACGGTTGTTGGCCAGCAGCGGCAGCAGCTTGTAGACCTTCTGCAGCGTCGCTCCGGCAGACACCGAGTCCCTGACATGGAGACGAGACGCAGAGTGAAAACAAGCAGGTCAAATACAGAGAAAACAACAAAAACACTTTATTAGGACAAATATCTGAATGAGTAACTGTGAAACGGAGAACAGGTTTCCCGCTTCAGCAGTTACATTCAATAATTAGGTCACCAGCTCTAGACAACTTGACCTTTAACCCTGAGAAGGTCATTCAGCCATGATTCAGATCAGTTGGACCAAAGATGGACAGAAAATAAAAACCAGTTGCAGTTCCTGACTCCACCACCAGATGGGAGAATTTGCTCTTTTGAGCTGCAAAACATTAAATCTCGTTAATTCAACCAACGATAAAGAAAAGATCTGAAGTTTTTGTTCCTGAGTCAAACTCCAAACAAACACAACAGTTTCCATGACTTATTCCTGAAATTCACTGATGACAAAAAGCAGCTAAAATAGTTTTGTGCTTCAACAAACAGGAAGCAGCTAAAAATCCCAAATATTTCATCAGCTGAAGTAAAAACATCTAAAACCATCAGAGTCGACATTTATGTCCCTCTTATTCTACAAACATTCAAGATTTTAATTAAATCAAATCAGCTTTTTAAGTCCTGCATGATGGTAAACAAATCATTAAATCAGCTTAATTATACATTAAAGAGAAACAATTCATTAGTTAACAGGTAATTAGCTGTTTAATAACAGTTAATTACCTGTCAAGTCAAAGACTCACTAATTAACCATTAACTAATCACTATCAGTCCAACTAGATCAAGAGTTCATCATTATTTAACAGTTAATTAACAATTAATGATTTACTCCACACACACACACACACACACACACACACACACACACACACACACACACACACACACACACACACACACACTCTCTCTCTCTCTCTCTCTCTGTGTGTTTTTCTACAGGACACGATCAGAAGTTTATCTTTCATTAATCTTTAATTTATTCATAACTTGTCTTTTCTTTAGTTCTTATCAAGTCGAGGACATTTTATGAATGATAAAATCTGGAGACATTATATTTCTGCTGCTCATCTTTGCTGTTGCACTTTTTATTGTCACTAATTGTAAATAATATTTTTAATACCAAGTAAACAATTTCTACATTTTAAACGAAGTTAAATGATTCCTTTGGCTCAGAGTATTTTATATAACCAGTGTTTATGTTGAAGTTTTGCTCTTTCAGAATTTTAGTTTTTATTCTGCTTTTATATATTTTATTTTCTGTTTTTGTGAATATTTCCTTTGATTTCTTGTCATTTTGCAGCAGATTTTGTGTTTGAATGGGTTAAAGGGCCAAATCACACCAGGCTGAAGGCCTTTAGCTACTTTAGTGAAAACTGATCATTTTGAGTTTAGTTGATTCATTCAGGATCAGAATAATTGATCTGACCAGAGAAAAGCCTGGCTGAGTTTGTCTGAGCGTGAAACCAAAGCTGTTTACTGAAACATCAGGTAAAAATCAGAAGCAGCTGATATAAAGTCAGAATAAAATGATAATTCTGTTCTGATCCTCATCCGGAGGAAGAGCTGCTCACGCTGATCTTCCTCGGTAAAATCCTGAGCAGAAGCTCCGGTCCAGATGTGAGGAAAAACTCTGTGTGTGTCAATGTGTGTTAAAGAAGGACAGCTGGTTCTGGTCCAGGTCCAGATCCACCTGGACCTTCTGGATGGTGAGCAGAGCCGAGGCGGTCTGGGAGATGGCGGTGTGTTTTCCCTCACCCCCGTCCCTCCGGACCGAGTCCTCCAGAACGCCCAGCGGCGTGCCGCCCCACCTCCACCTCCCAGCTGTGCATCCCGGAGCAGAACCCCTCTGATCCGCTCCGGGTTTTCAGGCAGCAGCCGGTTCCAGCCGCACCGCACGCTGGTCAGGTCATCGGACAGAACCAGCTCCGGGTTCGCCGTGTTCGGGTCCAGAACGACTGGAGTGAAGGAGATGGCGTTCTTCATGTTCCTCCAGACGTGGAGCTGGGGGTTCTGGGGTCAGCTGGGGGTCGCCCAGCAGGGGGCAGCGCTGCGCTGTGGAGCCCAGCAGCAGGGGGACGTCCGCGGCTCTCAGCTCCTCCTCTGCGGCTCTGATGGCGTCCAGAAGATCCAACATCTCTCTTCTCAGCGCCTCCATCTTCTCCTCCATCACCCGACTCTTCAGGTTCTCCTCCTTCCTCAGCGCCGTCATCCTCTGCTCCTCTTCCTCCTCCAGAAACTGGTGAAGCTTCAGGAACTGCTGCCTGATCTGCGCCTGGAGCTTAATGTGCTCAGCGGTTTGACTGAACTGGACTTTGACTTGACTGAAAAGCTTCACCTTGTCCTGCAGAGCCTGGACGTCTTTCTGGACCTCCTTCCTGTGCTGCTGAGTGGCTTCATCATCGGGTCAGAACCTGCCGCCGCTTCGGGACGTTGTCCTTCTCTCCAGAGACGTTTTTACACAGAGGACACGGCTGGACCTCCTTCCTGCGCTGCTGAGCGGCTTCATCGGGTCAGAACCTGTGGCCGCTGTGCCTCTGAGTCTGCAGACGACGCTCACCGGCTCCCGGTGGTCCAAACAGAACAGCTTCAGCTTCTCGCCCTGCAGACTGCACACATCCTGCCGCCTCTTCGGGACGTTGTCCTTCTCTCCAGAGACGTTTTTACACAGAGGACACAGCTGGACCTTCTTCTCCGTCCACCAGTCCTGCAGACGCTGTGGCTGCAGGGCTGGATGACCGGATCTCTGAAGATCTCCAAACACACAGGGCAGTGGAGATCTTCCTGAACTCGGTTCGCCATCCTGTCTGCGTGAAGCTGAGAAAACTGAAGCTCAGACAGAAAAACAGAAAAGCTGAAGCTGGTTTCTCCTCCGGACCTGAAATCCTCCGGCGGTGAATCGTTGATAGCAGCTGAAGGACTGAAGGAAACTTCCCGGGTTCAGAGGCGGAGAGTTTTCAGCTGAACTGGTTGAGCTTCATTTCTGTCTATAGCATCTAAACTCTTCCTGCCGTTAGCAGAGATTCCACAGCAGGAATGTTGCAGCAGTAAACGGACAGAAGTCTGGCTTTAGGAGACTTTCAGCTAGTTCTGTAGATCATCTCCAAAAAATTATATTATCCTTTTATTGATCCTCATCTAAAACAAAATGATGCCAATAATCACAAAATTCTCCAATGTCAGAAGCCAAAGTAATAAATTTAACCTAAATTTAAAACAATTTCTCTTTAAAGTCAAACAGAAATGAGCATCAATACGATCAGATATAGATCTAGAATCTTCTTCTATGGTTTTGTTGATTATAACTTTTGGTGGATTGACCCTCATCAGGAGACAGACTCCATTTTGTTAGACTTCACATAAACATCAGGATCAGAACCGTCATCATTTCCTGTTTGTCGTTTGACCTGCTGTGATTCTGCGGTGTGCCGATCATTACCCAGAATCCTCGATGTCCACACATTTGACGTAGCTGTCGTTGGAGTACAGCACCACCGTGGCAACCTGGTCAACTGAGAGGAGGAACATTCAGGTGAGTTTGTGTTAAAACGTGATGATGATGATGTCATCGGTCAGGTGTGCTTACCTGACAGGACGACGTTCTTGATGTTTTTGTTGGAGTTGTTTGTGATGTTGACGTGAGCGTGGATCGTCTCTCCGTGGTAATAAAGCTAAACATGGATTTAAGATGAAACAACAAACATCTGAGGTGAGTCAATCTGAGGGATTACAGGTTTGACCGTAAAATGAAGGAATCAGTGGATCAACATGAGACGCTCCACCTCCTTATCCAGAGTGACCTTAACATGCAGCGGTTTGTCGGACATGAGGAAGTCCTTGGTGGTTTCAACGGAAGGTGGCGCCCCCTGCATGTCTGGAGCGTACTGGACCTTCCTGATCATCAGCTTCACTGTGCTCCTGTCGGACAAACGGATGGTCAGCATTTCCCCACCCACCGCTTCAGCCGCAGGACAGATGAGACTCACCGTTTGCGAACTTTTGCATCCTGACTCTCAGCGCTGAACGCTTTAATCTCAAACTCCACGGCACATTGCTGCAGAAAAGGAGACGATTTGGGTTTTTACTGATGGGACACCTGGGAGGATGGCCAGAGGGACAGCTGGGCAAATTTGGGCCAAAATGGCCGATGGAGTTACAGAGAGAAGACAGACTGGGCTCCACACTCTGCTTCACACCTGATGGTCCGATTGACCCGGTTCTATTGGAACCAAAACTTTATCATCTGTTCATTTCCAGCTGCTGTGGTTCCCTTCCTCTCTGCTCTGAGTCAAACCAACCTGTTCCCCTCCTGGCCTGTGGGGGCGCTGCACCAAGAACCACTGAAGGAAACGACACAAAAACCTCTGAAGACACTGAGAGCAACTTCCTTCTTCACCAAGAAACAAGATGGAGGCGTCAGATTTTAGTGGCTAAAGGATTTCTCTTTGGTTAAAAACCACGAGCCATTTCTCCTGCTAGCGCTAGGCTAGGCTAGCACATTTGTTTTGGTTGCATTTACCCAGAATTCTTTGCACTGTGGTCCGTTCACAAATGCATTCAAACCAAACCAGAGTTCCCTTCAACCAAACCCAGACAGAGTTAGCATCAGAGTTCTACCAAGATGTCGGTAAATTCTTCATCATCAGGAATAAATCTAGTTTCAGTCAGAAAACTTTCTAATAAAAGCCGAGTTAGGAAGTCATGTTCAGAGGAGTTCTTGTTTTCTGATTCGTCTTAAACTAATATCTATGAATCAATAAACAGATAATTAACCGGGGAGGAAAAATCTGCCAAAACTGGATAAAAAAGCTGATTGGAACCAAACTGGTGCAGGTTTGATGTGAAGCTGAAATGAGCCTGAAACTAAAACTGAAGTCATCCAGAACTGGGAGGATTTAACCGCAGCTCACCTTCCCAACATCTTGGGGTCCCGGTTGGAGAGACACTGAGCAAGGCAGGTTGTCAGGAAACTGGGAAGAAGAACAAATACAGAGGGTTTTCAGCTGGCTCTGCAGTAAGGCTGGCTCTGATTGGCTGCTCCGGTCACCTCGAAGAAGAAGGGGTATGCGTTGTTGCCCAGCTTGCGCAGCAGCTTGGCCTGGGTCTTGGTGTGGACGCCCTTCTCCCGGTCCTGCAGCGGCGGGTACACCTGGCGGGTGGACAGGTACAGCTCCCGGCGGAACGCGATGCCGATCACGTCCATGTCGTCGCGGCCGTAGCGGAAGATGCAGGACAGGGTGACGAACACTAGAGGGCAGAAGAGGCACAAGCAGATTTTCAACTGAAGAAATGAAGAGTTTGTTTTGTAAAAGTGCAAAAAACATCTCCAGTGTCTGATGTGTTACCATGGTTACACATCTTTTCTTTTGTTTGAGCTCAGTTTATTCATAAATACACAACCAATTATCTGTGGTTGATTTTAAGCTCCACCCCTTTTCCCAGAATCCACCAGGCTACTGGTTACGATGCTTTAAACAACAGGAGGGGCCAAATTCCTCCCAGGGCCCCATAAAACCGAGGGCCAGCCCTGCTTCTCACATCAAATCACATAATACGAGTAGAGCCACAAGTATTCATACCCATAAACATGTTGAAATGAAAACATTATTAAACCTAAATTTCCCAGGTGTATGAATAGTTTTGGCCTGAACTAGTTTCCTGTTGAACCAGGAAATATTTCGGCTCTAAGCTAAAATATTTTCATCATGTTTTAATTTAATGATCATCCATCCATTTTCCTTACACCCTTGTCCCTCAGTGGGGTCAGGAGGGTTGCTGGTGCCTCTCCAGCTGGCGTTCTGGGTGAGAGGCGGGGTCACCTGGACAGGTAACCTGGACAGGTCGCCAGTCTGTCGCAGGGCAACAGAGAGACAAAAAACCAGGCACACTCACACCTAGGGGCAATTTGGAGAGACCAATTAACCTGACAGTCATGTTTCTGGACTGTGGGAGGAAACCGGAGTACCTGGAGAAAACCCACCATGCACAGGGAGAACATGGAGACTCCATGCAGAAAGACCGGGAATCGAACCCAGAACCTTCTTGCTGCAAGGCAACAGCTCTACCCACTGCGCCACTGTGCAGCCTAATTTAATGATAATCAGGAGAGAAAAACATTCCCGGACCTTTCCTCCCGGCCAGAGCCTCCGGGTCGATCAGGACGACGCCATCTGTTGGTGGAACAGGAGAAAGCAGGTCAGTGACTGAGGGAGGTTCTGGTTCTGTTTTCTGATTCTTCTGGTTCTGGACGGATCCGGCTGTCAGACTGACCCACTGGATCCACGGAGTCCACCCGGTCCACGAAGTCTCTCTTCCCCATGAACACGCCGACCTGAAAACATTCGGCAGCCGTTTATCTCTGGGACGGTTTGAGACATTAAGGAAAATAAATATTTAAATCTGATGTCTAAAGAGAAACCAGCAGAAAAAGATTTATTCAGAAATTTCACTTTATTATCAGACGATTCAATTCAAACACGGCAACTGATAATAATTTAAGTTACTCATATTTTAAGCAGATAAAATGCTTAAAGGGACGTTCTGTATGTTATTTTTTATCTGAAGTCATAAATATAAATGTTAATACAGAAAACATAGTTTAACTGGTTTTACTGTGCTTCCAAATATTAAAATAATTCTTTAAATATTCTCTTCATGAGCTGAAACCCACAAACAGCTGCTGGTTTTCCTGCATGTTGGTTCAGAAGTGAGACTTTCTGACGTCTTTCTGCAGAAACAACCTGCTGAGCCTCATTTCCTGACAGAAACTCCTGTTTTCCCAGAATGCAGCAGGATGGAGCTGCGAACAGATACAAACCTTCATGTCTGTAAGGAGCAGGACATGTGTTCAGGGTTAGTCGTTTTAACTTCTGGAGCGTTCAGCAGCTCATTTCTGTCTTCGGTGAGATAAAACCGTCTGTAACTAAACGAGTCGCTCTGACAGGAAGTGGATCGACTGGATCCCGTTTTGAGTTGGTTTCACTCACCGACTTGTCTTTGCAGGTTTTCTTAAAAATGACGTTTTTTGGACTCATGATGGTGGAGATGGAGAACAGCTGATCTGAGGAACTGGAACAAGGAGAAACGGGTGAAATAAATGTCAGGGCTGCTGCGTTTGACCTTCAGACTGGAAACGGGTTTGACCTTCAAAAGGCTCAATGTCTCATTTACATCATTAGCATCAGTATTAACATACAAGTAAAGGTTGAGCCTAAATACATTTTAAATTAATGAGACATTCTGTGACGTTGCAGAGATCATCATTCTAACATAACAGATTTAAATGGGAGCAGCAAAAGCAAAGGAGGCGGATCAGCAGAGCGAGCTAACAGCTGACGGCTTCATCCAGGACGTTTTCTCTGCTGCCTGGATGCTGAGCTGTTAGCATGTTAGCATGAGACTGACAGACAGCAACAGTCTTCAGTCAGAGGCCTCTTCAGAGACGTTGTGAGACTGACTGCTACTGAAGATCCTTCCAGCCCTCAGCGTCTCTCTGCATAACGACTGTTTCTGAGTTACAACCTTTAATTTGTATTAGTATCGATCTGGAAAACCTCAGAAAGAGAAAATCTGCTTCCTTTTCTTTAACTGTTAATAGTTTAATTTTCTTCCGTTGCTGCAGAAACAGATCTGTCAGCTGATTCAAATGTTTCAGTTTTTCTCACATAAATTCAGCTGCTGGTGTTGAATAAAGAAAACTTTTATTTAAAACATCAGTAGAAATCAGCTTGTTTAAAAGTGCTGGAGCTTCTGATTTAAAGGTTTTAAAAACTGTTTTACTTTTTAAAAACATAATTCAGCTCAAACACAGATGTAATATTTCTGTAACATTCCTTACAGAAATATGATTAAAGTATGATTTCTAGTAGAAATATGAGAATAAAAGATAAAATAACTAAAAGTTTTAGTTTTATCTCCCTCTAGCGGCCTAAATGATGCACTGCAGCTCCATCAGCTGGTAAAACAAAACCTGAAAACACATTTTCAAAAAAATAAAACTTAATTTAAAACAATATGTTATAGAATTAGTCAGATAATCAGTTTTGTAACTGAATATCAACAGATGAACAGATTTCCATCATTGCTTCTGTTTTCAGTTGAATTTCTCTCTAAAATAATAAACTGTTTGTTTAAGCAGAGTTAATGAAATTAAGACGAAGAGGAAAACATGTCAACAGACTTCAGCTGCTGAGCCTCTTAATCCTGTTAAAATCCTCCCACTGATCTGGACCAGAACTTTCTGCTCACAGAACCAGAACAAATCTGTTCCAACTGGAGCCTCTACCATCTCTGGGTTTATGATGGTAACAATTAAAGTATTTTCTTCATCACTGATGCTCTGACTCATGTAGAATCTAATAAACGTCAGTTTAGTGTCTCCTGCTCCAGAGAGAGTTCTGGTTCCTCCTGAATCGGGCCGTTTCCTGTCCGCACTCCTCCTACAGTAAACAGATAAAACACGATAACCTGCAGGTCGGATCCGAGTGACTCACCTGTGCTGCTGAGGTTCTGAATGAGAGGAGGAGACCGACCCGGTCCGCTGGCTCTATATGTAAACACCTGCTGTCTGTCAGGGCTGCCTGGGCCAATCAGAGGCCGCCTGCGGTGACCTTTGCCCTCCTCCTCGCTGCTCCGCAGACGACCAGACTTCCTGAGAGGATTGGAGTGGTTCCACCTCCGTCAGCACATCGGGCCGGATTAGAACGAAGCTCTGCCTGCAGCGCCGCGTTTCACTTTACTGATCCTGAGAGGAACAATCCGGCAGCTGATGGAGAACAAACACCTTTATTTATAAACTCCTTTATTTATAAACTCCTTTATTTATCAACAAACACCTTTATTTATAAACTCCTTTATTTATAAACTCCTTTATTTATCAACAAACACCTTTATTTATAAACAAACTCCTTTATTTATCAACAAACACCTTTATTTATAAACAAACTCCTTTATTTATCAACAAACACCTTTATTTATAAACTCCTTTATTTATAAACATCTTTATTTATAAACAAACTCCTTTATTTATAAACTCTTATTTATAAACTCCTTTATTTATAAACAAACTCCTTAATTTATAAACAAACTCTTTTATTTATAAACTGCTTTATTTATAAACAAACATCTTTATTTATAAACAAACTCCTTTATTTATGAACTCTTTTATTTATAAACTCCTTTATTTATAAACTCCTTTATTTATAAACTCCTTTATTTATAAACTCCTTTATTTATCAACAAACACCTTTATTTATAAACAAACTCCTTTATTTATCAACAAACACCTTTATTTATAAACAAACTCCTTTATTTATCAACAAACACCTTTATTTATAAACTCCTTTATTTATAAACATCTTTATTTATAAACAAACTCCTTTATTTATAAACTCTTATTTATAAACTCCTTTATTTATAAACAAACTCCTTAATTTATAAACAAACTCTTTTATTTATAAACTGCTTTATTTATAAACAAACATCTTTATTTATAAACAAACTCCTTTATTTATGAACTCTTTTATTTATAAACTCCTTTATTTATAAACTCCTTTATTTATAAACTCCTTTATTTATAAACTCCTTTATTTATAAACAAACTCCTTTATTTATAAACAAACTCCTTTATCCATCTGCCATAATCACCTTCCTGACAGGATTCACACAACTTCGGCTTTAAATGTTTCGTTTTGTGTTTCCTGGTTAAATCAACTACAAATAAAAATAAATGAATGAAAACATGAAACAGTAAAATAACTTCCAGCACTTTAACAAACTCTTGGCTCCAGAAAACAACATTTATGTATTTATTATGAGAATTAAATATTCTGGAGGAAGAAAACCTGGAGAAGCAGCTTTCAGCTTCTATGCTGCACAAATCTGGAAAAAAAGGTCCAGAAAACTGCAAAACAGCCGAAACACTGAGATCCTTTAAATCCAGACTGAGACCAGCTGCTTAGAGCTTGATTAATAACGAACAAAACACTGAACAACATGCTGATGCGTTTTGATGATGGAGCTCATTAAAATGTTTGTTCTGGTTTCTCAGATCCGACTGTCTGATCTTTTCATGACTTTTTAGTTTTTGTGTTTTTATGATGTAAACACTTTGAAGTGCCTTGTTGCTGAAATGTTCTACATATAAACTTGACTGAAATAAAAAGCACAGAATAACCTGAAAAAACAACCTGAAAAAGAATCCAAGCTATCAAACGATAAAAGATTAAAAACTGTTAAAGGAACCATTTTAAAAACCAGAGAAAAGATCAATCAATAAATCAATAAACGATCATCATTCTGTTTTCTGCTGTAGTTAAATAAATTTGAATAAATCTAACAATTTCTCAACAAACCTCGGCTCTGTTTCTGACAGTAAGAGTCTGAGCTGCTCAGACCTTTGACATGTGGAGTTTGTGCAGAAAGTGTTCTGGAGGCTGAGCGCCGGTTCTGATCCGGTCTGCAGAGCTGCTGCACGGCTTTGGAGGGTGATGCTGCGGGGCGCTAATCCACCGAGCGGCATGTCAGCAGGTAGAGGAGCAGGATTACAGCCTGCAGCGCATTAATCATCCAAATTACATCGCAGATTACAGCACGCACGCACACACACACACACACACACACACACACACACACACACACACACACACACACACACACACACACACACAGGTGCAAACAGCTGCTAACATTTTATGGTTTTTAGCTTTTTAACATCTATTTGTAATTTTTTTTTCAAATATCTGATTTATTTCCTGGTTTGAAGGAGCAGCTTTTTGGTTTTAAGTCTTGATCGTCTCAGAAAAGCTTCATTTCTGAGATGAAACGGGCCACTGGTCTAAAACCAGCTCCTTTTAGGGAACGTTTGATGGTCAGATGAGAAAAAAACTGAGTTCTTTGGTGACAAAATGAATGTTTGGAGAAAAATCATCATGAATTTAACTCCAGAGTCTCTGAAGAAATCAAGCAGCTTAAATGTTTTGGTAACAAACTTTATTCAGATAAAAACAAATGTGAAACAGTTTTGTTAAAATCATCAACAATCAGATATTTTCTTCACTTTTAATAAAACCAACATTGAAGATTTAAAATAATTCAAACAAAAGACAGAAAACGGCAACATCATCAGCGTAGAAGGAGACTGTCAGACGTCAAAGATTCATCCTGAACCCAAAAACAAACGTTGATGGAGAAAAACTTCCAGTTATTTTGGTTTTTATGTCACAGCTTGAAACTGAGCAGAACCTTCTAGAAACGAAAGGAAACAGTCCAGATAGAAACGTGTGATTAGACGTAAGCTTTGGGGGATTCTGTGTCGGTCCGGGCCGTAGCCGTGTAAACCTTCTTCGCCGGGTAACTTCTGCAAAACAAAACGGGCAGAGTCAGAGCAGAGCGCAGCATTCAGAGCGGTTTGTAAATTATTTAAATTAGCTGCATCATCATGACGTAAATATGATCCGAGAAAATGAAACGGCTCAGAAGGGCCTTCATTTACCCTTTCTTTCCAGCAGGTGACACTCTCTTGAAGGCGCTGCAGAGGAGACTTCCACCCAGGACGCAGAGGGAGCCTCCGGCCCAACCCAGGAAGAGGCCGGTACCGAGCTCGAACCTGCAGGAGCAGAGGCAGAGGTCAGTCCAGCTCAGGTCCAGTTCAGAACCAGTTCAGAACCAGTTCAGACCCGGTCCAGTTGCTGTGTGACCTGGAGGAAACTCACTTTCCTCCTCCATACAGCGGGTTGTAGAACTCCTGAACCACCTGGTATCCGTACCAGGAACAGGCGATGATGCAGCACAGTCCTGCAGCACAAACACGTCGGTTTACAGTAAATATCTGGATCATTTTTTATTCATCGCATCGTTTTAAAGCTGATATTCTCAGTTTGGATGTTTCATGTTTTGCCTTTTTGCTGCGTTGATGAACTAAAGACGTTTTTCTCGTTCATCTTTAGGTCCAATTGCAGCTTTAATCTCCCTCATGATTTCAATTTAAATAATCACTTAATGTTTGCCAAACTAAAGTTGGTACAAACATTGAAATTATGGTCAAATATAATCAAATTTAATTGAATTTGGAAAAATTCTTCATGCAGCTAAAGAAAGGAGAACTTCATCCGTTTTACTGCAGCTGAACTTCAAAAATGGGATGAATGAGCGTGTGTGTGTGTGCATGCGTGTGGATGTGTGTGTGCGTGTGTGTGCATGTGTGTGTGTGTGGGTGCGCGTGTGTGTGAGGGTGTGCGTGTGTGTGTGCATGTGTGTTCTTGTTTTTCCCCCTGCGTGGGGTCTTCGACCTGACTCCATACATACACATGGGGACCCGTTTACCTGTGGGGACCACAGGGAATTTGAGGTCCTCACCGGCACAACCCCATTTTGCAGTGTGTGTGTGCATGCGTGTGTGTGTGTGTGTGTGGTGTGTGTGTGTGTTTGTGCTTACCTCCCAGGATGCACATGATTCCTCCGGCGGCGGCCATCTTCGCCTTGGACTCCATGGTGGTCGATCCGATCTTGATACATTTGAGTCCGAGCAGAGAGACGATCATGCAGCCGAGGCCGAGCAGCAGAGAGATGATCATCAGAGCACGACACGCCTGGACGTAAACTGCAGAAACACACACACACACGCACTCAAATTTAATCTATAAAAAGTGAAAGTGAGTGAGTCTTTAGATTCATTTTGTCTAAATAAAAGAAATATCTTTAATTCTGTGTGAATTTGACTTTAACTCTGTTTTTCTTTGAAGTAAAGCAGGAGGAACTTTACAGTTGCAGCAGTAAATTACTGCAGCAGCTGTAATAAATTATCTGCTGATCATAAAAACCACCGCGCCTTTTTATGACTGGCTAAGAGTTTCAGGAGAGAAATGTTGACGTTTGGTTTCCAACAGCCTTCATGTCGTTTCAAAGCGTTTCTGAAAGACTACATAATCAGGTGAATTTATGTAAGTTCCCCAAAACTGTAAGAGCTTTAAGCTAAATGTGGAAACAGGAGCCAAGATCGTCATTTAATGTCTTCTGATAAAAACTCTGAATAACTTTATGAATTAATGACGGTTTAAATGTTTAGCACATTTAATATGTTTTACAATCTAAGTCCTTTAAAAATTTTCTTAAATATTCAGGTTGTTTTTTCTTCACTTCTATTTTTCTTCCATTTTACAACCAGCAGGAAAAGACGTTCAAAATGGCGTCCAAAATAAAACCGATCCCGTCATTCTCCAAGACCAGGATGGAAAGAACAAATAAAAGCATATTTTAATATTTTATTTAAAAGTATAACTTTTGTTGAGATAATTTGGAATTTTAGTTGAAACAAAATGACAAACCAGTCTCTAATCTTTCGGTTTTGGGCGGGAAGCTTCAGTCTCTGAATCCCCAACCTTTGGACCATCAACCTGTTGCCTCTTTGTTCAAACTGACCTAATTCCTGTTAAGCTTTTAAAGAAACCCAGTCAACTCACCATTTATTCAGGAATCAAAATCCACCAATCAAAATTCACCAACAAACTCAACAGATTTTAAATTTGAGGACAAATTTACTTTAGCAATGAAGCTAATTACCTCATTTCAGCTCATTAACCTACAGCAAACAAATAACTGGCCATAAAACCACCTAATATGGTAGAAATCTGATACAAATGTCTAATTTTATGTGTTTTTTTAATGTTTTTCACTGAGAGACTTTAAAACTTGTGTCTACAGTAAACGGTTAGCTACTTCCAGGTGCTAATCTTACCTGGGAGGGCCAGCATGGACTCAAAGTCGCGGCAGTTGGCGATGCCGGCGCTGTTCTCGGTGCAGGCGTGCCACAGGTTCTCAAACTCCCTCTGCGAGACGATGACGCTGCCGGACACCGATGAGATCTTCCAGTAGTCGTTAGCCAGCGCCGCGCCGTTGACCAGGAAGCCAACTATGCACATGACGTACCCCACTGCCTCCAATGCCGTCGACATGGTCGCACCGTTTCTGGAAAACCTCTCAAAATGAAGAAAAGAAGAAGAAATCCAAATTCTAAAGATGATCTCGGACTGAAGGAGCCTCTGTTGGAAGCCTGAAGGCAGAAAGTCAGAGCAGCGGGTCCTGAGAGGTGAAACCTTTGGTGGTGAAGTCAGAGCGTGACTGGTGCCTCTCCTTCTGCTAATCTGAAGTCTGAGGCTTTATCAGCAGGACTTTGGTCTCTGCAGGGGCAATAAACCACCGGGCCACTCCCGGCAGTTCCCCTTCATCTCTTATATGGCCACAGTAATGATGATGATGATGATGATGATGATGACAATGATGATGATGATGATAATGATGATGATAATGATGATGATGATGAGTCTTCGGCCACTCCTCTGATACTTCGGTAGAGAGGCTGGAGGTCATGGTGAACCAAACAAACAGGTTTTCACCCTAAAACATTTAAAAACAGCCAAATAGGAGGAATCAGCTGTGTTGCCATGGCAGCCAGCGCTATGGAGACACACACTTCCTGTCACAGACAGACTGGACAAACATTTCAGGGTCTCTGGTTCCCAGTAAAACGTCAGAAAGCATCAGAAATATTTCTGAAACATGTTCGATGTTTCTATGAGTTAATCATCATCATCATAAAAAGTGAAACCAGAAACAACCAAGCAGAGCAAGATGGCGGCAAGGCGTCTTCTTCACCTGGTGACCGCCATTAATGATGTCATTAGTGATGTCATTATTGATGTCACAGTCTGACTTTTTCTGTAAATCACATTTCCTCTAAAGACAAACCAGAAACAAAAACTAAAACCTAAAAATCATCCATCCATCCATTTATTTTTCAAAATGAGAAACTTTCTTATATTATTATTATAATAATATAATAATATTGATATTTATCTTCAGGATGTTTTCTCTCTAACTGTGTTTAGTGAAGAAGTAAAAATGTGGAACTTTGTTTTTATCATGATTGACCTTTAGAGGTTCAGCTGAGGAAAGAAGAAGTGATGTGTTGTCATGGAAACGGTGATGTTGATCCGCTTCTCCTGATCCAGAACAGAACTGTAAACATGACGCTGATGATGTCATCATAAAACCTCAAAACTAACTAAATAAATCGTCTGCAGTTGGATAAATGCAGCAGAGCGGGCCGGGTTTGGTTCTGGTTCTGGGTTTGGTACTGGGTCTGGGTTTGGTTCTGGGACTGGGTTTGGTTCTGGGTCTGGTTCTTTGTTCTCCAGCGGTTCTGGTCTCGGTGAAACTCAGCAGTCTTTATGGGTTTACTGGTTTTATGGCCGGTTAATGTTTGCTCACCGTCAGAGTCCAAAGTCTGACACGTTCTGATCCGACTGCTGAAGAAGCTGAGCGGTCCGACTGAAACCGGGCCAGAATCGAACTGATTCTGACCCATTTGCATCAACAGCCTCACAGGTTTTATTGAATCTGCCTCCAGTTCTGGTTCTTCTTGACCTCTGGTTCAGGTGGTTCTGGTCGGTTTCGCCTCTCCTAACCGGGCCTGGCACCAGAGCTGCTGGAAACCAGAGCAGGTCAGCAGGTCAACATGTTCAGCAGGCTGACGAACTGACCCTTGACCTTTGTGTCACGCAGCTCCATTGGAAAGCAGAGGAGCTTTATTTCCTGTTTCCATTTTATATTTAATAACAGAAATAATGATGTCATCGTGTTTTAGCTGGTGAAGCGAACTGATTGGCTCAGAGCGCTGCAGGAGGGAAACCTGGATTAATTTAAATTAATCCTTAGTCTGAATTCATCTGGATAATCTGAAGCTTTTCATGTTTTCTTCATCTTTTCAGGACTGAAGAATGAAGAGATGCTGATACAGGAAAGAGTAAAAACTGAAAAAGCCTCCAATTTAACAGATGAACAAAGATTTTTAACTTTAACTGAACTTTAATTATAAAGTTCAGTTAAAACTTTAACTGATTTCCGCTCAGTCCAAGTCAAGTTCCCGTCTTTCAGAAACGAGTCGGTTTCAGAGAAACAGAAGTTCAGCGAAACAAACCTGAGAAAAACCAAAAGGTTAAAGAAAACCTGCAGCACTGGATGAAAGACAGAGATGTTCTATTCTGACAGAGGATCACTATGTGACCTTTTACCTGATGAGTCCAAACCAGACTGTCCAGAATGACACTGATCATGTTTAGAGACAATAAAATAAATGATGTGAGAAAGAGAATATAAACAGTAACCATAGAAACGTCCTAAGAAAAGGATCAACTAGAATATAAAGAATGAAACAATGAGGAAGAACTGGAGCATGAACAAGAAAATAAACACAAAAATGAAACCAAAACAAGCAACAGCCTGATCATCTCTAGATTTAAATAAAACATGTTTGTTTCTGTAAACCATCTGGATCCGTCTGGCCTCCAGATTTATTCAGATTATTCAGATTTATTCAGATTATTCTGTTCTCAGAACCAGAAGTTACTGCAGATGATCAGAACCACAGGAGATAAACGACCAGATGGAGACATTTATACATTAATTTAACATATTTATGATAAAAAACGTGAATATTCTCTGATGTCAAATTAAATAAAACAAATTTCTCTGATTAAAAGCTTCCATAGTTTGGTGTAAAAATGAAAGATTTATTTCAGACAAGACAGAAAAACTTAATACATAAAACAAGTCGGTTCAGATTTTAAACATGTTTAATGTTCATCTTAAAAAACAAAACCGCTTTGTTTTGTTTTACTTGCATGTGACTTTTAGAGACGTATGCAGAGAAGAAGAAAATTTTAAATAAAAACGTGAAAAATATTCTCTGACATTATAAAGTCAGAAATTTGGGTCAAAAATGTGACAAATTCTGTAAAATTGAAGAGAAAATTAGAGAAATAAAGACATGAGAAATGTTTGGTTCCTTTAAATCAGAACTGAAAACATGAATGTTTTATTTTATCAGTTTGTTTCAAATTTACGTTCAGTTTCCTTTTTATCTCCCTGAGTTACGTCGAGTTTCCTGGTTCATCCTGCCGAGATCGTTAATGAGTGAATATCTCATCATCTCATTTGTTCTCTTGATAATAAATCCATTCAGGTCTCAGCAGCTTCTCTGTGATCAGACGTGTTGATGGAATAATTCCCTCCCAGTAAAACCATCATGTTGACTTTACTGGTTCATCTCATCAGAGCAGAAACCGGTGAGTCACCGAGCGGCTCGACGTGTCGGGAAACAAAAACAGGGAGGAAAGCGTCACGTAGACATGCTGAGCCCGGAGCTCACTGCTGCAGGAGGGGTCAGAGGTCACTGCTGCAGGAGGGGTCAGAGGTCACTGCTGCAGGAGGGGTCAGAGGTCACTGCTGCAGGAGAACAACAAAAATACAGGGGGAAAAAAAACAACTTTATCTGTTAAAGCTGCAGGAAAGATCAGCAGTCAGAGCAGCAGAACAGAACCAGACCTGAAATATGTTTTTATTTTCTTTCAGTGAGGTGAGAGCTGCTGCATTTCTTCTCCGCCTCCCTCTGATGAGTCCATGTGTCTCCATGTGAACCGGAGCTGACAGGTGAAGCCCTGAAGGCTTTCCCAGCCGGTCGGACCAGGTCTCCGTCTTTAAATCTTTCCACAGCTTCTGGGCGCGTCGCATTTCCTCAGCGGATCACCAGCAGATCACAGCGGATCACCAGCAGATCACAGTGGATCCGTGCTGACTCCTCTGCCTCTCCCAGGCTGGACCCGAGCAGACGATGGGTTAGAGCGACGCTCCGCAGGACATCCAGACACGTTTCCTCCCGCAGGATCAGAAACTGTCTGGTTTCTCCGCTCTGTGGGACTCCGTCCCGCAGTTTGCTGCCATGGCGATGAGGAGGAGCAGGAAGCTGCTCGTGATGGTCGTCCTGCTGGAGTTCACCAACGGTGAGCAGAAACCAGGCAGAAACGTCTGAACTTTTCCTCCAGCAGCAACGCTGCAGGCAGAACAGCCAGCAGAGACGATTCGTCCAGAACAAACTAAAGTTCAAAGTCAAGAACCTCATGAATTATTGCTGCTGCAGTTTTTCATAGCCTTGATAACAAACAATAATCTGCACAGAAGCTTAGATATTATCAGGACTTTCTATTGTTTAGGTCCATCCATCCATTTTCTAACACCCTCAGGAGGAGCTGCTGCCTCTCCAGGCAACATTCAGGGCGAGAGACGGGTCACCAGGTCACCTGGTCACCTGGACGGGTCACCTGGTCACCTGGACGGGTCACCTGGTCACCTGGACGGGTCACCTGGTCACCTGGTCACCTGGTAACCTGGACGGGTCACCTGGTCACCTGGTCACCTGGACGGGTCACCTGGTCACCAGGTCACCTGGTCACCTGGACGGGTCACCTGTCTTTTTCAGCTATTATTTAGATGTTACTGTGATTTTATGTAACTTAGATATTTGCTGTGCTGTAAACATGAAACCATAACTGGAGCTGAGGGAGAGCAGAACGACGTCGACGTGTTTTTACTGAAGTAAAATTAAAAAATAAATCTACTAACAGATCAGTTCAACTTTAAAATGTCTTCAGACAAATTATGATATTTTAAGACTAAATAAAAAAATAATAATTATAACTTAATGTAATATTGAGTTAAATTTAATTTCACTTTACCTCGGGATCATTAGAATAACAAAGCTGGTCTATAAAACAAGAGGTCTCACTTGAACAAACTCTAGCATAGAAAACTGCTGGTAAAAGTTTTTTTTCTCACAAAGTAACTAGTTACTGGTCGCTCCGGTTCTGGTCGGGTTGTTCAGGTTCTACTGGAATAAATCAGAATCATTTAAACTGAATTCAGACCAAACTGGATTCTGTGAACATTAAATCCAGACAATTATCCAGAAATATCAGCTGATCGGTTCGATTTACTGAGAAACATTTTACAGTTTTTCATTCAACTGTTCAGCAGAAATAAATGTTTTATTATAAGTGATAAATATTTAAATTTTTAAATAAAAAGAACAACAGCTCACCCACATATAATTATTAATACATATTTTAACTGATTAATGCTCAGCCTGCAGGTTTGGCCCAGATCTGTGTTTTTATTTAAATATTTACTCTGATGAGGAAAAAGGAAAATGTAGAAAACAGATTTTATAACATTTAATATGAAGATTTTCAAATAAAAAACTGAAATCGCAGAAAGATGAGAATAAATTAAATGTTTAGTTTCGTTAGGATTTTAAATCTGAAGGTTCAGAACCACTAAAGTTTCCACATTTCCAGATGTTTGATTTATTAAATTTCCCTTTAGGATCAATAAAGTATTTTTGAATTTTGAATCTGACTTTGACTGATGATGTCCCTCATGTCCCTGCAGGCGTCTGGACGCTGCCGGCTCCTGGGACCGTCTCCATGGACTCGGTCAACATGAGACACGTCCTGCGCTGGACGCAGCCCAGAGCATCATGCAACTCCACCGTGCTTTACTCGGTTCAGTACCAGGGGTGAGTAAAACAGAGAGAAACGCAGGAGGCTGAGAGGTCTGCACAAAACGCTGTTGATGAATCATGTTGATATTAATGATGAATCATGTTGATATTAATGACTCGTTTATATTAATGATGAATCATGTTTATATTAATTCAGCTGATTGTGAATCATCATCCAGTAATGATTCACATGCAGATGAAAAGTGTTTTGGTGAAAATTCAACAGGATCTAAAGGTTTAGTTTTTGGAAACTGAATCAATTTGCAATAAATTATTGGCTCATTTCATGTTACTTTTGTAAGAGTAGCAACGCTTCATTATAATATAACTCAAGTAAAAGTAAAAAGTATGTTTTGGTAAAACTACTAGATGTAACCAGTTCCAGCCCCGTCCCTCTGCTGGAGCCTCGTCCTCCTGGATTTAAGACCAGAGGGAATAAACTCTGAAAACGTTCTGAAGGTGAAACGTTTCCACATCATAACTGTTTCCTTTACAAAACTAAACAAAATGTTGCTAATAAGAAACTTTAAATCAAATAAGTTTGTCAATGTGATAAGTTATTTAACAATATGCATCTCACTTCCTGTCGTCTTCTTCATCATTTCCTCCAGTAGTAACATCTGGCAGTTGATCATCATGTGATGCAAAAAAAAAATAATAATAATTTTAAAAATAATGCAGTTTGTGAAACACATTAACTGTAGTGAATGGAAACACAGCAGGTGTCTGATTTCAGTTTTCTCATTCATCATGCTGGGTCGTTCCTGCTTCCACATGATCGGTTTCTTTCTCAAACTGATTTTTGTTCTGAGCGTCTCCATCGTCTGACAGCAGATCAGATTTCAGGCCAGTTAATCTGAAACATTCTGGAGCCGTGTGTCACGCTGCTGCACATCAGAAGCTTCATTAAATTGTTCTGACGGTTCTTCTGAAGCCCAGCAGCATTCCTCCGTTCACAAAGGCTCAGGCGGCAGCTTTCATTCTCATCAGAACGAAAGAACCTATGAACCAGTTTTATAGGTTCATATTTAAACGCATAAAACTGTTTCAGGCTTTTATTAGCTGAAACTCAGTATTTATTAATCTCATCTGTACCTGAACGCATCCTGAGAATAATAAAACTTTAAAATAAAAAAATCAGTGACACGTTTAACAGTAACATTATTTGACACCAAACCAGTCAGGAGAAACATCCGGAGGGCAAAGAGCATAAAGTCGGACTGGTTTCTGACGTCTTCTCCAGAAACTCATTTTCTCCTGATTTGTTTTCATAGTCGCTCGTTTTACTCAGAGCCAGTCATGCAGCATTCCCAGGAAACCATTCAGACGTTCACCTCCATCCCAGAGTAATCATGTTCTCATCAACCTGAGCCTAAACAAAGTTTACCAAAGTCGAACCGAGACGCTTCTGGAACAAACCTGACAAATAAACTTCTTAATAACATCAGAGGCCAACATGAATCTCATGGTTTGGCTTTTTTCTTCCACCAACTTCCAACCTTCATCACTAACATTGAATCTTTGCTCTTTTCTGTTTTTATTTTTATCAGGTTTGAATCATGACCTGATACTCGGGACTGATGCCCAGTCAGTGATTTAGTGCAATGAGCATAATAATAATAATAATAATAATAATAATAATAATAATAATAATAATAATAATAATAATAATTCATGTCCCTAACAGTGATTCTGTGAGCCGCCTGGTTTTACAAATAAGGCCTACAAAACCTTCAGACACATAAAGTCAGTTACAAAGTCGGCCTTCTGTCACCTGAAGAACATTTCCACGATTAGAGGACTGATCGCAGCAAAACAGAGAAATTCATCCGTTCATCCCCAGAACCAAACATGGAGAAGCTGCATTCAGCTTCTAAGCACCACAATTCTGGAACAAACTTCTAGAAAACTGCAAAATAGCCGAAACACAGAGTTCCTTTGAATCAAGACTAAAACCTTCCTGTTAGATTTGCTTTGGATTGATCAGAACTGGATCATTTATCAATATATTTGATGTGCATTAATGATTTTCATGATGGAATTTTACAAAATGCGATCTTTGTTTCTTGTTTGATAATTATTACATCTTATGTTTTTATAGTGTAAAGCACTGTAAAACATAAATTCACACAAGCTGCAGAGACAACATGATGTTTCTGAGCCCCAGCAGCCTGAGTCTGTTTATGTTTTAGTGTTACTTCATATTCCAGCAAACCGACCCGACCTGATAGACGAGCAGGTGAGTCACAGCAAACAGAAAGTCAGAGTGATCAGCACCTGGCAGCCATTAGCATGTCTGACTGACAGCTGCGGCGTCCTGCAGGGGAATGCAGAGCAACGGCTGCAGAGCTACGGCTGCAGAGCATCGCTGCTCCTGAACCTGAGGTCAAAACCAACAAAAACATTCCTGACAATCAAAGCAGAAAGATCAGAGAGGACTACTGAGCGTCTTCTCTCAGAATCAAACCCAGATGGTGGAAAACTTCAGACTGCAACCAGGACGTCACAGAGTTTCCACCTGTTTCTGTTTCCAGGGAGTTTGAGCTCCTGATCAAGAACGGCAGCTGGATAAACGCTCCCGAGTGCCAGAGGATCCCCCTCACCAGCTGCGACCTGACCTTTGACCTGGGATCTGACTCCGACTACAGCCTGCGGGTCAGGGCGCAGTGTGGCTCCAAGATGTCCGCCTGGGCCAAATTTCTGTTCAACAGGAACAACAGTAAGAGTCTCAACCGATTCATTAAACCCAAACAAACAATCCAGACTCTCCATGAGGCTGAAGCTCCTCTGGTCCGTTGATCTCAGAGAAACTAAAGTTCACAAACTGAGAAAATTATTTTTCATGAGTGGAAAACATTAGAATGAAATGACCAAAAACTCATCAAACCTCAGATTTCAGTTAGTAGGTTAAAGGTTAAAGGTCATGTCAGGACAACAGGAAAAAGACTGAAAACCTGTGACTTATTTTAGAAGCTGAAAGCACAGCGGAGGAGGGGTGATGATGTGGGCTTGCTTTGCAGCCACAGAACCTTTAGATGAAGTTTTGGTCCAAACTGGACCATCGACAGCAGCAGAGTGTCTGAAACACAACACAAACAAGGAGTGGCAGTGGCCTAGTCAAAGTCCTGGTTGAGCTTTTCTCTGTAGGTCAAAGGTCGTATGTCCAGGAAGTGATCGTGTGCGTCTCTCTGCAGTCACGCCTCCAGTTCCTGAGCTCAGGGTGACGGCAGCAGGCGACGTTCTGCTGGTGTCCGTCAGGAAGTTTCCTCTCACCGCCGTTACCATGGTGACGATATGGAGGAAAGACAAAGAGCAGCAGGTTTGTTTTCCTCTTCGTCTCGTTTATATTTTCATTTCTCCTCCTCCTCAGTTCGTTTCTGGTCTCTGGAAGCTGCAGTTTGATCTTCTTAGACTTTGGAAGTTCAGCCTGTAGCTGTTTTCAGTCAGCATGAACTGACCTGATGCGTTTCTGTTTCTGGGTCTCCAGACTGAGGATTACTCCATACCAGCAGACCAGGAGGTGCTGCAGGTCGCCGCCCTGCAGGAGGGAGCGGTGTACTGCGTCAAGGCGAAGGTTGTCCTGAATCTGGGCGTGCAGAGCGGGTTCACCGACAGCCACTGTGTTTCCGTCACAGGTGAGGAAAACTTTTCAGACTCACTTCTTCAGTTTGACTCCAGAAAAATAAAACCAGTTTAATCAGCAGCTGTAAGAATGGAGATGTTTTGGTTTTAAAAGTCTTTATATCCAAAGAATATCTCCAGTAGTGACAGATTTATTGATGGTTTCTACAGTAAGGATGTTTTCACACCTGGTCGTTCCGTGGAGTCGGTTTTATTGGACCAAAGCTAAAACTTTCCTTCCAGCTGCTGTGGTTCTTTTTCTCTCTGCTTTGAGTCAAACCAGCCAAACATGTAAGCAACCTGTTCCCCTCCTCACCTGTGGGGGCGCTGCACCAAGAACCACTGAATGAAACAACATGGAAAACTCTGAAATGATGCCGAGACCAACTTCCTTCTTCACAAAAACTAAAACGGAGGAGTCAGATTTTAGTGTTTGGAGGATTTCTCTTTAGTCTTTGGTAAAACAACACAGGACATTTCTCCTGCTAGCGCTAGGCTAGCACCTTTGTTTTGGTTGTATTTACCCAGAATGCCGTGCGCTGTAGTCTACTTTTTGAGCGGTCTCAGGTCCGCTTGGCGTTCACATTCAATCCAAACTAAAATTCACTTCAACCGAACCCAGACTGAGGTTTGGACCAGAGTTGGATTAGCATCTGAACTGGGCTGAACTGGGCTGAACTGGGCTGAACTGGGCTGATGTGAATTCATCCTCAGACTCGAATCTCATTAGAAAACGGATGAGTTCCCACTTGGTTGGTGCTTTAATCAGAGCCTGGCTCTCCTGCAGGTCCCGGCGCTCCGGCGTGGAAGCAGGCCGCCGCGGTGACGGTGACGGTCGTCGTCATGTTGGGCCTCCTGATCGGTTTGTTCTGGTCGCTCGTCCACTGTCGCCCCGACTCCTGTCAGAAGTATTTCCAGAAAGAGCCGCTGCCGTCGTTTCTGGTGGGTCTTCAACACTTCGTACTGTAGATTTCGGTTTTTACGGTTTTTGTTCACTAGACAAAGTCAGGCTCAGTGGAAGGTTTTCACAGAAATATTTCTGGGAGCAAAATGTGAGGAAACCTGGAGGAGAAAAAAAGGTTAACATTTTTTTAAGACTCATTTTCTAAGTCTGACAAAATTTTCTTTTTCTTATTTCTAAGTTTAAAAACCTATTGACATATTGTTAAGTTTTGGGGAATTTTCTCCTTGAGGAACTTTTTATTCTAAAGAGGAGAAAAAATAAACAATTGTAAACTGCAAAATAAAAAAAATGTAAAAAGAATTTGTGCTGGGGCATTTATCTGAAGAAAAAAAAACTTTTTTGTGCCTTTCAGGATTTAAGCAAAAACAAAATCACTAAAAGACTCGACCAAAAAAAAGACCGAAAAGAAAGTTTTTCTTTTTTGGTGAAAAATACCTGACAGAAAAACACAACAGATGTTTTTCAGTTTTGAACATTAAATTTCTTCTTTGCTCCCTTTCAGCAAGAAAATCCATGACAATCTCCAAACTTTTTAAATGTATTTATTTTAATGTTGAGACAGAACATTTGGTCAGAAAATGGACGTCCATATAACGAGTTTATATATTTTATCCTGTTTATCTCTGAATGAATCCATTTCCCATTTAAATTCAGATTTTCCACTGATGTTCTTCCTCTGCTCAGACATTTTTTAGTTTTCTCTGTAATGATGTTAGAGAAAAATGATGACTTGATCCAGAAACGGTGGATTTGCTGCCATCGGTTTGGCTTGATGGGCGGAGCTACTGCTGCTAGTGTTCGGTGTTAACTGCTTGGTGAAACTAGTGTGGAAATAAAGCAAACTGCAGAAAGCAGGAGCTCAGCGTCTGTATTTATCAACCAGGTTGTTTTATCTGTGAGCAGATTGGAAACGTCACCGTCTGGATTGCGATTCCCCAGCAGAGGGAGGAGCTTTGTGCCGTCACTGTCAGCGCCCCCCTGCTGAGAGGCGGAGCAACGTGACCCCGGCTCAGCGCCGCTCCACCTGCACGTCTAAACAAGCCGTCAGGGCCGTGCTGTGATCGCCATGGAGACGGCCGTCACCCGGGGCGACCGGGTCCGGCTGACCGAAGGAGGCCGACCTCGAGGTTCTGCTGCCTTCAGGTTTAAAACGAGGCTGGGGGAGGAGGTCAAAGGTCACAGCGTGTTTGTGCTGTACAGACAGTAAAGGAATATTTCTATAAACTGTTCTTTCTCAGAAGATTTAATCACAGCCATGAAGGCTCTAAAAATACCAGAAAAAGAAAAATATAAAGGTTCCTGTTATATTTATAAGTAAAAGTAAAACCTAAACTTTACCCACCTGATAAAAAAACGAGGATTTGGTGAGTTACAGGTTTTTATTTCTTTATTTTCCATAGCAGATTTATTTTGACAGTTTATTGAGGATTTGTGTCAACTTAAAGGTGGTTTTATTATATTATATTATATATTATCTCTGAGGGTCTCATGGTTTCCATCATATGAACACTTTACCAGGTTTGGGTTCAAACTCAAAGATCGTCTGAAAAAGACAAACGTTTTTATGAAGGAGAATATAAACTGTTTTATTGTCTCATTGCTTTTTGTTTCATTCAACATTCAGCAGTACTGCGTCTCTTTATTTCAAAGATTATTCTTTTATATTATTAAACTGGCTCTTGTTTTGTCATGAAAAGGTTTAAAGAATATACATAAATCATCTTCAGGGTTTTGTTCCCTGCTGCTGCCAGTTACCATGGCAACAGCTACGGTTTCCTCGACACAGGAAGTGATTTAACACGCCGTTGCCATGACGGTTCATGGAGTTTTTTTAATCTTTATTTCAGTTGATGTCATTTTTTATAAAATATTTTGTTGTCCCAACTTCCTGTCCAGACTAAAAAATATTTGCTGGTTCCTTTGATCAACAGTTCAGTCTGAAACATTCGTGTCGGAAAGTAAATCTGTTTTTTCTGCATTGTTATTCTGAGGGTGTGAAAGATTTTTCACCAGTAATGATTCTGAAAATATCACAAATGTATGTTTTTCATCCCGATCTGATTAAAGAAACGTAGAACTTCCTAGAAATAAAAATCATGTTTAATGTTGGAAATGCTGCTCTGTGAAAACTAAAATAATAATTTGTTAAATAACGTTTATCTTGAAGCTGATTTCTGGCGTTTTTCTGGACTGAATTTAAATGTTTTGATTTGATTTTCCTATAGCAGAATTTTTCCTTCTGCTTTTTTATGTTGTAAGTATAACTGTGTCCATATTAACTGAAGAACACTGTATATGTCAGTTAATAAATGAAGAATTTAAATAAACTGCATGAATGAAAGATGTTTGTTTTTTGTATTTTCCTGATTTGTTTTGTGATTAACTCCATGAGGACAGAAGGACTCTTTACCATCACCCTAATCTCTGATTCGAGGTAGAGGAAACGTGTGAAAAGTTACTTTACTAAAACCTAAATCTGCCGGGGGTGTGAATACTTTCGGGCTTGACTGTACAGAGACAGACTTCCGGAGGAAGTAAAAGTGCCGGGCAGGAAACACCGCCCCCTGGTGGATAATAAGAGGCATTAAAATTTATTTACGTCAAAGTAAAATATTAAATGTTCATTTTATCAAATAATTGATGATCATCAAGTTTTTCTGTTAAACATGCATGGAATAGTTTACAAAATAAATGTTTTTAAACGTTGTTGGATAATTTAAAAATTGAGAATTAATGGGAATCAAAACTTTATTAGAAACATCTAAACATTGTTCTGATAATCAAAGATGTAAATTCAACGTACCATGCAGCTGTTAGTTTAACTTTATAAATATTGAAGTTGAAAACATTGCATTAGAAATACTTTGAGCACTTCTCAACGCTAAGGATACATGAAACGATAAGATTTTAGTTTCTAAACTTATTTAGTGTTTTACTGGATTTACGTCATGTAAATGCAGATCAATGACTGAAGGTGTGCTGCCCCCTAGTGGACACAGGAGCAACTAACTAGAGCATAATACAGTGTTGTAAATAAAAGCTGAGCTGAAATGCACGGTTTGTTATTGGAGTTTATTATGAGTAAACATGAGAATTTCCTCTGCAATTTTAATTACTTGTATCTCAGAAAATTAAAATATGAACAAAGTTAATTTATCTCAGTAATTTGACACAAATTGAGAAACTCGTGTTTGAAAACAACCTTTTGTCAGCAGTAATATGACATAATTTTCTGAAAAGTAGCTTCCATTTAATCAAATAGTTCAAAATACACAACTCTGTCTATACAGAAATTCAATGTCATTTTTGAAGTAACATATCCTAACATGGTTATGTGTTTAAATAAGACCATCTGTAAGCAGCTAAAGGAAAAGTCGATTCGATTATCTCAATTAAATTCAGTTTATTCACAAAATGCCAGTTCACAACCACATAGTTTCAAGGATTTTACAAAACAGTAAAATCAATCCAGTTATCTGCTGGATAATTGGATCCAATGGATAATTATCCACTTTCCATCCGTTTGCTGCCATGACATGACTTTCACACAAACCCTAAAAATCCATATTGTGGAACCTCGCAAAAAAAAAGAAAAAAGAAAGAAAGAAAATAAAGCAACAAGAAGGTCTCTGTGTGAAAAAGGACAAATTTTTCTTACAACTAAACAAAATAGGAAAAAAAATCTATAAAGTATTTGACAGAAGCTGACCCAAAGTGAAAAGCAGAAAAACAGAATCACTAACAGCCCAAGACACACAGCAGGAGCCCGTCTGCTCAAAGTTCACAGATTCACCAATTTACAGTTTTTATGTGGAACATAACTCCAAAATATCTGTTAAGACATGCACTTTAGGAAGCTGAAATATTTTTGCTGCAATTCTCCTTGAAACACTTGATACACGATTGGCGGATATTTTCAAAGCAGCCAATCCAGGAGCACCGTTCATTTATCTTGGCACTGATTGGCTGAACCCAGAAGAACGGCAAACAGGAAGACTGTGGATAGTGCCAAGACTGTTCAATGGGACTAATAATGCAGATTAAGGCGTATTTGGTGTTTGAACTGCTAAAATAGGGTTATAATAGGGTAAGAGTTTTTGGGGTGGGGTCTTAGATATTCACAGATTTTAGCTATTTGTTAGCAGCCTTGGTCCTGAACCCCATACTGGTGGGAACATCTTTAAAATGACAAAGTAAAACAACTTGTTTTGATTTCCAGGAAAATCCACAAAATACAATACAATTATTATCAAAGCTATTCAAAGAAGCAAAAATAAGTAAAACGGAAAACAGCCCAGAAAGTGTTGGTAGCTGACTGATTATTATTGTGAAGGCGTCAGATTACTGATGACCCAGAACTTCCTTCTCTCTTCTATCTATGATCTCTGCCTTTTCCTTCATTTTCATCAGAGACTGAACTCTCTCCTTCCAGCCTGGCTTGGCCTCCTGTTGCTCTCCTTTAATGAGCAAGTCGATGTATTCTGGAGTGGTGAGGGGATTTGGGTTCAGGACTATCTCTTTCATTCTGTTCAGACACTTTGCAGCCTCTGCAATCAGTTTCACCACATCATCCTGCATAGATCGATACTCAGACATCAGAGTTTTCATCAGTTCCTCTAAGGTTAGTTTTAGTCCACAGGCCTTCTCGTATTTTTCTTTTAGTATTTTCACAGTTTGTGCTTCGTCAACTTGACTATATTCCCATCTGAAGCTCTGGTTAGAATGAACGTTCCAGAAACATTTCCCTGGACACACCCGGCAGTATCCATCCTGCCCCATTGCAGAACATCCTCTCTTACCGTCATCATTAGGTATGCCACAAGGGTAGTGACAGGTAACACAGCACTGCATGCAGTTGGTGATATACTGCCCAGTGTGAGAAATATCAATTTGCCTGTTCTTTCTCCCAGTGATGTAAAACACAAAGTTCTCATTCTTTCTGATCTCTGCTTCATGCTCTTTGAGTTTGTCATTCGTCTCCCTGATATCCTCTAGCTTGGCCAAGTTAAGTTTAACCTGCTTCTGCAGCTCCTCCACTGTACTCTCCAGG
This sequence comes from Poecilia reticulata, assembly GCF_904066995.2. Classification (NCBI taxonomy): domain Eukaryota; kingdom Metazoa; phylum Chordata; class Actinopteri; order Cyprinodontiformes; family Poeciliidae; genus Poecilia; species Poecilia reticulata. The sequence goes on from NC_088846.1 coordinate 31,265,755, forward strand.
TGCTTTCTTTCTTTCTGGACCTCAATGGTCATTGTCAGTCTTATGGTTTTGATGTTAGCTAGACTAGCAAAGAAACCGGCCATGTTGTTTGTCCCCATGTTCCAATACTCAAAGGTTTTCTCTTTATAGGGCCAAATCATGCGTCTTACAAAGGAATATTTGTTGTTGGCAAACAGCGCTGAGTTATTGAATTTGAAGTGAACTGGCAGCCCGTCTGCACCTTTAGGACATGGGACACCGGACACTTTGATGGCCTCTACAACTGGTTGCTGCTGCTCGTCTGCAAACGTCACCAGGATCCTGATGTTTTCTGCCACATCTTTGCCAAAGATTGAGAGAGCTGAATCAAACACATACCTTTGTGTTGATGTCAGTTCAGTTAGACCTGCCTGAACCACGAAACACACAGCATCAATTTCACCAACGCCTTCCTGGTTAGCAAAGAGGTTACGCAGCTGCTCTGTGATCTCCTTGTCTCTGTCTACGCCGCCGATTCCCCCAAAGCCTGGAGTGTCTATGATGGTGAGGGAGTAGTTCACCCTGAATCCCTCCTGGTGGTAGAGTTTGTACACTGTGATTCCTGATGTCTGACTGTGAACCTGTGAGTCTGACTGACATTCCACTAACTTAAACCGAAACGAGTCTTCCCATCTAACGCCCAGAACGTAGTTTATCATCACATTGATGACAGTGGACTTCTCAGCACCTGCAGCTCCAAGAACCATGATGTTTCTGTTACAGTTCATGGATTTCTCTCCAAAAGTGAAACTCTTGCAGCCATTAATGTTGATCTGTTTCTCTTCTAGAGGAAGTCTGTAAACTGGGGTACAGCCGTTTTGTGACGTTATTAGAGTGCTTTTCCCTTTGACAACATCAGCCAATCGTTTAGCTCCTGGGCTTGACTCAGTGCAGGTCTTTGAGTAGCTCGACCCACTGGTGAACGACACGAATACATCTGAACCCAGTGTGACTAAGTCTGTCACTGTGATGATGTCCAGCGAGTTGAACCAAAGTGTGACATTCACAGCAACTGAGAGAGTTGTTATCAGTGAGGTTGAGAAAGTCAGAAACACAGTGACTGTCACTATTAACACTCCTAATATTTTAGGATTCTTTAACCCTGAAGGGAAGATACGTGTCAGTGTAATGATGTTAAACCGATGCAAACTGAATACTAAAGACACAATAACTGAGATAGTTATTACCAGCACGTTTGACATGAAGAAGAAGACAGAGACCGTCAGTGTGAGCACTCCTGATATCTTTGGATCGTCAAATGCCAGGATGACCAACTTTAAAAGGTTCCTCCCAGATGTGAAAACATCTCTCAGAGTGATGATTTCCAGCCAATTGGACCAAAGTGTGATGTTTACAACAACTGAGAGAGTTGTTATCAGTGAGGTTGACATGGTGAGAAGCACTGCGATTGTCACCATGAACACTCCTGATATTTTAGGATTCTTTAGCCATGATGGGAAAAAATGTGTCAGTGTAATAATGTTAAAACGATGCAAACTAAATATTACAGACACGGTAAGTGAGAGCGTTATTACCCAGGAGTTGGACATGAAAAACACAGTGATTGCTGGTGTTAACACTCCTGACATCGTGGGATCATCTAATACTGTGAAGACGAACTCAGAAAGGTTGATCTCAGATGTGAATACATCCTTCAGTGAGATAATTTCCAGCCAATTAAACCAAAGAACGACATTCACAGCAGCTAAGACAGTTGTGGTCAGTGGGTTTGACAGAGTGTAAAACACTGTGATTGACACTGTTACTGCTTCTGATATCTTAGGATCATCTAGTGCTGATGGGAAGAAACCTGGCAGTGTAATGATGTTCAACCAGTGCAGACTAAATACTGCAGACACAACAACCAAGAGAGTTGTTGTGAGGGAGTTTGACATGATGAAAAACACAGTGACTGTCAGTGCTAGCACTCCAGAAAGCTTAGGATCATCTAATGCTGTGAAGATTAACTCTGAGAAGTTCCTCTCAGATGTGAATACATCAGTCAGAGTGATAATTTTCAGCCAATTAAACCAAAGAACAACATTCACAGCAGCTAAGATAATTGTGGTCAATGAGGTTGATAAAGTAAGAGATACTATTATTGACAGAGTTACGGCTCCTGATATCTTAGGATCATCTAATGCTGATGGGAAGAAACCTGGCAGGGTAACGATGTTCAACCAATGCAGACTAAATACTGCAGACACAACAACCAAGAGAGTTGTTGTGAGGGAGTTTGAGAAGATGAAGAACACAGTGATCGTCACTGTTAACATCCCTGATATCTTAGGATCGTCTAATGCCACGATGACCAACTTGGACAGGCTCCTGTCAGATGTGAATACATCAGTCAGAGTTATGATGTTCAGCCAGTGGAGCATCAGAAATACAACCACAACGATGAACAGAGTTATGGTCAGTAACAGCCACATCTTGTTATCCATTGTAGATTCTTCTTTGTTGACAATCTGCCTGTAGTCAAACAAACAGAAATGGCATCAAAAATAAAATTTCATCCTATGAAGCAGTAACATGTTATTTTATTGCACCATCTAATCCAGGGGTGTCAAACTCCAGTCCTCGAGGGCCGGTGTCCTGCAACTTTTAGAAGTGCCTCTGCTGCACCACACCTGAATAGAATAATTAGGTCATTAGCAAGGCTCTGGAGAACTGAGGAGGTAATTAAGCCATTTGATTCAGGTGTTTTGTACCTGTGGCACATCTAAAAACTGCAGGACAGCGGCCCTTCAGGACTGGAGTTTGACACCCCTGATCTAATCAATATTAAGGAACAACATCTGTTGCATACTTTAGGCTTTGCACATCAAAGCCTGAAGTACTAACATGTTGACTAACACTGACCTAAACCATTCAGTATGTAAAGGTAAGCTGTTATATCAAAATTTACTAAAATGCTAATTCAAGCTAAAAGGCTACTGATGTTATGTGGGCTATCACTATTATGTTGACTAATGTTGACTTTCTCCATCCAGAACATTGCATGGAGTCTTTATATCAAAATTTGCTAACATGATGATTAGCATGAAGGCGATTTTCCGCTCTTGCTCTCGATGAAGGCGGTCGCTTTTTCCCTCTGCTCCCTCCCTACCCATGTCTGCCCTGCTTGCTCAGTTTTTATCCAGTCTTTTTCTCTGTTTCTATATTTTTGGAGCCTTTCTTTGCACATCCTCCAAATCTACAAATTATGGATCTGGTCAGCCGATCTCTCAATTCAATTGATCAAAGTTTCTCAACGAGAAGTCTGGGCACAGGGGAGCCCTCTTGTCCTGCAGCGGGATTCATCCTGGATTTATTCATGATAACAGGATTTCTGCTGTTTGGAGCTTGTAGATTCCTGGATTATCTACAAATTTGTGACAGACTTGGCTGAACTAACGAACACTCAGACTGTTGGTGTGGACAGAGACCCAAGTTGGATGTGAGTCTTGCTGAGACTCGCAGCCCAGCTGAGGACTCTAAACCTGACTAATGGGATGGAATCGATCTTGGAGAAGTTGCTAGTTTTGGCTCAGTGGAACGACCAAACTAATTTGGATAATTGGGAACTGAGATGTATCGGAGAGACTTTAGGGAAGATTGAAATTTATAATCTTCCTGACCTAAGACATTCTGTATCTGAATTGGCTTTCCCCGTGTGGCCTTGGAAGGGCTGCATATTTCCAATCTCCTTGAAGATATGTAAACATAACACTCTTCCCTCCTCACCCCCTCCTGTTATCCATGCAGCTGGATAACAGGAGCGCCCCCAAGGACATTCCTGGATAAACAACACCTTTATCAGACTTTGACGGGAGGCTGAGCAACAAGGTTTCATGGCCCTTTGACGTCACTGCCTTCACTCATGTCTTTGTTTTTCCTTTTGTTTTGTCTGAATGTTGCCATTTGCCCTAATGTGTCCTTTTCTTTTTCTATTTTATTACTTAGAAACTGTGGAGTACTCACTTTTAACCCAGAAAAGGAATTAGAACAAACTTGGCATCCAGAGACTCTAATTTATTAGTCACTCTTTAGCTTACTTTTTAGAAACTGTACTCACTATTTAGATGCAGAGAGACTCCTAATGTAGGAACCCAGAAAGGGAATTAGAATGAACTTAGTATCTAGAAAAAAAATTCTTCCAGAACAGGAACATTTAGTTTTTATTACTTAGAAACCATGGAGTACTCATTACTTTTACAAATTTAGAGCACACTACGAATGTTCAGAGAATATTTACTTACTTACTTACACTTATTTAGCAACCGAGAACAGGGATTAGAACTTGGGATCCAGAAAAACTACCATAGCAACTACTTTTTAGACTCCTGTTCTTCTAACCCAGAAAAGGAATTAGACCAGAAGATACTTACTTATACTGATCTACCAGTCCTGAATATGAGTATCTAGTGTATTTACTTTGGATCAACATTATTAGCTTTTTCTTCTTTTGCTCTTTCTTTTGTTTTGATATTTTGTTTGTATTTCCTTTTAAATCCTGTAAACTGCTAGGACATTGACCTCCAGTAACATCCTCCATCTAGTATTCAAGCAGTACTACATAAGCTACCATTACCTAAATCCTCATTTTAGCTTTAATACCACCATCAGCATGTGGGCTATCAGAAGCACATCAGCTAACACTCCATTCAGCATGAAAACAATAGTGTACATGCTAAAATTAGCTACAATGCTAAGGTTAGCTAAAGGTTAGCTAAAAATGTAGTCAGTAGTATGTGGGTTATCACTAGCATGATAACCCACTAATGTTGACTTTCCCCCACTCACTGTTATGGTTAGGTTTAAAGCTGCAGTGGATAACTTTTATAAAATTGTTTATTTTACATATTTGTTAAAACCTTCACTATGACACTAATAATCTAGTGTCATAGTGACACTAGATCACTAGACACTAATAGTGTCACTATTATTGACACTAATAGTGACACACTAATAGTGATAATCTGTAAAAAAAGAAAAAAAAAGAAATAGAAATAGACCGTCCCCCCATCAGAAACAGAAAATCAGAGCCAGGAGGAGGGTCTTAGCGCTGTCAATCATCCTCATGAGCTCAATTTTTTCACAGATGTTATATTGTAATGATAATATGACATTTCTATTATAAAGGTTACCAACTGCAGATTTTGTTTGTATTTGTCCTATTTCAAGCTACAGCGTAGTAGCCACAGCTGCCCTGATGCATTCTGACAGAGGTGAAGCTGCCGTGCACCGGCGCCACCTGCTGGGCCCTCTGACCATCACCAGCGGGGAACGTGGGTGCAGTGACTTCCTCAAGGACACAACGACAGAGGCGGACAGAGCGGGGATCAAACCAACAACCTCGATTGGAGGACAAACTTCCCCAATAATCTGATTTAATAATCTGATTTTCCAGATTTTCAACTCAAACCAAGTGACGGACAGCCCCATAGACTTGGCCTAATAGGAAAAGAACAGGATGTGGATTCAAAATGTGGAAGAAGAAGAAGGAGAAGAAGGAGAAGAAATGGAGGACAAAGAAGACGGTGAAAAAAGGAAAGGAGAAATAAACTTTCCTCTGTCAACATAATGTGGGATATTCCTATTAATCGCATACTGAATATTCTGACCTTAATAGTGAAAGGGAATATGGCCTGAATTTTGTTATTTATCCAGATTTATATGGATAAATCTGGATAAATTGCTACAGAGCAGTTAGAAGAGAGGGAACTAGTCTGAGGTTTTGAACAGAGACTGCATGACATCATGTTTCCCAGCAAAACTGGATTTGAGATCATTTATTCAAGCAGAAAGCCAAAAAAGTCAGCCGGGAATGTGACACCATACTTTTTTAGAAACACTTTTTCCCAATCATGCAGGTATTTTGTGGAGCAGATTTTTCACCTCATTCACTCACGGATCATTTTCACATAATGTGTTGAGTTAAACACGAGTCACAACAAACCTGCTTTAGCTGTTCAGCTGCTTCCAGTCAGTATCTTTCAATATCCTGAAATGCAATAAAAAGTACATTATTTATCAGGCCTGATCAAACTATGCAATAATATTTCTAAATGGAAACATGGAAAATACAGAAGCTTCTTTATCATAATACATTTGACCAAAATATTTAACACATTTATCAGAATAATTAACATTTATTAACCTTTTGTTTCAGGTTAATGGTTATTTCTGTGATGCAATGTTAATTGATCATTTTAAAATGAGTCATATTCAGTTTGACTGGAACAGGTTAGGTTTAATCATCTGTAAAAATAATTCCTGTAAACATGAAGCAGTAAAACACAAACAGCTCTGAAAACAAATGTTTGTACTTTACATCTAATATTCACACAATCAGGTTTAATTGTTTTAGTCAGAAGTTTATCTGATTTGGAAAAACACAAACAACTTTAATTCAACTATTGAAAGAAATCTGGAATAAAAAAACTTGTCAGTTTGTTACTGTAAAAGCAACATGGAGCAAAAGACAAAAACAGCCAAATCAGGGAAAGAAAAATGAACCGGATTGTTTGCAGATCTGAACTGCATGTTGGGACATTTCTTCCCCCTGGAGCCTGTTTCACATGTCACATGTGAAACAAAGAGAAATGTTCAAACCCGACTCCAAATAACTTCAGAGGATCCGTTACCTTTCTGCTTTTATTTCATCTTGTGTCAGCATAGTTTCATTTTCTGTTATTATTCTGTTATTTGAGGGACCTGATCATGTGTGTAATAGTGATATCAATCACTGATTGATTGATAAAAAACTTTTGTTACCTTACACAGAAAGGAGAATCAAATATGAAGAGTTTCATATGAACTCATTAGTTATGCTTTTTTTGTGCCATATTTTCAAACCATCCATTCTTGACATTAATGATCATTAAGTTGCAGTAAGTTAAAGTTTAAGCTCCGTTTTATATCCAGTTTTAAAGACTTTGTCTAGATTTTTAGGTGCATAATTAGTTTCTGAAACTTTTCTATTGGACTAATCTGTTTGATAAACATGAAGAAATGAGGAGTTCAGATGTTAAAGAAGAAGAAGTAACCTGGCATGGACCAGATTATGTTTCAATCTGATAGACGGTGTTTTGCTATATAACCGAATTTAAACATTAAATTACAATCAGCTTAAAAAAGTTACTTCAGAGAAGAGAAATAGAAACTAACCTTTCTTATCTGTGTTTTGTCTCCAGTCTGTGGTTTATGTTCTCCTGCTGATAAACTGCATTTATTCACAAAAAACACAAATTATTCACTGGATTTCACAAAAAAAAAATCTGCAAAACAGAATTTAAAGGCAAAGCTTTAAAAATGTGAAAAAAATAAATAAAAGTAAAGATGTCATACTTACCACTATTCTCTTGTCAGAGGGACAGTAAATGAAGTTCTGCATTCATTTACTGCAGCTTTATTTATAACAGCTCAAAATAAAAGTGAAACAACTGATAAAACACACACACACACACACACACGTAACCGCACACTTACACTTTCAAAAGCAACGGAAAAAAAGCTGTTGGTATTTTTGCTGTTAGACGTTCAGAGTGAGAAAAAAACCACAAGTGTTGGCAAGTTTTAAAGGATTTCTCTGAAATGATGTTGGACACATTTCCATTTCCTAGAACTGCCAGCGCTTTGGGGGACAGACTGCAGTTAAGCAGGTTTTGGTAAATTTATGTCTTTTTAAAATCAGTCCAAAGTCACACAGTGTTTAAATGTTGTTGGTTCTGTGAAGTAACATTAATATTGATAGATGGATCGTTTAGAGAATCGTTCATTTGAAATATTTGGTTCGTTGGATTTTTAATTGACTCCTAAGATTCCCAAACATTCACAAAATGCTGCATACATAGAATTTAATTTAAAAAAATAAATTATGAGATTTGTTTTATTTATTTTGGTTATTCTGAAGGTGTGCTTATGTTTCTTTAAAGTAAATGTCTTTGCCATTTACTTTTTGGTCTACAATAAATGTAAAGGTAAAATATATATATTTTTAAAATTCCTATAGATAAATATCATTGCTACAAACTACTGAATCAAAATGAGTTCAGATGATTTGTGTCATTAATTAATCTAAAATGTGTGTTTTGGATTAAATTATGAACATAATCAACAAACCAAAACAATTTTATGACTAAATGGGAATGGGAATCAACATGCCTGGGCATCAACATTTTTCCCAGCCTGGGAAAAACGTTTTCCCAGGCTGGTTGTCACCTAAGATTAATGACTGAATTACTTTCCAAACCTCAGGCTCTTTGGAAAACCCGAAAATGACGTTTGAGACGAACTTCAGAGTTTTTCTGTCGACATCAAAGTGAAATCAGTTCAGCTCTGATTGACATAAGAGAGGAAGGTTGGCTTAGAAGTTATAATCTTACAGGATTATCAGACCTCCAGCCAACTATCACACACCTACAGTTTAACTTTATTAAACCTTTCTGCACAGAGTCCCACAGAAAAGCTGCTTGGATTCCACAAAATACATTTAAAGAGGAGACGTTCGCTGCTGCTGCTCTGAAATCCTCTTCATTCTGTCATTTCTGTGAAATGAGTTTGTGTTTTTTACTTCTAACGAGACAGAATCTGATCTGTGGAGTGTGTGTGTGTGTGTGTGTGCGTGTGTGTGTGTGAGAGTGTGTGAGTGTGTGGGGAGGGTAAACTGCTGTGGCTTCCTGTCGGTGGGCGGAGCCTCAACAACGACAACAAGTCACTTCCACACTGAAAGATATTTTCTTTATTAGATTTTTACAGGTTAAGTCACAACATTTGACCTAATTTCACCAGTTCTGTTTGGAGAAATGAGACTAAATTATTTTAATGTTTTTAGCCAAAGTTTACAGTTTAAAATGGGCAATACTAACAAAATATATAATGAGTTATGAAAATACATTTTCTCTTCTTTTGGTTATAAAAATATAAGCAAACACAAAGAGTTTAGTCACAGTGGAAAAATGAAATTATGGTTTGTTTTTACACGGCTTGAATGAATTTAGATGTTTTTCTTTTTCTGCAGAGTTTGCATAATGTAGCAGGAAAAGCAGCTCAGGGGGACTTTCTGTGACATTTGCTGGCATTAAGACAAAAACCAGAATAAAACCTGTTGTTGCCATCTTGACTCTTTCAGACCCATCTGGGACCTGAAACCCAAACTTTCTGGAAAATTCCCCGTGTCAATCTGAAAGTGAAAGGCAGCTTCTCACTTCTTCATTTTCTGCCCAGTTCAGGTTCAGCTGCAAACGGGAGGAACTACAGCAGGCCAACGGCTAAAAATGGGTCGGGGGTGGGGGGCACAGTTTACATACACCACATGACAGAGACGCACCTTTTTTCTCACTCTGAAGTTAAATCAGACCAAATCTTAGTTGTTTTAGGTCACATAAAATTCCACAGAAATATAAATGTCTGAGATTTTTTTGTTGCTAATTATTTGTTATTTAATTGTAGTGCATTATTTTAATGCTACAAGGTCAGTAAGTCCTTCTTTGCTGCTTCGCCAAAGACAAATATAAAGAGAAAATTAAAATATAAAGATAAGAATAAACTATGAAACTAAACAGGAATGAACTTGTATGGCAACACCTTAACGGCAATAATCAACACAGAGAAATCACCCAATGTGGCAGCATCTGTTTTTACTCAATGAATCCATCATTTAAGCAGATCGAAAATATTTTTTACTTGGGAAAACAACCAATGATAGCTCTGTACTGCAGCACAAAAACAACATAATGTATAAAATAAAAAACAAACATTTTATTACTGTATTAAACCTTTTGTTGACACACCAACACAATAAGTTGTGATGGAAATATCTGCATGGAAGTAAAATTAAACATAAAAAAGCTACAAATTAAAATTCAGAAACTGAAAAAAGCATGAAAAATAAAATACATTCAAACGTTTAATACTACAGTTACTATAGTTTGGGTGAATGAAAGATTCACCTCTTCTAACATTGATACTAATGTTTTGGCTTTATGGGCATTTTTCCTTCCACAACTTTCCACTAAGTTACTACGCTAAATATCCCATTTTCTCAAAAGCTAACCGTTAGCTAAACTGAAGTTGCAGTTAACACTAAAGGTGGCGCTGTGTTCCCACATTTTCATCCTGCAAACTTCTATAATTTGGCTGTTATTGTGGGAAGAATCTGCAGATTATAGTGCAAAGCAAACTGGTAGAAAACAAATTTGACCTCATTTCCAAATTCCTTTTTCTGGTTTCATGACATCATTGCATCATTTTCTTGGTTCTATTCTTGGTGCATATTTTTACTTTTACCTTTGACTGACTGATAAAACTCTGTAGCTAACCTAATTAACCCTCTGAGTAGCAGGATGTTGAGCCAATGCAGCCACAGGGTGACGGTGATGGGTAGCGTTTACGCTCCTGATATCTCTGGATCTTCTAACGCTGGGATTACTACATCTGAGACTTGCTTTCCTCCTCTGAGTCAGTCTGTCATTGATGATTTTCTGCCCGAGGAACAAAAGAAACAAAAACATCACAACTCCAGCAATGATGAGGCGAAGCGTCAACAACAGGTCCAACAAAAGGTCCATCCTGACCGTCGGTGTGGATTCTGCTTGGGTGTCAACCTGCCTGCAGTCAGAAGAAAATGATAAAACATTAAAGGAAATTGTTGATTTAATATCCAACATGAGCTATTAATGCAGGTAAATGAAAATTATTCCTCACAGAAAATGAAACACTTCCATCATAGGTTCTGGGGCCCAATCATTGATTCAGATGTGCTGGCAGAGACACATCAGAGGCAGTTTAACATCATGAAGCAAAATGAATTCAGCATTGTTCAGAGACTTACCTCCAGTTGTTCTTCAGAGATGAGTTCTGTAATGTTTCAGGGTTGCTCCTTCTTCTATACACATACTTCTAAAACACACCTACTTTTACTCAGAGTGAAACAAAAACCATCACATCCTTTCTGGATCACATTCAACTTTATAATGAAACATCTGAAGCCTTAATTTTCCTCAAGCAGGTGAAATATTCATAAACTTCCTTGTACAGATTATCATAAAGCAAATCTGCTCCACCTTCAAGTGATTAAAATCTCTTAATCTTTGACTTTTCCTTTAGCTGCACCAGGAAAACACTGCACCAGGAAAACACTGTAATAAAAAAGGCAGTGAAGGAACTCGCTGTTTAACGAGCCAACAACGCCAAAATGACGGCTTTGAAAACTTCTCATCAAAAAGTTTCATCAGTTCTTCAATCTCACTGCATCTCTTTTCAAGGCCAGTTTTATTTTCAGGATTTGATTTTACAGGGTTTTACTTTCCAATGCCAAATCTGTTTCCATGTCACTGCAAGCTGTCATTGTTTCAGCCCCACAAATTTCCACAGAAGACAGTTGGTATAAAGATCCATAAAACACGTAAACCAAGGAATCATCAGCAGATCTGCGAGCGTCAAGATCTGGTCCAGTATCCCACTGGAAGGACAACGCAACAGAATCACTATTTATTTAACATCATCCTGTTTCAAATGACTGTTCAACCAGGAAAACTGTTTACTTAAAGATGTTTAAGAGTTTGTGCCAGATTGTTTTCTGAGGCATGTGGCTCAGTGAGTTTGGGGGAAACAAGCATTTGAAGTTCCTGGAGTATTTTCAGTCCTACTGATAAATAATAAAGGTGTTTTTCTCTCCACAGTTTCCTCGACTTTATCTCTATTACCTTCTATCATTCCTGTTGTGTTACTTCAACATTACAGGTCACACATCTCTAGGAGCCTTAGTTTTAAATATATATTCACAATAATTAAAAATAATACCACCTGATGTTCTTTTGAATAAAAGTTTGGAGCATTCATTTACTAGTCAGGCATTAATGACCACAAACAACTCTGAGAAAAACAAAACTTTAAAATAATTTGGCTATAATAAAAGACATTATACATTTCACCACAGAACTTCACTAAAATATCAGCCATTGCTGAAAAACCCGTCAAAAGGGAGAATCAGGAAGGAACATGTTTCCAGAAATCACCCAGATTTTCTGGCCCATGACATCGACTCCTCAGAGCAGGATGGAGGATGATTACGTCATAACACCCTGTTGGATCTATGAGTGTATCGTTTTAAAGCTGGAAGATGAGTACTTCCTTTTTGGAGCCTTGTATTGGCCCTGAGTTTGCCATTGAATGGCAGAATATTCCCTCCTTATATCTGTGGAAACCTGAACTCTGGCCTTACGATCAACAAAACCAGTTAGAAATAAACTGGGAGAATAATCCTACGGGCATTTTCCTCTCCATCCAAACGATAAACTCCCTGACAACAAAGCTCTTGGTAGTCGTCTAGAAAACATATTTCTGTCCAGCAGGTTTTGCTCTTCTTTGTAAACTAATTATGCTTTATGTTTTCTAGATGAAACCAATAAGTCTGATATTACAGGAATCATAAAACTATTACTTTATACTAAAAACTGCATGGCAAGGATACTGTTGTCCTTTTTCTGCTTTGAATTAATAACATCCTTTGATGTTTTTGTATCTGTCATAAAGTATGCGGTCAAAGTCAAGGCACAGACTCCAAATGATCCATTTTATAAGATTTTTTTAATGTAGAGAAAATTTCAACAAGAACAGGACATGAAACGTGGAGTTACAGCAAAATCAATGTAAGACTCGAACAAGAAACAAAGACAAACCCGATGCTTTAAAAGCATTTATAAACTTTTTTTTAGATTTTCCCCCCAAACTCAGTACAAACAAACATCAGGAACCCAAAGACAAAACAGTAAATACAATAAAAATGTAAAACTGAAATAAGGTGTTTTAGTTCACAACAATGACAAACCATAAAATGAATTACAACTGAAAAAAAACAAGCAGAAAAAAAAGATATGGTAAATTTTTCATCTATTATTAAACATGCATGCATTGTCCCTTGATTGTCCTATGAAGTCAAACCAAAACTCCTCGATTCTCCAGATGAACTAAACATTCCAGCTGTGAAACACAAACCTGGTAATTTGGGTAAATGACCAATTCACCTTTAAAATAAAATCATGCTAACGTTTGGATTGACTGGATTTAAAATTACCTACAGAGGAAATTCTAGAAAATTTGCTAAAGTTTTGGTCATGTACTGATAAAAATCATTTAGCTAAAAATAGCAGCTTAACTTTGGAAAAGCCTAAGAATAAAGCTGGTGAATGAGACATCAATAGAAACAAATTAAGAGCTTCACAGCATTCAGTTGGTGGTGAAATTCACAGTGTGGCAAACATAAACTTACTTATTCTCATGATGACATGAAACAAAGTTTATTTATTCTTTCTGATATCTGCTTCATAGTCTAAGACTTATTCATTCTTCTCCTTGTTGTCCTCAAGCTGGGTAGAAACAAGTTCAACCTTAACTGTCTCCCTGATTTCAAGCTTGGTTAAGCCAAGTTTAACACGCATCGTCTCCCCGATATCAGTCTTGGCTAAGCTAAGTTTAAATTGTGTCGTCTTCCTGCTACTGTTACGCTTTGGTAAGCCAGGTTTGACTCTCATTCCCTCCCTGATGTCCTCAGACTCCACCCCTGTACTTTTCAGGTCCTTTCCTTCTAACTTTGAATCAGTGCAGGTCTTTGCATCGCTAAATTCACTAATGAACGACATGAATAAGTCTGAACCCAGTGTGAAAAATTCTGTCAGTGTGGCGATTTCCAGCCAATCAACCCAAAGTACAAAATTTAAAGCAGCCAACACAATTATCTGTGGGTCTGACAGAGTGAGAAACACTGCAGAAGTCACTGCGACTGCTCTCGATGCTTTAGGATTAACTAATGCTGATGGGACATAACCTGGCAGTGTAACGATGTTCAACCAATGCAAACTAAATATTACAAACACAACTACCAAGAGAAAAGATGTGAGGGAGCTTGAGAAGATTAAAAGTATTGCGACTGTCAGCGTTACCATGCTTGATATTTTAGGATCGTCTAATACTGAGATGACCAACTCTGAGAGATTTCTTGTGTATGTGAATGCATCTGTCAGTGTGATGATATCTAGCCAATTTAAGGAAAGGGTGACAATAACAGCAACTGAGAAAGTTGTTGTGAGGGAGTTTGAGAAGATGAAAAGCCCTGTGGCTGCCAGCGTTAACACTCTGGATATGTTTGGATCGTCTAATGCTGAGATGACCAGGTCTGAGAGGTTCTTCGCGGATGTGAAAGCATCTGTCAGCGTGACGATGTCTAACCAATCTAACCAAAGGGTGACAATCACAGCCACTGAGAGAGTTGTTGTGAGAGAGTTTGACAAAGTGAGAAGCACAGTGATGGTCACCGTCAACACTCCTGATATTTTAGGATTATTTAATCCTAAATCAAAGATGTGTCTTATTGTAATGATGTTTAATCGATGCAAACTAAATATTGCAAATGCAACAAGTGAGAGAGTTATTACCACTATGTTTGACATAAAGACAAAGACAGTGATTGTTGGCGTTAGCACTCCTGATATCTTGGGATCACGTAATGCTGTAGAGATCAACTCTGCAAAGTTCCTCTCGGATGTAAATGGATACGTCAGGTTGATGACTTTCAGCCAGTTGGACCAAAGTACGGTAATCGCAGCAACTGAGAGGGTTGTTATCAGTGAGGTTGACATGGTGAGAAGCACTGCGATCGTCACCATGAACACTCCTGATATTTTAGGATTCTTTAACCATGACAGGAAGAAATCTGTCAGTGTAATGATGTTAAACCAATGCAAACAAAAGATTGCATACACAGTTACTAAGAAAGTTGCTAATGTTGTGTTTGATATGAAGAAGAACACAGTGATCGTCAGTGTCAGTGATCCAGATAGTTTCCAGTCATCTAATACCAGGATGACCAATTTTAAGAGGTTCCATTCAAATATCACCTTCAGGTTGATGATTTTCAGCCAAAGAAACCAAAGAACAACATTCACAGCAGCCAAGACAGTTGTGGTCAATGAGGTTGTCATACTAAGAGACACTATGATTGCCAGAGTTACTGCTCCTGATATCTTAGGATCATTTACTGCTGATGGGAAGAAACCTGGCAGGGTAACGATGTTCAACCAGTGCAGACTAAATACTGCAGACACAACAACCAAGAGAGTTGTTGTGAGGGATTTTGAGAAGATGAAGAACACAGTGATCGTCACTGTTAACGTCCCTGATATCTTAGGATCGTCTAAGGCTGCAATGACCAACTTTGAGAGTTTGCTAGTGAATGTGATCACATCTGTAAGTGTGATGATGTTCAGCCAGTGGAGCATCAGATATACAACCACTATGAGTAGAGTTATGGTCAGTAACAGCCACATCTTGGTAGTCAGTTCAGATCTTTGCTGTCAATCTGTAGTCAAACAGAAGAAAACAGAAACCAAAATGTTACATCTGGAAAAATTTGGCATTTTATACCTGATCCTCAGGTCATTTATGCAATGGCTAAAATTCTTGTTCACAAACACCAAGAAAGTAAGAAGCTAATGGATCCACAACATCCATCATCTGTGCTTCTAAGTTCCCCTGCTAGAGGAGGAATATGTATTTACCAGACACTATTTTATAGCACAATCAAGTAACTTTGTTACCTTCAGTTACTATAGAAATGCTCCATTTATCAAAATAAAAGAAATTTGACTTCGCAATTTCAATTTCCTCTTTTCGATCCTTAAGTACTTCAGCACAATAATGTTCGTCCATTATGTTGATCTTAGGATCGTTGGACGAGGTGGTTCACATGATGAGCTCAGCAGATGCACTGTTCCACCACTTGTTTGCCAATTGCTGTAGAGTATTTTGAAAATTTCATCTGATGTTCTTGTTTCTAGAAGCTTACATTAGACCTCGTCTTCCTTAATTATCATTCATTAATCCATTGCTTGTATATAGAGATGTGCTGTTCAGCCACATCAGTTTATAGTACATAAAATTTTGCTTGATCATATTTGCTGTCATAGCTGTTGAAAGTCATTCTTTGTCATTTAGAAAGGCACAGAGAGGAATGTGACCAAGGCATTGATTGTAGTTTTTCTTGGCCTTTTCTCCCAGCATTGTCCCAACCATGTCTGTAGCAGGAGTACATATCAAGTCTTTCACTTGTTGGTTTTAGCCACAGTCTAACTCACTGTAAAATATGCTCTTATTCTGTTACTGTAGTCAGCATCGATCTCCCCTAAGCAAGTCTTACTGGTACAAAGTGATCTCAACTCTCTAAATACTTCAATGGCTTGTTTTTCAAACATAAATGTTCTGTTTCTAAATGTCTTTGCAACAGTAAATCTTCATTATGTTGTGTGATATACACTGTTTGAGGAAATCCACCAGTGTTCATACATGTGAATACCAGAGCAAGGCAGTTTTTATCATATTCACCCCTTTTGTTTCTTGCTCAGAGGCAATGCTGTTCCCAACACCACAAGGTTTTGCATTTGAGTCCTTGTTGCTGTTCACAGTCATGCTGGACCATCTGGCCTGGTACATTTTGTTGCTGATCATTCTGTCCGTTTCTTCACAGCGCCGACAAGAAGTTGAGTGAAGGCTGCTTTGACTGACAGGTGAGTCCCAACCCTCGCCTCAGTCTCCTATGAAACCATAGCATCTATCCATGTTGTAGATGGATGCAATGATTTTGCTGAACACTAGATGGCAGCGTTTACACGTCTATTATTTGGTAACGTAAGAAGCTGCCTCAGTGTATTTATGTGCACAAGTGATTTGGCTGTTTTCTCATGAACCCACACGTCTTTCTTGTGTGCCTCCTGGAAAATGAGTGGCCACTTTGGGAAGCTTTAACTCAGTTTTGGTGAAAGTTGATGCCAATGATGCAGTTATTTGGTCTGAACAACAGCAGGTAACTCATCTGCATGGTAAAAAGGCTAATGATGGTGTTTTTGTTTTAGAGTTGTAGAGTTAAGTTGATTCAGAACCAATCTGGGTCAGATGTTGGCAGAACAACTTGCAGATCCAGAGAATTTCAACGTCTTTTGGATTTTAAGTTGCAGTCTGACAAATTCCTGAAATGAACCGAATCTATTTAGATTTTGTTCTGAAAACATTAAGTTCAGATGTTTTTCAATGAAGCCAGAACAAATGTCAGTAAGTATAAGTAAAATGTATTTAAGATTATGGTTGTTTACAAAATAAATACATGCAACTGATAAACTAAGCATGAACTGTAAATAAATGCACAGTGTAAATAGTAATGTCTGACAGAAGTCAGAGGTTTGAACACCAAAAATTTGGATCAGAAGGGAGAGACAAAACTAATTCAGAGAAAAATTAAGAAAAAAAATTTCATCCAAATCTCTCCACCTCAAGATAAAATTTGACATTTGATTATGGGAGGGAAATCAAATCAGAAAGTAGATTTAGTCTGGGGTACAAACTAAATAATGGATTCATGTATTTACAAAAGAAGTTGTATAGATTAAAAAGATGCAAACCTTTGTTGTTTGTTCTTTGTTCTCTGTAGTTCAGGTTGTTGAGTTTTGAAAAACTGGATTAATTCATAAAAATATTGGAAAATTAGTCAGGTGGAGATTCTTGAAAGAGATCATGTTTAACAAAATCAATGCTCAAAATGTTACCTCCAATTATTCTGACGAAGGATGAGCTCTGTTTTAAAAAATGCTCCTTCTTTTATGCTAAGATTTGCAAACACACACCTACTTTTACTGAGGATGAAACCAAAACCAACGTTCCTATTTTGGCTCACATTCAACAATATAGAAAATATTTCACATCTGTCTTTTCCTCAAGCCAGTGAAACGTTTGTATACTTCCTTGTAGGGACAGAATTCAAAAGCAGACGTCTTGATGAACTCATTAAAAACTGCAGAAGAGTTACAGTTAATTTTATTGTGTATAAGTTCAAAAAATATATATTGTTAAAAGAGACATCTTAATAAAAGAATGCATCCAAATGTAGCGATTTAGTAAAAAGACTAAACTGGATTCAGTTTTGTGTGTTGGAGTTTGTACATACTGTTTGTTTTCAGCCATATTATTCGGTCAATAACACGACTGATTTAAGCTTTAAAAGATATACTGATGTCCTCTAAAGTCTTTGGTCATTCATTAGATTTTTGTGTCAGGATAAATTATTAGTTCTATAACCAATACCTGTATCAACCTGAACAGTTGTGCTCTACCCTTAAATGGTTGAAAATGTTTCTGACTTAAAGAAACTCCACTATACGAGTCAGCAACTGAACTGGTTACCATTCTGAACACCAGGAACTAAAACGGCCTGTTGTTCAGCAAGAAAACCAGGATGAAAATCTTTGCTTAGCATTTTACTTTTAACAAACATAGAAAATATTTCTAAATCATTTTATCTGCTTGTTTTAGTGTCATCTCCAGATGGTCACTAGTACTGAGCCAGGTGTTCTGGTTCTGCTGGAGGTTTCTTCCTGTTAAAGGGGAATTTTTATTTTCCTCTCATGCGATAGATATGATTGGTATGAGGAATTGCTGCAAAGTTGACAAAATGTGAGCGATTAACCGATTATAAAGACAGAAAACAGTTCAAACTATTGAGATTAGTGCTTGACAACTACAATTAATTGTAAAGTACTTTATGTAGGCTTGTCGCAATATGCAATAAATCACGTGATGAAAGAAAATCAATTTCCATTTGTATGATTTATTGTTTATTTATACAAAATACGTCTTCAATCTGGTGCTTTGGTGTTAACTATCAATTTTTTTTAAGATAATTGTGTTTACAGAGACATTTTATTTAGTTTTTTTCAGTTTAATTATTTTGGATATTTAAAATGTTTTCCAGTCAGATTGTTTAATATTCATTAGAATTTAAAGTTCATTGATATTTGAGAATATATTCTTGCAATATTATATCATTACCATTATATTACTGCAAAATGTCAAGATGACATTTTTGATGAATTAGCTCTATACATGTGAAATTAATTGGATTTGACATGAGGAGACATCACTCCCTCTCCATTCATTTCCTATGAGCTTGTGTGATGAGGCAACAACTGTTTTCCTCCTGTTTCCAACTGTTTTGTATTAATATCATGACTGTCCTCAAAGTATTAGTTATGGAAGAATTACACATAAACTGTTCAAATATTAATAAATAGCTGTCTCATTCAATAAGTACTTCAACTATTGAACCTTTTTTCATATTGACAAATTGGCAATAATCAGATTAAAATATAATTGATTTTGATTGATGAAATTAACTAACATTTTTACTATGTTGCCTTCTAGACGGCTGCACAAATTGTTCTGGAGGGGCGGATTTGGCCCGTACGCCTCGAGTTCAGCGTATGCTACAGACAATTTCAAAAAACTGTTCTAGGAAACTTCTGTCTACTTAAAAATGACTAAATGCTTGTGAAAGACTTTTCTCTATGGTATGCGGCTCAGTGAGTTTAGCAAAAAAAAAAAACTTTTGCAGCTCTTGAAATAGTTTTACTTCTGTTCTATGATGGTGGTGATGGATTTTTCTTTAACACTTCAACTTCATCAGTATCTCCTTTAAATCTCCCTGTTGTAATGACTCAAAAAACATTCATAATGGTACAGGTAACTCAAGGAGCATTAGCTTTAAATAATCAAAAATCCTATCACCTGACTTTCCTTTGAATGAACAAGTTCCACAAATACTATGGAGGCAAAATATAGACCTGATTTAAATCTCAGACCTCTGAAAAATATTTTAACTTACAGTAATTTCACTGAAATAAATACTAAGATGAAACACATGTCATTTAGCACAGAATACTTCACTAAAATGTTGGTCAAATCAAACCCATTTTCAGTTTTGTGTTGGGTTTATGTCCCTGATTGGTCCTTCTATCAATGTCATTGATAGAAGATCTTACAAATGGGAAAATCACGCAGGAACGTTAGACTCTTTAGAGCAGGAGGTCTTTAACTCCAGTCCTACATCAGGATTTGATTACCTACATTTGATTTTTTTTGCTTATTTTAATTTTCAGAATGCTTGTAAAAAATCCACAAAGTCTTTATGGAGTATTTGTGTGTAGAATTTAATTTAATAAGTTTGTCAATGAATATCCCAAGACCTGTAGAAAATAAACCACAAGAAAAGGAACAAACCAAAGAACCAAAGGAAGATAATGGCGTCTCTTTTCATGCAATTGAATCCAAAATTTAAGCTGTTACAAAAAAATTAATTAAATTGGACAGAAAAGAAGGCAACATACCACTGGCGTCTGAAGTTGGTTTCAATGTGGAAACATGAGGTAATAAATCTGTCCAATTTAAGGAATTTTTGGCAAAGGTTATATTTAAGTGACACTAATGTTATGTTGTACGTTTTTTATCCTGCAACAATCAGGTTCATTTCTCCAGTTCCAATAAACCCTTCCGGATTTTTACATTAAGAAATAATTAGATTTTAGTTAAGTATAAACCAAGGCATTAATGCCAAAATCAAGTTTATTTTTTGAATATCAAATATTTTGCAACAAAGGAGCTCAGTTATTTACATCATGAAAACACAAAAACATCATTAACACATCAGTCAAAAACTCTGACGACCAGTAAGACATTACAGTTTTTCAAGTGACATCGTTAAAACCACCAAATAAGTTGGTCAATTTTCCAATTATTATGGTTCACAATAAACTCTACTGGGTTTTAAGCCTTGATCTAAAGGAACTCTGTGTTTCAGCTGTTTTTAAGTTTTCTGAGAGTTTGTTCCAGGTTTGAGGTGCAGAGAAGCTGAATGCTGATTCTCCATATTCAGAACTCAGAGTAAAATGTAAAATCCAACCTCCATCTTCCCATCCCCTTGGTCCTATCTGTTCCCATGGTAAAATCTCACATTAGTTCTCATATATTGGTCATTATTGTGAGATTATTCAATAGCCAATCGCTGAGACTTTTTGCTGGTCACATGGGTTACCACTGCCTATTAGGGCATGTTACTGTGAGCAGGACGCATGTAGAACAGAGGGGACACGCTGGAAGGGAGCTGCAGCTACCATCATTCAGGCTGAGATGAAAAGAGCGTCTGTGTGAGGTATAAACTGCAGAACTGGCTAATGGTCTAGTTCTGCAGTTTATAAAGATTTGACTTTTATGGTGTGAGGATTTCTGCTTCTCCTGCCAGGCTGGTAGGAAGCTCATTGCAGCCAACAAACTGTTTCCCCCACTGATCTTTGAAGGTTTTCCCACTTCATAACCTGCACTAGTCCGAGCACTTTTAAATTCACCTGCTTAGGATCTCTCTCAAACCCATCTTGGGCTTAATGAACTGTACTGCGTGGGTTTGATGGAAAATTGATTATTTAACTCTTTTTTTGAGTTTATTTTTCTCTTTTGCACATTTTACTGGAATGACCATTCAGATATTTTCACTGATTATTGTAAATATGTAGATAATTTCACACTATAAATACAAGTTACTAGCAAACTTCCAATATGTGCCTGCTCCTTCATGAGTCGTAATCTAATCTGAGAAACTAATCCATTGACATTCCTATTGGTCTTGACCCTTTACATTGATCGATACATTGAAGAATACTCTTAACCATACAGATATGCTCCATAAGAATTAGGTGATTCACAAACAAGATGCAAATTTCCCCTATAATTAGAAAGTCTAAATTAGCAACACCAAAGAGATACAAAAAAATTTATTGAATCAAGAACATGAAGGTTTGATAGATTTTTCTGTTAAAATAGGATATACTGTCCAACCAAAATGAAACAAATCCTCCAGATAAACAGAACATTTTAGTTGGCAAAAGCATATAGTTGCTACTGTTTGGGTGAAATTTCCTTTTAAAACTAATATTGGATCAACTGTATTCAATATTACATAGAGAAAATTCCAGGTGGTGCTGCGCAGTGCAGTTGGTAGAGCTGTTGCCTTGCAGCAAGAAGGTTCTGGGTTCGATTCCCAGTCTTTCTGCATTGAGTTTGCATGTTCTCCCTGTGCATGGTGGGTTTTCTCCGGGTTCTTCGGTTTCCTCCCACAGTCCAAAAACATGACTGTCAGGTTAATTGGTCTCTCTAAATTGTCCCTAGGTGTGAGTGTGTGTGTGCATGGTTGTGTGTTTGTTTGTTGCCCTGTGACAGACTGGTGACCTGTCCAGGGTGACCTCGCCTCTCGCCCAGAACGTTAGCTGGGGATAGGCACCAGCACCTCCTGACCCCAATGAGGGACAAGGGTGTTAGGAAAATGGATGGATGGATGGAAAATTCCAGGTGGTACTTTACATTTGTTTCATGATCTAATGAGCATCATTAGGCTAAAATTGCACAATTTTGAAAACCACTAAGAAAAAAGTTGGTGAGTTGGTGGTCAGTCAACCAAACTAACTAACTTACAAGTTTTGGTAAAGTTGTAAATTTTCTTTATCATTGCTGATTAAAACAATTGTGTCCTCTAATGCTACCTGCTTCTCTCCCTTTAATTTTTACCTCCTCTCTCTAAACTCCCCACTCCCAAATTTTCTCTGCTCCCATGTCTGTTTCATTTGAAAATACCCAAAGTAGTGTCTGATTAAGTTTTCTATATATAAATATATATCATAATTACACTTGTGGAAGTAAATGTATTTTAGCTTCACCTTGGCACAATCCCGAGTTTAGATTTGTTGTGAAGACATCAGTAGATTACTGATTAGCCAGGATTTCCTCTCCCTTCTCTACTTTAGCTATGATCTCTGCCTTTTCCTTCATTTTCATCAGAGACTGAACTCTCTCCTTCCAGCCTGGCTTGGCCTCCTGTTCCTCTCCTTTAATGAGCAAGTCGATGTATTCTGGAGTGGTGAGGGGATTTGGGTTCAGGACTATCTCTTTCAGTCTGTTCAGACACTTTGCAGCCTCTGCAATCAGTTTCACCACATCATCCTGCATAGATCGATACTCAGACATCAGAGTTTTCATCAGTTCCTCTAAGGTTAGCTTCTGTCCATAGGCCTTCTCGTATTTTTCTTTCAGTTCTTTCACTGTTCTAGTCTCATGAATTTCTTTATATTCCCATCTGAAGTCCTGGTTACAATGCACATTCCAGAAACATTTCCCTGGACACACCTGACAGTATCCATCAATGTCCATCGCATCACATCCTTTTTTATCATCGTCTTTTGGTATGTTACAAGGAAAGTGACAGGTAACATGACACTGCATGCAATTGGTGATAAACTTCCCAGTGTGAGAAATATCAATTTGCTCATTCTTTCTCACAGTTACGTGAAACTCAAAGTCCTCATTCTTTCTGATCTCTGCTTCATGCTCTTTGAGTTTGTCATTCGTCTCCCTGATATCCTCTAGCTTGGCTAAGCCAAGTTTAACCTGCTTCTGCAGCTCCTCCACTGTACTCTCCAGGTGCTTTCTTTCTTTCAGGACCTCATTGGTCATTGTCAGTCTTACACTTTTGATGTTAGCTAGACTAGCAAAGAAACCGGCCATGTTGTTTGTCCCCATGTTCCAATATTCAAAAGTTTTCTCTTCATTGGACCAAATCCTTGCCACTAAGGATTTGTTGTTGGCAAACAGCGCTGAGTTATTGAATTTGAAGTGAACTGGCAGCCCGTCTGCACCTTTAGGACATGGGACACCGGACTCTTTGATGGCCTCTACAACTGGTTGCTGCTGCTCATCTGCAAACGTCACCAGGATCCTGATGTTTTCTGCCACATCTTTGCCAAAGATTGAGAGAGCTGAATCAAACACATACCTTTGTGTTGATGTCAGTTCAGTTAGGCCTGCCTGAACCACTAAACACACAGCATCAATGTCACCAACGCCTTCCTGGTTAGCAAAGAGGTTACGCAGCTGCTCTGTGATCTCCTTGTCTCTGTCTACGCCGCCGATTCCCCCAAAGCCTGGAGTGTCTATGATGGTGAGGGAGTAGTTCACCCTGAATCCCTCCTGGTGGTAAAGTTTGTACACTGTGATTCCTGATGTCTGACTGTGAACCTGTGAGTCTGACTGACATTCCACTAACTGAAACTGAAACGAGTCTTCCCATCTAATGCCCAGAATGTAGTTTATCATCGCATTGATGACAGTGGACTTCCCAGCACCTGCAGCTCCAAGAACCATGATGTTTCTGTTAAAGTTCATGGATTTCTCTCCAAACATGAAACTCTTGCAGCCATTAATGTTGATCTGCATCTCTTCTACTGGAAGTCTGTAAATTGGGACATGACCGGTTTGTGAAGTCAGCAAAGTGCTTTTCTCTTTAACAACATCAGCCAATCGTTGAGCTTCAGGCTTTGAATCAGTGCAGGTCTGATTTGCTCCCGGTACGACTGACTGATAAACCTCTGTAGCTAACCTAATTAACTCTCTCAGTGGGAGGATGTTGAGCCAATGCAACCACAGTGCAATATCAACCATAGCCAACAGAGTCGTTTCCAGTGAGTTTGTCAAAATGAACACCGCAGTGACGGTTAGCGTTAACGCTCCTGATATCTTTGGATCATCCAAAGCTGGGACTACTACATCTGAAACTTTCTTTCCTCCTTTGAGTAAGTCTGCCACAGTGATGATGTTCTGCCAGAGTAACAGAAGTATTACAACCACAGCAATGAAGAGCGGCGTGCTCAATAACAGGCACATCCCGACTGTTGGTGTTGGTTCTTCTTCAGTGTCAATCTGCCTGTAGTCAGAAGAAAACGGAAACAATGATGAAACTGTAAAACTTGTTACTTTTATGTATAATCAAGTTTTTAAAATCCACCCAATGAGCTGCCAATGAGCTAAATTTTAGCAAAATTTCATATCTTTAAATGTATTTTGTTGCTACATGAATGTGTTCAGATTAAATCTCTCATTTGTTTTATTGGTTCGATGTGAAGTCATGCTACCGTGATTTAAGATGAATTTCTTGAGTGAAAGCTGTTTTGACTACATCTGAGTGCAAAAAAAGGCAAAACATGATTTGTACTGTGGCATTCAATCAATTAGACTATGTGCTTTGATGAGGTCAATGTAATAGATTGAATGTATCTTTCAACACATTTTTGAAATATATGATATAAGTTTCTATTTTCAAATGTCGGTTTTCAGTAGATATGATGGGGAAATCATAATTAAATTTGAAAACATCCATCCATCCATTTTCTGTACACCCTTGTCTCTTAGTGGGGTCAGGAGGTGCTGGTGAATCTCCACTTAACGTTCCGGGCGAGAGGCAGGTCACCTGGATAGGTCGCAGGACAAACAACCATGCACACACTCATACCTAGGGAGAATTTAGAGACTAATTAACCTGAGAGTCATGTTTTTGGACTGTGGGAGGAAGCTGGCGTACCCAGAGAAAATCCACCATGCACAGAGAGAACATGCAAACTCCATGCAGAAAGGCCCCAGGCTGGGAATCGAACCCAGAACCTTCTTAATGCAAGGCAACAGCTCTACCAACTGCACCACTGTGCAGAAAACAATCTGTGTGAAATCTACATAAGCTTCTCTCAAGTTTATTTGTAGCACATTTCTTCAACAAGGCAGTTCAGACTGACATTTCAATAACTGGGTTAAGATGATTCATAACAAACCTTGGTGGGGTTTTGGCCCCAACTTGCAGATCCAGGTGATGTCAAAATGTTGACTTTCCAATAGTGTGACGGATTTCTGAAATAACACAGAACATATTTACACATTCTTTTTCTACTGAGGGGAGACATTTAGTAAATATATTTCTAAATGAAATCAGGAAAATATGTCAGACAATTGGACCATTAAAAGCACTGTGAAATCAGCAATGTCTGAAATAGAAGTCTGAACACCAAAATGAAGTGTGTATGAGAAGAGAGAGAAAGAAATAATTCAGAAAAATACAGAAAGTAGATTTAGACCGGAGAGTGAAGCATTGCACTAAATCATCACTGTGCTAAAAAAGGGTCATCCTTCCATCCATCCAACACACTTATCCCTAATGGGATTGCAAGGGATGCAGGTTCCTTCCTTTCTTGGAAAAATGCGGCTCGGGTGGTCGCTGAGGCAAAAACACGGGCGTGGGAGAAGTTTGGAGAGGCCATGAAGAAAGACTTCCGTACGGCTTCGAGGCAATTCTGGTCCACCATTCGGCGTCTCAGGAGGGGGAAGCAGTGCAGCACCAACACTGTTTATAGTGGGGATGGTGTGCTGCTGACCTCAACTCGGGACGTTGTGGGCCGGTGGGCGGAATACTTCGAAGACCTCCTCAATCCCACCAACATGCCTTTTGTTGAGGAAGCTGAGCATGGGGACTCTGGGTTGGGCTCTCCAATCTCTGGGGACGAGGTCACCGAGGTGGTCAAAAAGCTCCTCGGTGGCAGGGCCCCGTGGGTGGATGAGATCTGCCCGGAGTTCCTTAAGGCTCTGGATGTTGTAGGGTTGTGCTGGCTCACGCGACTCTGCAATCTCGCATGGACATCGGGGGCAGTTCCCCTGGATTGGCAGACTGGGGTGGTGGTCCCCCTGTTTAAAAAGGGGGACCAGAGGGTGTGCTCCAATTACAGGGGGGTCACACTCTTAAGCCTCCCTGGGTAAGGTCTTTTCAGGGGTCCTGGAGAGGAAGGTCCGTTGGGTAGTCGAACCTCGGATTCAGGAAGAGCAGAGTGGTTTTCGTCCTGGCCGTGGAACACTGGACCAGCTCTACACCCTCAGCAGGGTCCTGGAGGGTTCTGGGAGTTTGCCCAACCAGTCTACATGTGTTTTGTGGACTTGGAGAAGGCGTTCAACCGTGTCCCTCGGGAGGCCCTGTGGGGGGTACCCCCTTGGAGTATGGGGTACCGGGCCCTTTCATACGGGCTGTCAGGTCCCTGTATGACCGGTGTCAGAGTCTGGTCCGCATTGCCAGCAGTAAGTCGGGCTCGTTTCCAGTGAGATTTGGACTCCACCAAGGCTGCCCTTTGTCACCGATTCTGTTCATTACTTTCATGGACACTTTCTAGGTGCAGCCGAGGTGTTGAGAAGATCCGTTTTGGTGGCCTTAGGATCGCGTCTCTGCTTTTTGCGGATGATGTGGTCCTGTTGTCTTCATCAGATCGTGATCTGCAGCTCTCACTGGAGTGGTTCGTGGCCGAGTGCGAAGCGGCCGGGATGAGGCTCAGTGCCTCCAAATCCGAGGCCATGGTCTTGAGCCAGAAAAGGGTAGAGTGCCTTCTCCGAGTAAGGGGGGTCGTCCTGCCTCAAGTATCTGGGGATTTTGTTCACGAATAAGGGAAGAAGGGAGCGGGAGATCGACAGGCGGATTGGGGCAGCGTCTGCAGTGAAGCGGGCGTTGTACCGGTCCGTCGTGGTGAAAAGAGAACCGAGTCAAAAAGCGAAGCTCCCGATTTACCGGTCAATTTACGTTCTTACCCTCATCTATGGTCACGAGCTTTGGGTCATGACTGAAAGAACGAGATCACGGATACAAGCGGGCGAAATGGGTTACCTCCGCAGGGTGGCTGGGCTCTCCCTTAGAGAGAAGCTTCTGCCCCCGCGCCCCTACCCCGGATAACCGGAAGAAAATTGATGGATGGATGGATGGATTTTGGTTCAGGATAAATTCAGTTCAAAATAAAGAAAATCAACCAGAACAATTCTGCTCCACCTTCAGATGATTAAAAACATTTGACTTATTTTAAAACTCTGGTATGTGAGTCAGCAACTATACCAAGAAGAAAATATCTTTACTTAATAGTATGCACTTTGAACATCAGGAAATAAAATGACATGTTGCTCAGCAAGGAAATGAGGATGAAAATTTTTGTTTGAAAAAGGGCTCTGATTCGGCTGGAGGTTTCTTCCTGTTAAAGGGGAATTTTTCTTATCCTCTCCTGTGATGGATATGCTTGGTATGAGGAATTGCTGCAAGGTCGACAAAACGCAAACGACTGATTCATAGATAGAAAACAGTTTAAACTATTTTGAACAATTGAGATTGCTGCTCCGTTTGAAAGCAAAGATTAATTGTAATATTTTATATGTATAATTGAACTGGCTTTATTGTGACCTGCCTAAGATAATGATTTTTGTAAATTGTCTCTATATAAATAGAATAAATTGAATTTATTGATACGAGAGGCGACATCACTCCCTCTCCAATAATTTCGGTTTGTCCTCTTTCAGCCAAGCAACTGGTGTAATCCGTGTAAAATTTTGAGCTCATACATATAGACGTGCACACACGAGCTAGTTATGCGGCACACCGGCATCAACTCATCGCTGTTGACACTACTGGCGCCATCGTTTGCGTTGGGTTCACCTCAATGGCAGAAAATCTTTGCCTTTCATGGTCGCTTGTTGCTTCCTGTGTGTCAAGTCCATTAGGTTTTCTTGAGATCCAGAAAACGTGTAGAGTCAAGAAGCAAACTTCCTTCAGCTTGTGTAAAGGCCTGGTAGGGTCAAGATCTGGTCCACTGTAGCATGGCCAAGATAAAAGCCATTTTATGTAAAATAATTCCTTATACCAGATGCACAAAACTCATTCTCATTTTGGGCCATACTATGTATTGATAAAACTACACAGTGAACTGTTCAAATGCTAATATAGACCTGTACCATTCAATAAGTACATTGAATATTGAACCTCTTCATATTGACAAATTGGCAGTAAACTGAAAAATGTTTGACTTGATGGTTAAGATTAACTCACCAATAAGATTCCCTTCATGTTGCCTTCTAGACGGCGACACAAACTGTTCTGGAGGGGCGGATTTGGCCCGTACACCTCGAGTTCAGCGTATGCCACAGACAATTTCAAATAACTGTTCTAGGAAACTTCTGTTTACTTAAAAATGACTAAGGACGTCTGCCAGAGTTTTTTCTCTTTGGCAAGTGGCTCAGTGAGTTTAGCTATAAAAAAAAAACTTTTCAAGCTCTTTGAATAGTTTCACTTCTATTGTTCTATGATGGTGGTGATGGATTTTTCTTTACAACTTCCTCAACTTTATCAGTATCTCCTTTAACTGTTCCTGTTGTAATGACTCAAAAAACATTCATAATGATCCAGGTCAGGTATCTTAAGGAGCATTAGTTTAAGTATATATTCATCATAATTAAACATCCTACCACCTGACTTTCCTTTGAAGGAATAAGTTCCACAGGCAATATATAGACCTGATTTAAATAATCTCATGAAACGCATAACATTTAGCAAAGAATACTTAATTAAAATGTTGGTCAAATCAAACCCATTTTCAGTTTTGTGTTGGGATTGTGTCCATGACTGATGCATTGGCGCTGATAGAAGATCTTACATGGGAAAATCACACAGGAATGTTATTTAGACTCTTTAGAGCAGGAGGTCTTCAACTCCAGTCCTACATCAGGATTTGATTAACTACATATGTTTTATTGTTTATTTAAATTTTCACTCTACTTGTACAAAAATCCACAGTCATTATGGAGTATTTGTGTGTAGAATTTATTTTAATAAATTTGTCAATGTATATCCCAAGACCTGGAGAAAATAAACCACAAGAAAAGGAACAAACCAAAGAACCAAAGGAAGATAATGGCGTCTCTTTTCATGCAATTGAATCCAAAATTTAAGCTGCTACAAATAATGTAATTAAACTGGACAGAAAAGAAGGCAACATACCACTGGAATCTGATGTTGGTTTCAATGTGGAAACATGAGGTAATAAATCTGTCCAATTTAAGGAATTTTTGGCAAAGGTTATATTTAAGTGACACAAATGTTGTGTTGTACGCTTTTTATCCTGCAACAATCAGGTTCATGTTTCCAGTTCCAATAAACCCTTCAGGATTTTTACATTAAGAAATAATTATTTTAGTTAAGTATAAATCAAGACATTAATGCCAAAAACGACCAAGTATGACAAGACATTCAAATCAATCAATCAACTTTATTTTTTTTGTATAGCATATAGCTGCAACAATGGAGTTCAAAGTGATTTACATCATGAAAACACAAAAACATCATTAACACATCATACAGTCAACAACTGTGACAACCAGTTACAGACATTACAGTTTGTCAAGTGACATCATTAAAACCACCAAATAAGTTGGTCAATGTTCCAATTATTATGGTTCACAATAAACTCTACTGGGTTTTAAGCCCAGTATAATTAATTTGAGTATTTAAAGGGACTCTGTGTTTTAGGTGTTTTTAAGTTTTCTGGAAGTTTGTCCAGATTTGAGGTGCAGAGAAGCTGAATGCTGATTCTCTATATTCAGACCTGAGAGGTCTGGAAGGTTGAAAAAACAACCTTTAATGTATTTTGGATTAATTTTAACATGGAGCAGTGGCAACGCCGGGGTTCACTCAGCATATTGTAAGGGTGAAACAGAGAGAAGCAAATAATGGATGTTTTTGTCTTTGCCTCATTCTACAACCTCCCTAAGGGATGTTGGCCTGCTGTTATCAGTTTATCATCGACTGTCTTACATGCATGACATGGTTATGTAATGTGGAGACTTATCCTTTCTCCATTAGGTTCTTGATGTATGAAGTTGAAGAAGAGTCAGTGGAGTTGAATTAATGAATTTAATTTATTAAGACTGAAATACAGCTTGTCCATTTGTTCATGCTTTCCTCATGGGCTAACAGAACAAAATGGCATCAAACACCTTTGAAAACCTAAAGAGGGCGTTCTCTAGTGTGTCATTTCCTTTATCTTTAGCTTTGAAGACGTTCCCTAACATGTGAGTGCTTGTATGTATATATAATACATATATAGCTTAAAAAAAGATAGAGGAAAACACACAATTATATATTCTCAACAGTAAGCATGCAGCAGTGTGTGCAGCCAGATACAATTAAAAGTGGAACGGCACAAAATAAAATATATGCGACACAAAGAAACATAAAACCCCCAAAGATAAACTAAAAAACATAGTAAAAAGTGGAAAGTTCCATATATTCAACTGCACATAAGAATTAGGTGATTCACAAAGAAATTAAAATTTCCCCTCAAATTACTGAGAAATTCAATAAAATTATCTACAACAACAACAAAAAATAAACCTGAAGGTACGGTAAATTATTCTGTTAAAATAGGATTTACTGTCCAACCAAAATGAAATGAATCCTCCAGATGAACAGAACATTACAGGTGGCTAAAACAAAGCTGCTACAGTTTGGGCGACTTAAAAAATGTCATTTTAAAAACAAAGTTATGTTAAAAATTGGATCCATTGGGTTAAACATTGCCCTGCGACAGACTGGCGACCTGTCCAGGGTGTACCCCGCCTCTCGCCCGAAACGTTGGCTGGAGATGGGCACCAGCACCCCTCCCGACCCCATTGAGGGAATAAGGGTGCAAGAAAATGGATGGATGGATGGGTTAAACATTACATGGAGAAAATTTCAGGTGGTACTTTACATTTTTATTCATGATGTAATAAATGCCATTTAGGCATAATTTTAAAAAACAATAAGAAAAAAGTTGGTGAGTTGGTGGTCAGTCAACCAAACTGTAACACATTTACAGGTTTTGGTAAAGTTGTAAATTTTCTTTATCGTTGCTGATTAAAACAATCATGTCCTCTAATGCTACCTGCTTCTCTCCCTTTAATTTTTACCTCCTCTCTCTTTAAGCTCCCCACACCCATTTTTTCTCTGCTCCCAGGTCTGTTTCATTTGAAATAAACCCAAAGTAGTGTCTGATAGTTTTTTTTCATATATTTACATAAAATGGAGCATAAAGCCATAATACTCCACTTGTGGAAGTAAATGCATTTTAGCTTAACCTTGGCACAATCCCGAGTTTAGATTTGTTGTGAAGACATCAGTAGATTACTGATTAGCCAGGATTTCCTCTCCCTTCTCTACTTTAGCTATGATCTCTGCCTTTTCCTTCATTTTCATCAGAGACTGAACTCTCTCCTTCCAGCCTGGCTTGGCCTCCTGTTCCTCTCCTTTAATGAGCAAGTCGATGTATTCTGGAGTGGTGAGGGGATTTGGGTTCAGGACTATCTCTTTCAGTCTGTTCAGACATTTTGCAGCCTCTGCAATCAGTTTCACCACATCATCCTGCATAGATCGATACTCAGACATCAGAGTTTTCACCAGTTCCTCTAAGGTTAGTTTTAGTCCACAGGCCTTCTCGTATTTTTCTTTCAGCTCTTTCATTGTTGTCGTCTTAGAAATTAACTGATATTCCCATCTGAAGTCCTGGTTAGAATGAACATTCCAGAAACATTTTCCTGCACACCTTCTGCAGGTTCCATCTTTATCCATCGCATCACATCCTTTTTTATCCTCATCTTTTGGTATGTTACAAGGAAAGTGACAGGTAACATGACACTGCATGCAATTGGTGATAAACTTCCCAGTGTGAGAAATATCAATTTGCTCATTCTTTCTCACAGTTACGTGAAACTCAAAGTCCTCATTCTTTCTGATCTCTGCTTCATGCTCTTTGAGTTTGTCATTCGTCTCCCTGATATCCTCTAGCTTGGCTAAGCCAAGTTTAACCTGCTTCTGCAGCTCCTCCACTGTACTCTCCAGGTGCTTTCTTTCTTTCAGGACCTCATTGGTCATTGTCAGTCTTATGGTTTTGATGTTGGCTAGACTAGCAAAGAAACCGGCCATGTTGTTTATCCCCATGTTCCAATATTCAAAGGTTTTCTCTTCATTGGACCAAATCCTTGCCACTAAGGATTTGTTGTTGGCAAACAGCGCTGAGTTATTGAATTTGAAGTGAACTGGCAGCCCGTCTGCACCTTTAGGACATGGGACACCGGACTCTTTGATGGCCTCTACAACTGGTTGCTGCTGCTCATCTGCAAACGTCACCAGGATCCTGATGTTTTCTGCCACATCGTTGCCAAAGATTGAGAGAGCTGAATCAAACACATATTTTTGTGTTGATGTCAGTTCAGTTAGAGCCGCCTGAACCACTAAACACACAGCATCAATGTCACCAATGCCTTCCTGGTTAGCAAAGAGGTTACGCAGCTGCTCTGTGATCTCCTTGTCTCTGTCTACGCCGCCGATTCCCCCAAAGCCTGGAGTGTCTATGATGGTGAGGGAGTAGTTCACCCTGAATCCCTCCTGGTGGTAAAGTTTGTACACTGTGATTCCTGATGTCTGACTGTGAACCTGTGAGTCTGACTGACATTCCACTAACTTAAACCGAAACGAGTCTTCCCATCTAACGCCCAGAACGTAGTTTATCATCGCATTGATGACAGTGGACTTCCCAGCACCTGCAGCTCCTAGAACCATGATGTTTCTGTTACAATTCATGGATTTCTCTCCAAACATGAAACTCTTGCAGCCATTAATGTTGATCTGCATCTCTTCTACTGGAAGTCTGTAAATCGGGGCATGGCCGGTTTGTGAAGTCAGCAAAGTGCTTTTCTCTTTAACAACATCAGCCAATCGTTGAGCTTCAGGCTTTGAATCAGTGCAGGTCTGATTTGCTCCCGGTACGACTGACTGATAAACCTCTGTAGCTAACCTAATTAACTCTCTCAGTGGGAGGATGTTGAGCCAATGCAACCACAGTGCGATATCAACCACAGCCAACAGAGTCGTTTCCAGTGAGTTTGTCAAAATGAACACCGCAGTGACGGTTAGCGTTAACGCTCCTGATATCTTTGGATCATCCAAAGCTGGGATTACTACATCTGAAACTTGCTTTCCTCCTTTGAGTAAGTCTGCCACAGTGATGATGTTCTGCCAGAGTAACAGAAGTATTACAACCACAGCAATGAAGAGCGGCGTGCTCAATAACAGGCACATCCTGACTGTTGGTGTTGGTTCTTCTTTGGTGTCAATCTGCCTGCAGTCAGAAGAAAACGGAAACAACAATGATGAAACTTTAGAACTTGTTTTATGTATAATCAACAATGAGATAATGAATTTACAACATCAATCCTGCGTGTTTATGGGCTTCCTTGGAAAAATGTGTTAAAGCTTTTAAACTACGTAAAAACCTTTAGCAAAATGTTATGTCGGATTTTGTTGCCACATAAATGTGTTCGGATGAAATCGTTCATTAATTTTAATGGTTCAATATTAAATCATGCTATTATGATAAAAGATACATTTCTCTGAGGGCTGCTTGGCCACGTCTGAGTGCCAAATATTATACAACAAAAAATGTACTGTGGCATTCAATCTGTTACAATATGTGCTCTGATGAGGCTTGTTTGTTAGATTAAAATTTGAAAAAGGTGCCACACAAGCAGTAATTTTAGGTTGGAACAATCAACATCCTGGAAGGATTGAAAATCACAACAAGATCAAAGTCCTCTGTAATATATATTTGGTTTTTAGCTTAATGCCAGTATTGTAGATATTTGGTCTCGTCTGCAGCAGGTAACTAAAATGCAAAGTAATCAAGACTAATGACTGATATTTTTAAACAAGTCTGTTGAACTTCTGGTGATTCATAACAAACCTTGGCCTGGTGTTGGCAACAACCTGCAGATCCAGATGATCTCAAAATGTTTGATTTCCAATAGTGTGACAGATTCCTGAAATAACACAGAACCTATTTGCACATTCCTGTTCCGCTGAAGGGAAAATATTAGGTATTTCTAAATTAAATCAGGAAAACATTTCTGATAAATGGACCATTAAAATGCACCATGAAATTATCACTGTCTAAAACAGAAGCTTGAAGTCTGAACACCAAAACAAAGTTTAGATCAGAAGGAAAAGAAAAATAATTCAAACAAAAATACAGAAAGTAGCTTTAGACTGGGATGTGAAGCATCGCACCAAGTCATCACTCTGCTAAAAACTCACTAATGTATTTAAATATATACATGTTGCATGGATTAAAATAAAATGATACAAACCTTTGTTGTAGATCAGGTTCTGCAGGGTGTTGAGTTTTGCTGAACTGGATTAATTCACAAAAATAAAGGAAAAGTCACTGTGAGGGATTTGTTTTTAAAGATATATTAGCTATACAAACTTTGGCCCAGATCCCCTGAAGCAGGACTGATGTCCTGCAGCTGTCAGATCTGTCCCGGGTCCAACACACCTGAACCAATTGGCTGAATTTCTTCATTAGTTTGTATTCAGGTTCTGCAGATTCCTGCTGAATCACTGATTCAGGTGTGCTGGCAGAGACGCATTGAAAAGCAGTTCAACGCCATGTTGATGAAAACAAATCCATCACAGCTCTCAAACTTACCTGCTGGCACCCTTCAGAGATGATGAGAGCGTTCTGAGATCTTTAAAGCTCACTTCTTTTTATATACAAAGACTTACAAACACACACCTACTTTTACTCAGAATGAAACGAAAACCATCATATCTATTCTGGCTCACGTTCAACAATACAGAAAATATTCGAAGCCCGGCCTTTCCTCAAGCAAGTGAAAAGTTTGCATACTTCCTTGAAGCATCCAGAAAGCAGCTTAACTTGTATAAAAACTTTGTGCAGTGTAGGATTCAAAAGAGGTCTAGAAACTTTTAGCCTTTGTCTCAATACAAAAATATATATTTTCAACATGAATAACATGTTAATAAAACCTATGGAGGAATAACTAAGAGGTTTAATTCTGAAGTTTTATCTCAACATCAAAATATGATCGAGTAGAAAGTTCAAATTCAACCAAGTTAAGTGGGTATATTGGGAGTTTGTGCATAGTGGCTGTTTTCATGCACATTATTCAATTACCAACAGTATTATTGTAAACTTAAAAATATATCAATGTCCTGAAAAATCTTTAGTCATTCAATCTTTGTTCAGGATAAATTAATAGTTCAAGATGACAGAATCAGTCAAAACGATTCTGCTCTACATTTCAATAATTAAAAATTTGATTGATGTCTCTATGAAAAACCCCATATAAGTCAGAAACTAGACCAGGAAGAAAATATCTTTGCTTAGCAAAAGTAAAAATCACTAATACAGGGAAGTAAAAACAAAATATGTGGCTCCAGGAAGAACAGAGAACATCACCTGCTATTAGTGACGAGCCTTAGCAGAGTCCATTTCACACAAACAGCCTGGACTGTATGGCCACAGTTCTTGCTTTCAGCATAAATGATTTGATAACCCAGTTACCCCATATTCCACCTGCCACAGATTAGAAATCGTAGAAAACAAGGCCTTAGGTCTTAACATCCATAAAACGTGTAAACCAGAGAAGCATTGTCTCATCAGCAGATCTGGTTCACTACTCCACACTGAGAGTCACTGTTTATATAAAATGACCCCATTTCAAAAAAATCTGTTCAACCAGAAAAATTCTGCTTACTTAAAAATGATAAGAGCTTGTGCCAGATTTTTGTCTGAGG
The DNA here is from genome assembly GCF_904066995.2 of Poecilia reticulata. NCBI lineage: Eukaryota > Metazoa > Chordata > Actinopteri > Cyprinodontiformes > Poeciliidae > Poecilia > Poecilia reticulata. The sequence goes on from NC_088846.1 coordinate 31,301,924, forward strand.
CATGTGGTTCAGTCAGTTTGGGGAAAAACCATTTCATGTTCCTGGAGTATTTTCAGTTCTACTGATATGATGAAGGTATTTTTCTCTACTTCTCAACTATATTTACAATCCCTTTGTGTTCTTCCTGTTGTACTTTTTAATTAACATTCATGATGGTACAGGTCACGTATTTCTAGGAGCATTAGTTTTAATTATACCATCCATCCATTATATGATCACACTTATCCTGTCAAGATTTCCTGGCAAATGATTATGACTGGCTAATGTGCTGAGTTAGATGCCGTATAGTAGAAGTCTTCAACTCCAGTCCTCATGGACTTTGGTTCTGATTTGAGACGCAGGACCAAAAGGGAACTTTTTGTTTTGTTTGCTGTGGTTTGCTTTCACATTGTGCTTTTTTACATGTGGCTATAATCTAGTAAACAAAGCTATGCAGGTGACGACTGTTGAAAAGGGTAGGACAAAAAAAAAGCACAGACCAGAACAAAAACCTTGGTAGTACTGCTTGCTGTGTTTCCGTTGTGTTCTGTTACAACTGCAATAGCATTTTAAATGTCAACAGCAGCTCATGCAATGCAGATTTTGCAATATATTTCTAATTTTGGAGCAGCAACAGCAAATGCTGCTGTAACCTAAAAAAGACGAGATGCACTACATGGGAAGTATGATTTTAGTACATGCAAACCAGCGGAGCAAACTGCCGGGCTACTTTGGAACTCAACTTCCTTTTTGAACTCATGAAGGTTTAAATCCTGAGACTTTATTGCACTAACATCTAAATGTGGTGATTGGATAGAAAGTTAAAACTACATCTAGTAATGGAGGGTATTTAGGAGTTTGTGCAGTTTGTTTATGCACATTATTCACAGTAACAGCAAGGATTTAAAAGATGCACTCATCTGATCTCAAGTCTTTAGTCATTCAGTTGATTTTGTTCAGAACAAATTAATTTAAGAACTAAATTTACCGAAACAATTCTCTCCACTTCCAAATGATTAAAAGCTCATCTCTGACTTTTTTTTGAAAACCTTCGCATGTGGATCAGCAAGTTTACCAGGAATAAAATATCTTTGTTTAGCGACAGACAGTCTCTGTAGCCCTGGTCTCGTTTGCATCCGTCCTTCTCATTTTCCAATAACTTCCTTAACTTGTTTGCATTTTGAGAAAAACAAGAATACAGCTTTAGGTGGATAAAAAAAAACCTCTAAAAGGGTTTATGAAAAATTCACAACTTGCTACTTGTTCAGTCAGTAAAAAATAAGTGTAATAAAACTTAAAATGCAATTATATTTAGAAAAAGTAATCAAATTCAATTTGACTAATTGATGAAGTGTTTTGTAATGCAGTTCTCATTTTTACTTTTATTTCCAATAGACTGAGCACAATTTCATATTCATAAATGTATTAATGTATCCCTACATAAGTTCTAAGCCACAGCACTCTCCACTGGATTTATTAAAATAATGTTCCTCATTCATAATCAGGCTTTTGCCAAATAAAATGGAGAACTGCTTTTGTTTATCTGCAGCTGACCTGAAACACCTGGCTGATAAATTCAAACTGATTCCATAAACAATTTCAAAGTCTTTTCCAATATTCCACAAGACGAAATCAATCGAGGATGACCATTCAAAGATTTCCAAAAACTGTTCCATCAGGAAAACCACTAAAAATCAATTAGGAGCTTGTGTCAGTTTAATCTTTGATATGTGGCTCGGTGAGTTTAGTGTTGAGGAAAAAATAAGTTTGTGGAATTAGTTTGTTTGTTTTGTGGTGCAGGTTTTCTTCTTCCTTAACTTCATCAGTATTTCCGTTTATTGTTTCTGTTGTGTTTGTCTTTAACACTCAACATGGTGGTAAAGGTCACTTGTCTTTAAATAGATTTTAATTTGTATTAAATGATTAAAATACTACCTTAAACACCTAACATTAAGATGTTTTTGTTGTTGGTCGTCTCTTCCAGCCATCACACATTAGGAAGATGCACCATGTTGGTCTATCCAGACCTAATTTAACCTGGCTGAGCTCAAACAACTCAGATTAACACAAATATTTAGAAATCCTTTTACAATAATAAAGTGTTTTAGTATTTCAGCTGAAGCAGTTCTAAAATAAATTTTTATTGTAAGTTTGTGTTGATTTCCATAATAAAAGCCAAAGATTGCTAAATTAGTAATTAGTAAAAACATTTTCTCCAAGCCTTGTTGTAACTTGTGGCATCTCTTTTGTGGAGTTTAAAAACTACATGTTTATCTGAAAACTGATTACAAAACTACTTTTCTATGGAGAATATGTTCAAGCACATTTCCCAAACAAAAGCTGAGAGCGCATACATGTTGCAATGTTTTTCTGTTAATAAAACGTTTACATCAAGCCTCACGCCATCGCTGCGTCATTATTCTGTTATTCTTCTTTATTTTTACTTAAGTAAAATGTTTTACAGTGCTGAGCCTTAAGCAGCTGCTCCGTTTTGAGTCGGTTCCGTCTGCTGTAGAACGGATCCTTTCACATGAAAAGCATCAGTAAGTTTATAGAAGTTGGGATAAAGATTTGTTCAGTTCTGGCTAAACTCTGGGGGATTCTCCACTCCTCCCAGGTTACCATGATCGTAGGCTCATGTGCCGCCTCATCGTTTCATCCTAAATGACCGAAGTCAGCTTGAAGTCAGCTTGGTCCACCTGGTTCATCTCCGACTTCATGCAGGGTTTATAATGATATGTGGACCTTTTTTTTCCTTGGCCTGCATCTTTTGGCTTTAATCAAGCTTTGTTATGACCATAATTAACTCAAACGGTAAAAAAAGCTACTGTTGATGAATTTGTCCAATCGCCCATCTTTAATTAGTTACCATAGTGTTAAGTGTCAATACTGAACATAACATTTGCATGTGTCTAATTTCAGGGTTTAGGGTTAGGGTAAAGATATATTAGCTACACAAACTTTGGCCCAGATCCCCTGAACCAGGACTGATGTCCTGCAGCTGTCAGATCTGTCCCGGGTCCAACACACCTGAACCAATTGGCTGAATTACTTCATCAGTTTGTATTCGGGTACTACAGATTCCTGCTGAATCACTGATTCAGGTCTGCTGGCAGAGACACATCTAAAAGCAGTTCTACACCATGTTGATGAAAACAATTCATCATTGCTCAAAAACTTACCTCCTGGTATTCTTCAGAGATGATGAGAGTGTGGTGTGATCTTTTAAAGTTGCTCCTTTTTATATAGAAAGACTTGCAGTGACACACCTACTTGTACTAAGAATGAAACAAAAACCATCATATCTATTTTGGCTCACGTTCAACAATACAGAAAATATTTGAAGCCCAGCTTTTCCTCAAGCAAGTGAAATGGTTGCATACTTCCTTGAAGCATCCAGAAAGCAGCTTAACTTGTATAAAAACGTTGTGCAGTGTAGGATTCAGAAGAGGTCGAGGTAATTTTAGCCTTCGTCTCAATAGAAAAAATATATTTTCAACATGAACAACATGTTGATGAAACCTGTGGAGGAATAACTAAGGTTTAATTCTGAGATTTTATCTCAACATCAAAATATGATCGAGTAGAAAGTTCAAATTCAACCAAGTTAAGTGGGCATATTGGGAGTTTGTGCATAGTGGCTACATGGGAAGTATGATTTTAGTACATGATAAACCAAAGGAGCAAACTGCCGGGCTACTTTGGAACTCAACTTCCTTTTTGAACTCATGAAGGTTTAAATCCTGAGACTTTATTGCACTAACATCTAAATGTGGTGATTGGATAGAAAGTTAAAACTACATCTAGTAATGGAGGGTATTTAGGAGTTTGTGCAGTTTGTTTATGCACATTATTCACAGTAACAGCAAGGATTTAAAAGATGCACTCATCTTATCTGAAGTCTTTAGTCATTCAGTTGATTTTGTTCAGAACAAATTAATTTAAGAACTAAATTTACCTAAACAATTCTGCTCCACTTCCAAATGATTAAAAGCTCATCTCTGACGTTTCTTTGAAAACCTTCGCATGTGGATCAGCAAGTTTACCAGGAATAAAATATCTTTGTTTAGCAACAGACAGTCTCTGTAGCCCTGGTCTCGTTTGCATCCGTCCTTCTCATTTTTCCAATAACTTCCTTAACTTGTTTGCATTTTGAGAAAAACAAGAATACAGCTTTAGGTGGATAAAAAAAAACCTCTAAAAGGGTTTATGAAAAATTCACAACTTGCTACTTGTTCAGTCAGTAAAAAATAAGTGTAATAAAACTTAAAATGCAATTATATTTAGAAAAAGTAATCAAATTCAGTTTGACTAATTGATGAAGTGTTTTGTAATGCAGTTCTCATTTTTACTTTTATTTCCAATAGACTGAGCACAATTTCATATTCATAAATGTATTAATGTATCCCTACATAAGTTCTAAGCCACAGCACTCTCCACTGGATTTATTAAAATAATGTTCCTCATTCATAATCAGGATTTTGCCAAATAAAATGGAGAACTGCTTTTGTTTATCTGTAGCTGACCTTAAACACCTGGCTGATAAATTCAAACTGATTCCATAAACAATTTCAAAGACTTTTCCAATATTCCACAGGACGAAAGCAACCGAGGATGACCGTTCAAAGATTTCCAAAAACTGTTCCATCAGGAAAACCACTAAAAATCAATTAGGAGCTTGTGTCAGTTTAATCTTTGGTATGTGGCTCGGTGAGTTTAGTATTGAGGAAAAAATAAGTTTGTGGAATTAGTTTCAGTTTGTTTTGTGGTGCAGGTTTTCTTCTTCCTTAACTTCATCAGTATTTCCGTTTATCGTTTCTGTTGTGTTTGTCTTTAACACTCAACATGGTGGTAAAGGTCACTTGTCTTTAAATAGATTTTAATTTGTATTAAATGATTAAAATATTACCTTAAACACCTAACATTAAGATGTTTTTGTTGTTGGTCGTCTCTTCCAGCCATCACACATTAGGAAGATGCACCATGTTGGTCTATCCAGACCTAATTTAACCTGCCTGAGCTCAAACAACTCAGATTAACACAAATATTTAGAAATCTTTTTACAATAATAAAGTATTTTAGTATTTCAGCTGAAGCAGTTCTAAAATAAATTTTTATTGTAAGTTTGTGTCGATTTCCATAATAAAAGCCAAAGATTGCTGAATTAGTAATTAGTAAAAAAAAATTCTCCAAGCCTTGTTGTAACTTGTGGCATCTCTTTTGTGGAGTTTAAAAACTACATGTTTATCTGACAACTGATTACAAAACTACTTTTCTATGGAGAATATATTCAAGCACATTTCCCAAACAAAAGCTGAGAGCGCATACATGTTGCAATGTTTTTCTGTTAATAAAACGTTTACATCAAGCCTCACGCCATCGCTGCGTCATTATTCTGTTATTCTTCTTTATTTTTACTTAAGTAAAATGTTTTACAGTGCTGAGCCTTAGGCAGCTGCTCCGTTTTGAGTCGGTTCCGTCTGCTGTAGAACGGATCCTTTCACATGAAAAGCATCAGCAGTAAGTTTATAGAAGTTGGGATAAAGATTTGTTCTGTTCTGCCTAAACTCTGGGTATTCTCCACTCCTCCCAGGTTACCATGAGCGTAGGCTCATGTGCCGCCTCATCGTTTCATCCTAAATGACTGAAGTCAGCTTGGTCCACCTGGTTCATCTCCAACTTCATGCATATAATGATATGTGGACCTTTTTTTTCCTTGGCCTGCATCTTTTGGCTTTAATCAAGCTTGGTTATGACCATAATTAACTCAAACGGTAAAAAAAAGCCTACTGTTGATGAATTTGTCCAATCACCCTTCTTTAATTAGTTACCATAGTGTTAAGTGTCAATACTGAACATAACATTTGCATGTGTCTAATTTCAGGGTTTAGGGTTAGGGTAAAGATATATTAGCTACACAAACTTTGGCCCAGATCCCCTGAACCAGGACTGATGTCCTGCAGCTGTCAGATCTGTCCCGGGTCCAACACACCTGAACCAATTGGCTGAATTACTTCATCAGTTTGTATTCGGGTACTACAGATTCCTGCTGAATCACTGATTCAGGTCTGCTGGCAGAGACACATCTAAAAGCAGTTCTACACCATGTTGATGAAAACAAATCCATCATTGGTCACAAAATTACCTGCTGGAGATGATGAGAGCGTTCTGAGATCTTTCAAGCTCACTTCTTTTTATATACAAAGATTTACAAACACACACCTATTTTTACTCAGAATGAAACGAAAACCATCATATCTATTCTGGCTCACGTTCAACAATACAGAAAATATTTGAAGCCCAGCTTTTCCTCAAGCAAGTGAAATGGTTGCATACTTCCTTGAAGCATCCAGAAAGCAGCTTAACTTGTATAAAAACGTTGTGCAGTGTAGGATTCAGAAGAGGTCGAGGTAATTTTAGCCTTCGTCTCAATAGAAAAAAATATATTTTCAACATGAACAACATGTTGATGAAACCTGTGGAGGAATAACTAAGGTTTAATTCTGAGATTTTATCTCAACATCAAAATATGATCGAGTAGAAAGTTCAAATTCAACCAAGTTAAGTGGGCATATTGGGAGTTTGTGCATAGTGGCTACATGGGAAGTATGATTTTAGTACATGAAAAACCAAAGGAGCAAACTGCCGGGCTACTTTGGGACTCTACTTCCTTTTTGAACTCATGAAGGTTTAAATCCTGAGACTTTATTGCACCAACATCTAAATGTGGTGATTGGATAGAAAGTTAAAACTACATCTAGTAATGGAGGGTATTTAGGAGTTTGTGCATAGTTTGTTTATGCACATTATTCACAGTAACAGCAAGGATTTAAAAGATGCACTCATCTGATCTCAAGTCTTTAGTCATTCAGTTGATTTTGTTCAGAACAAATTAATTTAAGAACTAAATTTACCGAAACAATTCTCTCCACTTCCAAATGATTAAAAGCTCATCTCTGACTTTTTTTTGAAAACCTTCGCATGTGGATCAGCAAGTTTACCAGGAATAAAATATCTTTGTTTAGCGACAGACAGTCTCTGTAGCCCTGGTCTCGTTTGCATCCGTCCTTCTCATTTTCCAATAACTTCCTTAACTTGTTTGCATTTTGAGAAAAACAAGAATACAGCTTTAGGTGGATAAAAAAAAACCTCTAAAAGGGTTTATGAAAAATTCACAACTTGCTACTTGTTCAGTCAGTAAAAAAATAAGTGTAATAAAACTTGAAATGAAATTATATTTAGAAAAGTAATCAAATTCAGTTTGACTAATTGGTGAAGTGTTTTGTAATGCAGTTCTCATTTTTACTTTTATTTCCAATATACTGAGCACAATTTCATATTCATAAATGTATTAATGTATCCCTACATAAGTTCTAAGCCACAGCACTCTCCACTGGATTTATTAAAATAATGTTCCTCCTTCATAATCAGGCTTTTGCCAAATAAAATGGAGAACTGCTTTTGTTTATCTGTAGCTGACCTGAAACACCTGGCTGATAAATTCAAACTGATTCCATAAACAATTTCAAAGTCTTTTCCAATATTCCACAAGACGAAATCAATCGAGGATGACCATTCAAAGATTTCCAAAAACTGTTCCATCAGGAAAACCACTAAAAATCAATTAGGAGCTTGTGTCAGTTTAATCTTTGATATGTGGCTCGGTGAGTTTAGTATTGAGGAAAAAATAAGTTTGTGGAATTAGTTTGTTTGTTTTGTGGTGCAGGTTTTCTTCTTCCTTAACTTCATCAGTATTTCCGTTTATTGTTTCTGTTGTGTTTGTCTTTAACACTCAACATAGTGGTAAAGGTCACTTGTCTTTAAATAGATTTTAATTTGTATTAAATTATTAAAATATTACCTTAAACACCTAACATTAAGATGTTTTTGTTGTTGGTCGTCTCTTCCAGCCATCACACATTAGGAAGATGCACCATGTTGGTCTATCCAGACCTAATTTAACCTGCCTGAGCTCAAACAACTCAGATTAACACAAATATTTAGAAATCCTTTTACAATAATAAAGTGTTTTAGTATTTCAGCTGAAGCAGTTCTAAAATAAATTTTTATTGTAAGTTTGTGTTGATTTCCATAATAAAAGCCAAAGATTGCTAAATTAGTAATTAGTAAAAACATTTTCTCCAAGCCTTGTTGTAACTTGTGGCATCTCTTTTGTGGAGTTTAAAAACTACATGTTTATCTGAATATGATTACAAAACTACTTTTCTATGGAGAATATATTCATGCACATTTCCCAAACAAAATCTGAGAGCGCATACATGTTGCAATGTTTTTCTGTTAATAAAACGTTTACATCATGCATCACGCCATCGCCTCCTCATTATTCTTTTATTCTTCTTTATTTTTACTTAAGTAAAATGTTTTACAGTGCTGAGCCTTAAGCAGCTGCTCCGTTTTGAGTCGGTTCCGTCTGCTGCAGAACGGATCCTTTCACATGAAAAGCATCAGCAGTAAGTTTATAGAAGTTGGGATAAAGATTTGTTCTGTTCTGCCTAAACTCTGGGGGATTCTCCACTCCTCCCAGGTTACCATGATCGTAGGCTCATGTGCCGCCTCATCGTTTCATCCTAAATGACTGAAGTCAGCTTGGTCCACCTGGTTCATCTCCAACTTCATGCAGGGTTTATAATATGTGGACCTTTTTTTTCCTTGGCCTGCATCTCTTGGCTTTACTCAAGCTTGGTTATGACCATAATTAACTCAAACGGTAAAAAAAAGCCTACTGTTGATGAATTTGTCCAATCACCCTTCTTTAATTAGTTACCATAGTGTTAAGTGTCAATACTGAACATAACATTTGCATGTCTAATTTCAGGGTTTAGGGTTAGGGTAAAGATATATTAGCTACACAAACTTTGGCCCAGATCCCCTGAACCAGGACTGATGTCCTGCAGCTGTCAGATCTGTCCCGGGTCCAACACACCTGAACCAATTGGCTGAATTACTTCATCAGTTTGTATTCGGGTACTACAGATTCCTGCTGAATCACTGATTCAGGTCTGCTGGCAGAGACACATCTAAAAGCAGTTCTACACCATGTTGATGAAAACAAATCCATCATTGGTCACAAAATTACCTGCTGGAGATGATGAGAGCGTTCTGAGATCTTTCAAGCTCACTTCTTTTTATATACAAAGATTTACAAACACACACCTATTTTTACTCAGAATGAAACGAAAACCATCATATCTATTCTGGCTCACGTTCAACAATACAGAAAATATTTGAAGCCCAGCTTTTCCTCAAGCAAGTGAAATGGTTGCATACTTCCTTGAAGCATCCAGAAAGCAGCTTAACTTGTATAAAAACGTTGTGCAGTGTAGGATTCAGAAGAGGTCGAGGTAATTTTAGCCTTCGTCTCAATAGAAAAAAATATATTTTCAACATGAACAACATGTTGATGAAACCTGTGGAGGAATAACTAAGGTTTAATTCTGAGATTTTATCTCAACATCAAAATATGATCGAGTAGAAAGTTCAAATTCAACCAAGTTAAGTGGGCATATTGGGAGTTTGTGCATAGTGGCTACATGGGAAGTATGATTTTAGTACATGAAAAACCAAAGGAGCAAACTGCCGGGCTACTTTGGGACTCTACTTCCTTTTTGAACTCATGAAGGTTTAAATCCTGAGACTTTATTGCACCAACATCTAAATGTGGTGATTGGATAGAAAGTTAAAACTACATCTAGTAATGGAGGGTATTTAGGAGTTTGTGCATAGTTTGTTTATGCACATTATTCACAGTAACAGCAAGGATTTAAAAGATGCACTCATCTGATCTCAAGTCTTTAGTCATTCAGTTGATTTTGTTCAGAACAAATTAATTTAAGAACTAAATTTACCGAAACAATTCTCTCCACTTCCAAATGATTAAAAGCTCATCTCTGACTTTTTTTTGAAAACCTTCGCATGTGGATCAGCAAGTTTACCAGGAATAAAATATCTTTGTTTAGCGACAGACAGTCTCTGTAGCCCTGGTCTCGTTTGCATCCGTCCTTCTCATTTTCCAATAACTTCCTTAACTTGTTTGCATTTTGAGAAAAACAAGAATACAGCTTTAGGTGGATAAAAAAAAACCTCTAAAAGGGTTTATGAAAAATTCACAACTTGCTACTTGTTCAGTCAGTAAAAAATAAGTGTAATAAAACTTAAAATGCAATTATATTTAGAAAAAGTAATCAAATTCAATTTGACTAATTGATGAAGTGTTTTGTAATGCAGTTCTCATTTTTACTTTTATTTCCAATAGACTGAGCACAATTTCATATTCATAAATGTATTAATGTATCCCTACACAAGTTCTAAGCCACAGCACTCTCCACTGGATTTATTAAAATAATGTTCCTCATTCATAATCAGGCTTTTGCCAAATAAAATGGAGAACTGCTTTTGTTTATCTGCAGCTGACCTGAAACACCTGGCTGATAAATTCAAACTGATTCCATAAACAATTTCAAAGTCTTTTCCAATATTCCACAAGACGAAATCAATCGAGGATGACCATTCAAAGATTTCCAAAAACTGTTCCATCAGGAAAACCACTAAAAATCAATTAGGAGCTTGTGTCAGTTTAATCTTTGATATGTGGCTCGGTGAGTTTAGTGTTGAGGAAAAAATAAGTTTGTGGAATTAGTTTGTTTGTTTTGTGGTGCAGGTTTTCTTCTTCCTTAACTTCATCAGTATTTCCGTTTATTGTTTCTGTTGTGTTTGTCTTTAACACTCAACATGGTGGTAAAGGTCACTTGTCTTTAAATAGATTTTAATTTGTATTAAATGATTAAAATACTACCTTAAACACCTAACATTAAGATGTTTTTGTTGTTGGTCGTCTCTTCCAGCCATCACACATTAGGAAGATGCACCATGTTGGTCTATCCAGACCTAATTTAAACTGCCTGAGCTCAAACAACTCAGATTAACACAAATATTTAGAAATCCTTTTACAATAATAAAGTGTTTTAGTATTTCAGCTGAAGCAGTTCTAAAATAAATTTTTATTGTAAGTTTGTGTTGATTTCCATAATAAAAGCCAAAGATTGCTAAATTAGTAATTAGTAAAAACATTTTCTCCAAGCCTTGTTGTAACTTGTGGCATCTCTTTTGTGGAGTTTAAAAACTACATGTTTATCTGAAAACTGATTACAAAACTACTTTTCTATGGAGAATATGTTCAAGCACATTTCCCAAACAAAAGCTGAGAGCGCATACATGTTGCAATGTTTTTCTGTTAATAAAACGTTTACATCAAGCCTCACGCCATCGCTGCGTCATTATTCTGTTATTCTTCTTTATTTTTACTTAAGTAAAATGTTTTACAGTGCTGAGCCTTAAGCAGCTGCTCCGTTTTGAGTCGGTTCCGTCTGCTGCAGAACGGATCCTTTCACATGAAAAGCATCAGCAGTAAGTTTATAGAAGTTGGGATAAAGATTTGTTCTGTTCTGCCTAAACTCTGGGTATTCTCCACTCCTCCCAGGTTACCATGAGCGTAGGCTCATGTGCCGCCTCATCGTTTCATCCTAAATGACTGAAGTCAGCTTGGTCCACCTGGTTCATCTCCAACTTCATGCATATAATGATATGTGGACCTTTTTTGTCCTTGGCCTGCATCTTTTGGCTTTAATCAAGCTGGGTTATGACCCTCATTAACTCAAACGGTAAAAAAAAAAGCTACTGTTGATGAATTTGTCCAATCGCCCATCTTTAATTAGTTACCATAGTGTTAAGTGTCAATACTGAACATAACATTTGCATGTGTCTAATTTCAGGGTTTAGGGTTAGGGTAAAGATATATTAGCTACACAAACTTTGGCCCAGATCCCCTGAACCAGGACTGATGTCCTGCAGCTGTCAGATCTGTCCCGGGTCCAACACACCTGAACCAATTGGCTGAATTACTTCATCAGTTTGTATTCGGGTACTACAGATTCCTGCTGAATCACTGATTCAGGTCTGCTGGCAGAGACACATCTAAAAGCAGTTCTACACCATGTTGATGAAAACAAATCCATCATTGGTCACAAAATTACCTGCTGGAGATGATGAGAGCGTTCTGAGATCTTTCAAGCTCACTTCTTTTATATACAAAGATTTACAAACACACACCTACTTGTACTAAGAATGAAACAAAAACCATCATATCTATTTTGGCTCACGTTCAACAATACAGAAATTATTTGAAGCCCGGCCTTTCCTCTAGCAAGTGAAATGGTTGCATACTTCCTTGAAGCATCCAGAAAGCAGCTTAACTTGTATAAAAACGTTGTGCAGTGTAGGATTCAGAAGAGGTCGAGGTAATTTTAGCCTTCGTCTCAATAGAAAAAAATATATTTTCAACATGAACAACATGTTGATGAAACCTGTGGAGGAATAACTAAGGTTTAATTCTGAGATTTTATCTCAACATCAAAATATGATCGAGTAGAAAGTTCAAATTCAACCAAGTTAAGTGGGTATATTGGGAGTTTGTGCATAGTGGCTACATGGGAAGTATGATTTTAGTACATCCCAAAAATTGCTACTTTGGGACTCAACTTCCTTTTTGTACTCATGAAGGTTTAAATCCTGAGACTTTATTGCACCAACATCTAAATGTGGTGATTGGATAGAAAGTTAAAACTACATCTAGTAATGGAGGGTATTTAGGAGTTTGTGCATAGTTTGTTTATGCACATTATTCACAGTAACAGCAAGGATTTAAAAGATGCACTCATCTGATCTCAAGTCTTTAGTCATTCAGTTGATTTTGTTCAGAACAAATTAATTTAAGAACTAAATTTACCGAAACAATTCTCTCCACTTCCAAATGATTAAAAGCTCATCTCCGACTTTTCTTTGAAAACCTTCGCATGTGGATCAGCAAGTTTACCAGGAATAAAACATCTTTGTTTAGCAACAGACAGTCTCTGTAGCCCTGGTCTCGTTTGCATCCGTCCTTCTCATTTTTCCAATAACTTCCTTAACTTGTTTGCATTTTGAGAAAAACAAGAATACAGCTTTAGGTGGATAAAAAAAACCTCTAAAAGGGTTTATGAAAAATTCACAACTTGCTACTTGTTCAGTCAGTAAAAAATAAGTGTAATAAAACTTAAAATGCAATTATATTTAGAAAAAGTAATCAAATTCAGTTTGACTAATTGATGAAGTGTTTTGTAATGCAGTTCTCATTTTTACTTTTATTTCCAATAGACTGAGCACAATTTCATATTCATAAATGTATTAATGTATCCCTACATAAGTTCTTAGCCACAGCACTCTCCACTGGATTTATTAAAATAATGTTCCTCATTCATAATCAGGATTTTGCCAAATAAAATGGAGAACTGCTTTTGTTTATCTGTAGCTGACCTTAAACACCTGGCTGATAAATTCAAACTGATTCCATAAACAATTTCAAAGTCTTTTCCAATATTCCACAAGACGAAATCAATCGAGGATGACCATTCAAAGATTTCCAAAAACTGTTCCATCAGGAAAACCACTAAAAATCAATTAGGAGCTTGTGTCAGTTTAATCTTTGGTATGTGGCTCGGTGAGTTTAGTATTGAGGAAAAAATAAGTTTGTGGAATTAGTTTGTTTGTTTTGTGGTGCAGGTTTTCTTCTTCCTTAACTTCATCAGTATTTCCGTTTATTGTTTCTGTTGTGTTTGTCTTTAACACTCAACATAGTGGTAAAGGTCACTTGTCTTTAAATAGATTTTAATTTGTATTAAATTATTAAAATATTACCTTAAACACCTAACATTAAGATGTTTTTGTTGTTGGTCGTCTCTTCCAGCCATCACACATTAGGAAGATGCACCATGTTGGTCTATCCAGACCTAATTTAACCTGCCTGAGCTCAAACAACTCAGATTAACACAAATATTTAGAAATCTTTTTACAATAATAAAGTATTTTAGTATTTCAGCTGAAGCAGTTCTAAAATAAATTTTTATTGTAAGTTTGTGTCGATTTCCATAATAAAAGCCAAAGATTGCTGAATTAGTAATTAGTAAAACAAATTTCTCCAAGCCTTGTTGTAACTTGTGGCATCTCTTTTGTGGAGTTTAAAAACTACATGTTTATCTGAATATGATTACAAAACTACTTTTCTATGGAGAATATATTCAAGCACATTTCCCAAACAAAAGCTGAGAGCGCATACATGTTGCAATGTTTTTCTGTTAATAAAACGTTTACATCAAGCCTCACGCCATCGCTGCCTCATTATTCTGTTATTCTTCAAGGTAATTGGCTCATGTAGACAGAGTGTCTTACTTTTTAACTGTGCTCATATTACTTGGGACAAAATTTTATTTTTACTTAAGTAAAATGTTTTACAGCTGCTCCGTTTTGAGTCGGTTCCGTCTGCTGTAGAACGGATCCTTTCACATGAAAAGCATCAGTAAGTTTATAGAAGTTGGGATAAAGATTTGTTCAGTTCTGGCTAAACTCTGGGGGATTCTCCACTCCTCCCAGGTTACCATGATCGTAGGCTCATGTGCCGCCTCATCGTTTCATCCTAAATGACCGAAGTCAGCTTGGTCCACCTGGTTCATCTCCGACTTCATGCATATAATGATATGTGGACCATGCTTTTCCTTGGCCTGCATCTTTTGGCTTTAATCAAGCTTGGTTATGACCATAATTAACTCAAACGGTAAAAGAAAGCCTACTGTTGATAAATTTGTCCAATCGCCCATCTTTAATTAGTTACCATAGTGTTAAGTGTCAATACTGAACATAACATTTGCATATGTCTAATTTCAGGGTTTTTCGGGACTTTAAAATAAACAGTAAAATACACAGTAATGAGCTGAGAGGTGATCATCTGAGAGAAGAGATACTGCAGAAATTTAATTTTACAGCAAACTGTTGATTTACTTAATTGTTTTGAAGAATCTTTACAATTGGCAAAGAATCTGAAATATTTTATACTATGTGGAAAATTCATCAAACGTGTGAATATTTTTTATTTAGTCTGCGTTCATCCCTTTGATCCATTTTCACTTAGTGATTTTATTGTGTGTTTAATACATACACTTAAACCATTTCCATTTCTATCTCATTTTTCCATGTTAACGATAAAGTTTTTAATCCCTTAAGCATCTTAAGAAAATCGGGCATTGCTGGGCGTAACTGCCCACTAGATGGCAGCAAATATCTATTCTATTAGTTATGAGTTATTAGTGGTAGCTATAAGCCATCTTGACATGGTGCTGGTTTCAGGTAAATATTTACCTGATACTAATGAGGAATTTCAAATTTAATCACTTTGTGGAGCAGGAACCAATTCTTTCTAGATACAACCTTAACTTCATCCCTACAGAGAGGTTCATCAGAATATTACTATTTCATGATATAAAGCAGTGAAGCTCTGTACTGGAGATGTACTGGGCGCCCCCTTCAGGAGGTAACAGTTACTCCACATGCAGAACATGGGAGATAATAAGTCATCAACATAATGATTTATCTGTCATCAGGCCTGGCATCACATGATATTAAACATGATGAAGCATTAGGTTTTCTGCTTAGTCTAGTTGTCTTGGTGCGATTGACTGTAGTTTCAGTGTACTGAGTCTCACAGCAGGTTTACCTGCAGTCCATCCATCAGTCAGTGAGGAGTTCTTACCTGGTGGAGCCGTCCTCAGAGAGCCTCTCTTCACTCAGACCTCCTGTAGTTTCCACACAGACCCAGCAGAGCCTGAACCAACACAATTAGAGTCAAATCAGCATCAGCGTTCAAACTGGATTAACAGCAGCTGACTGAACAGCATTTAGATTCTTAATAAACCAAACTCATCTGATGTTCTGTTCCTTCCAGGTCAATCTGTGTTGTGGAGCGTCCAAAGACGATTGAAGCAGTGAAGTTAGACAAGGACACTTTGTCCAGTTTGGACAGAGATTCAGACCTTGAACCATCTGAATTGAGCTGTTGAGTCGTCCAGCTGTTTTCCAGAGACAAAGTACATTATGGGAACTTCTACTTTCATTACTTGTGTTCAGTTTGGTTGGTTTTTAATTATATGCTGGTGTAAAAGGAGCTTTGCACTGATTGATGGTGGAGTGAACACTTTAAAATTATATTTGTTTCTTGTGGTTTAAAAATAATGTCCATTGGTTACTGGTGGGGATTGGGCTTTTTAAAATCAAGTTATGTATTGGTTGATGGTGTAAAATGAGTTTTGTATTGGTTATTTAAAATGTGTTTTGCTTGGGGCTGTAGTGTAGATATTTAGAATGTTTTTTTGTTTTTTTACTTTTTAGTGGTGTAAAATGAGTCATTCATCCAGCAGCCAGTCATGTTTTGAGTTAAAAAATGTTTAGTTTGAAAATATCACTTGATAATTATGTGCTATTGAAAGATTAATACCTGGACACCAACTATAAAGTCTTAAAAACTGCAAACATTTTAAAAAGACTTAAGTAATGGTTAACCTGGGGTACAATCCTGGTGGCCCACCAGGCTTATAATACAGTGGGGGAAATCCTGAATGAGTTTTGCATTAGTTATTGGTGTATAATCGTTTATAATGAGTTGGTTTTGTTGGTTTAAGATGAGTTTCATAATGGTTGTGTTGTGGGCTTTTTAATAATATGTTTTGTTTAGGTAGGTGGTCAGATGTGGGTCATTATGTCCAGTAAATTGTTATTGTCTTCATTTGAGCGAATGACGTGTTTATTGGATAGAGAACTTCTTGGAGTCTCGTTAGTTTGGCAACATGAGCCTCACTTTCAAAATTCAGTTTTCTTTGTCTTTCTTCCTCTTTTTTATTGATGTTTTTTTTCTTCATCAGCTTTTGTCTCACATTCAAAGCTGCAATGTGCTTGGCCAATGGTTAAAAACACTGAAAGGCAAAGGAAAACAATGAAATGCAGAGCCCAATGGATCATCACTAGGAGGTGAACATGCCGTCATCTGCAGCTGACGCCCCCTGCAGGCAGGGAGGTGCCACAGCTAAGAACACAGTGTGATCCTCCTGAAGAACTTAGATTATCCTCAACATCTCTGCAAGGTTATCAGGACTGGACCTTTTAAAGCAGGTGGTAGAAAAAGGATAAAAATTAGCAAACCTGACTAAACTGTCCATTACATTTTCTTCCACAAATGATAAAACTATATACAAAATGGATGAATATTAAATTCTTATGCTAATTGAGGGTAAATAAACTGGAGTTGAAGGTAGTTTTTCCATTGTACATATTCTAAATAGGCAATCTAAGGCCTGTAGAACTCAAGGTCACAACATGTGACCATCTTCATGAAAAGGTTAAACATTAGGCTTTAATGATGCGGATTTTATAATAGAAACAAACTAGACTTAATAGTGCACAACCTAAGCTATAGACTTTGCCAAAATGATAGAAGTCCAAGAAACTGTGACAACTTAGATTTACTGCTTTCTACCGAACAAAAGGAGGAACAACCGGTTTCATTTATTTACGGATAAAAACTTCTTAAGTTTACAAAAATGTGTTGCGAAGCAGTAAGACATAGCTGAGAAAAAAAATAAGATTACAGGACAAAGTCCTGCCAATGTGTGTTGGGTTTCCTTTAGTTTCTAACTTTCTATAAATGAGTCACGAGTAAAAACAGGCAACCTAAGCTATAGACTTTGTCAAAATGAATTTGAATTTAAATGAACAAAGCAACTCAGCAACTTTATTACATTCTAAAAATCAGATAATAGATCAGACAGTGTGAACTTTACCTGCATGTTCATCAGGTGGACCCGCTGTGTGTGTGAAACACTCCTTTATGCAGAAGATGAAATTGAATGCAGCATTCTTCCAACAAAAAGTAGCTTTGTATTGTTGTATAACATGAATAACATCAGTTTGAACCATTAATAATTTTAGTAGATGATACTGATGAGTATGGATACCCGTTTCTGAATTATTAAGATTGAATTTCAAACCAAAAAAATGCTCTAATTTTGTTGAAATATAATTTGAAGACCTTTTTTTTAACCCAAAACATCAGTTTATTATTTATATTTGTCAGTATGTTAAATAATCATTTTATATTTAAACTATGCTTTATGAAAGTGACCTTTTAGAGTGAATGTTCTTCGTGCTGCTTTTTAACTCATCTGCCAAAGTGTTGGCTGCCATTTCCCTCCATTTTCCCTCTTTCCATTGCAGCATCAAAACTGATTTTCAGTCTTGATGCAGATTCCAACATGCCTGTTGCACCAAAACATTCGCAGATTAGTGACTGCAGCAGAAGCGGATTCACAAGCAAAACGGAAAAAACTTAAATGACTTTCAGCCACAGCGGAATCCTTCGGAGCACATTTAGCTCATCGACTCAGCAGATTATGAATTTCCAAAAACAACAAGAGCCAAACAGCACAGCAGCTAGCCGTCAACAGCTTTAGCATCAACAGTTTAGCATCAACAGCATCAACAGTTTAGCATCAACAGTTTAGCATCAACAGATTAGCATCAACCGATTAGCATCAACAGTTTAGCATCAACAGTTTAGCTTTAACAGATTAGCATCAACAGTTTAGCATCAACCGATTAGCATCAACAGCTTTAGCATCAACAGATTAGCATCAACAGATTAGCATCAACAGTTTATCATCAACAGATTAGCATCATCAGATTAGCATCATCAGATTAGCATCAACAGCTAGCAACGACCAGCAGCAGCTCTTACCTTGAGACGTCTTCTCGGTCCGCCGCTCCAGGAGTTGCTTCACCTACCTTTAGATGAGTCCAGCAGATCCTCCCTTGATTGTAGCGATTCCTCTTTAACGTTCATCCTCAATCTGCTGCTGATTCATGACGCCATTTCTGTTTCTCAGGCGCCAGCAGCCGAGCAAAATGCCTCAGAGGTTGTGCCTTGTGTTTTCTCACACGCTGCTTAGAAGATCCGGTGAAACCCAAAAAATGCCTTCAATAACTTAATCAGGGAAACAATTAAAAGAAAGGTGTCCGAAGTATAATTTACAGGGAAATAATCTAAACTATTTCAAAACATACAGTGGTTCGACAGTCCAGCAGGTGGATTACGGCGCCAAATTACTTCTTCTTCTTGTGATTAATGGTATGTGGGAGACCAACCACCATGGTACATTACCGCCACCAACTGGACTGGTTCGGTGGCAGGAAATCAACAGGAAAAAAGTAAAATAACTCAGGTATATTACTAATAATGCTGAAATTAAGTAGGTAAACCAACATTAGCTGACTAAATTGTCTCTATTTTACCTTTTATTTTACCTGAAACACTTTCATTTATTTTCAATTGTAAATTTGTTGCCCATTTTTAGTATTTTCTTTAGATGTGTACTTTCTGATTCAAGATGTGAGGCACATGCTGTACATTTCCGGCAGGTTGCAATTACCATATACAGACCCATTAAATAAATTAAAATATCACAAATTAATTGCTAATTTATTTTAGGAACATTTTTGCTAAGCCTTAGGGGAAACATTATAAATATTAATTACACAGAGATGGATGTTATAAAGCATTTATTTCTGATACTTATGAAGATTTTCCACTTGCAGGCAATGCTTACATGTTTAAAATTAGAATATTACATCAAACCATTAAAAATAGAAAAACTAACAAATAAGAGCTGAGAATTGAGCAACAGACACTTTGTACAATGCCATTCACAAAGATTGAAGGTAGAAGTCCACAAGGTATATCAGGCTCTTGTATTGATAAAAATGGGGTTTCACAACTCTGACGTTAAAATGTATAACCGAGACAGGTGGGAGGTTCAGGTCCTACCAAGATCAGAAATCACTCTGGCAATGGCCTAACTTTCTTAAACAATATTCTTTGATTCTTTTTATCTTAAAGCGATTGAAACTTAATGAATACATAAAACAAAACAGAAATATTACATTTTATGTGTCCTGAGGTTTTGAAAATTTTCATCATATATTTAGGGTGCCAGGGCAGCTTTAAACAAAATGAATTGTTTTGAAGAAATGCTAAGAGAGTAGTAACTGTACTGCAGAATTAAAATCTAGAAGACCTTGGGACGATCTGGGGATTTAAGGTCTCACATCAAGTGACTCTTGTCGGGGGAGAGATTTTTCTCCTTTCTCCACTTTAGCCATGATTTCTGCTTTTTGTTTCATTTTCATCAGTGACTCAACTCGTTGTTTCCAGCCTGGTTTGGCCTCCTGTTTCTCTCCTTCAATCAGCATATCAATGTACTCTGGAGCGGAGAGAGGATTGGGCTTCAGTGCTATCTCCTTCAGTCGGTTCAGACACTTTGCTGACATGTCTATTAATTTATTCACCTCATTCTGCATGATACCATATTCATCCTTTAGTTTTCTCATCAGTCCCTCAACAGTCATCTTCTGCCCTGTGGCCTTTTCATAGTTTTCTTTCAGGTCTTTGGCTGTCCGTTTCTCTGTAACCTCTATATATTCCCACCTGTACTTTTGGTTGAAATGAACATTCCAGTAACATTTCCCTTTACACTGAGTGCAGTATCCATTGCTGTCCATTGCTGCACATCCTCTTTTATCAGCATCATTTGGTATTGCACAAGGGTAATGACAGGTGACCTGACACTGCTGACAGTTGGTAATGTAGTTCCCAGTACCCGAGATATCAAATTGTTTCGGTTTTTTCACAGTGACATAAAACTCAAATTTCTCATTTCTACTGATCTCGGCTTCATTCTCTTTGATTTTTTCTCTTGTCTCTCTGATCTCCTCCATTTTGGCCAAACCAAGTTTAACCTGAAGCTGCAGATTCTCAACTGAAACCTCCAGCTGTTGTCTTTCTCTCAGGACCTCATTTGTCAGTGTCAAACTTTTGGTTTCTATCTGATTTAGAGCAGCAAAAAACTTTTTCATGCTTTTTGTTCCCATGTTCCAAAACATCTGATCAAAGTTTTCATCATCATCATCACTCAGGGTGTCTGCTGCAGAGGATTTACTGTCAGCAAACAGAGCAGAGTTGTTAAATTTGAAGTGAACTGGAAGACCATCTTTCCCTTTCGGACTTGGTACGCCTGATTCTTTGATGGCTTCTAGAACTGGAGGCTTCTGACCATCTGCAAATGTCACCAGGATCCTGATGTTTTCTGCTATATCTTTGCCAAAGATGGAGAGAATGGAATCAAAGACATATTTCTGTGTTGGTGTGAGACGAGCTAAAGCTGCCTGAGCTACGAAACACACAGCATCAATGTCACTAACCCCGTCTTTACTAGTGAAGAGGTTACGGAGCTGCTCTGTGATCTCCCTGTCTCTGTCTATTCCTCTGGTGTCTCCAAAGCCTGGAGTGTCTATGATGGTCAGAGAGAAGGGAACCTCAAATCCGTCCCTGTGGTTGAGTTTGTACACAGTGACCTCAGAGGTCTGACTGTGAGCTTGGGATTTTGTCTGACCATCATCCACTAAGCTGAACCGATACGAGTCTGACCATTTAACACCTAGCATGTAATTTATCATCCCATTGATGAGGGTTGACTTCCCAGAACCCGTGGCTCCAAGAACCATCATGGTATGACTTTGTTTAGCAGCAACTTTGCTTTGTTCTCCAAACCTGAAGAACCTGCATCCCTTTATTCCAATGTTCTCCTCCTTCAGAGGAACTTTATAAAAAGGCAGCGGTCCTTTCTGTGGCTCCAGCTTTGTGCTCTCAGCTTTAACGGCATCAGAAAGCCTGTTTGGCTTTTGTTTAAAGATGTTCATGACTTGTTGGAGATTATCTTTGGAAAAACTAAATTTTTATCCAGGTGACACAAAAAAAGACGTCGTAGTGTGAGACTTCAGATCCTTTTTCACAGCCAAATCTGTAAGAAGGAATCAGAAATGAACACATTTAAAATTCTTAAGCACTTTCTTTCATATAAGCTTAATGCTAAGATACGTTACTTTTGAAAACACTGTTACAATTCAAAAGTTATGGTCATGTTTAAGTAAAATGATGGACATCTGCAATTTTCATAGGGTCAAGAATATTTCCAATTGCCAGAAAGTGGTTCATTTGGCGAAGAGTGAATACCCAATCAAACTCTGATGTGGACCAAAAAAACAAACTCTAGTCTACCTACAAAGCTCATCTGGGTTCAGTTGAAGTAAATTCTTGTGCAGATTGAATTTATGTGTGGATGCAAACGGATCGGAGACCACTCCAAAAGCACGAAGTGGACTGTAGTGTGGAGAACTCTGGGCAAGTCCAACCAAACTGCTAAAATCTGATGCTACTCCGTTTTTGTTTACATCTTGCAAAGGAGGAAGTTGTGCTCATGAGAATGCTATTTTGTGTTAATCTGTTTGCAGTCTAAACAGAGGAGTTGCCTACTCCTTACCTATTGTATGCCTTGGAGTTAGATCAGGCTGGAAATGCACACAAACACTTAATTTGACCTTAGGTACCATTGGTATGAAGACTGTTTATAAATCTCAAACTGCTCTCAAGTTAAGCTCAATAAACTTTTTCTTGCGGAAAAAATATTTGTTCATAATTCATAAATTTTATTTTTTTGGGGGGGATTGGTCCACATCATTTGGTCAGCCACTTTTCCACTCAATGCAAAGTTTTGCTTCGGTTGGCTTTGAACCTCGAAGGAGTTCACCAAAATACTTTTGCATATTCCATAATTTTTCTACTAATTAGCATTATATTGACATTTTAGTTTTCCAAAATTTGCCCAATTAAGCATGATTCAAAGATTTAGTGATGATGTCCTCCACATCTAGCAGTTGTGGAGAAGATCATTAAAATGTGTTTCCTATAATACCACTTAGTGGTCAAATTTAACTAACTTTTTTACCAATCTTAGAGAATGCAATTTTGCATGTCTATTTTTTTTACTTCATCGAGTTTAAATGTGAGAAATATGGCCTCAGGGGTTTTGAACATCCCCAACAAGTTTGGTGAAAATCTGTCAAGTCATTATGCAGGCCAACATTTTGGCCCATGTAACACACCTCGTCTCCAAAACTATATAAAAGTTAATACATCTTGACAATATATCATCCATAATTAGGATCTGAATCTAAATTCCTGTTGTGCAATGAAACTTGGTGGAGATACACCCAATTAACCTTAATGCTGGCTAGCACTGAAATGTTTGATGTTGCTTCATTACATAATTTTCAAAACTGTTCTGATTTTTTCCATTTTGATTTATTGTCTCAGTCAATAGATTTTATATACCAAGTTTCATGTCTGTCCAGCTTACAATGTGGGTGGAGTAATCAAAACTGGGTTTTGTCTTTGGTGAAACACAATAAAGATGTAGGTAGGTGGAAATGGGTGTGGCCTGTGTCACATGATGCAGAATCAGTTAACAGTTAATGTTGATTTTTAAAGTTCTTGTGTGACATTTTTTCAGGAGTTAATAGCCAAAATGCATTGTCCTTTGCAATAATTGCCTCTAGGTAATGGGGGATACAATTCATTTTTCTTTTATCTGAATTGCAGTAAAGTTTATGTTAAGTTTGTCAACTTAGACTGCCTTACAAATTTTCCAGCATTTCCTGCTACAGCTTGGTATGCCCGAGCCTTTTTAGAAAAACAATAAGAAAAATTTGTGTAAATAACATATGGCTGGTTTATTTTCTTTTGCAGGCCTGGAGCCCTTTAATAAAGGGTTAGAGTTTCAGCGAGATCAGCATTCTGATCATTTATAGCAACATTTTGCTTTCCTGCATCATTCCTTCTGACTGGTGAAAGTAGTGATCATCGTTGCTCTTTTCCTCAGGCAGAAATATTTGGATGCCCAGTAAACCTGATGTTTAGCATTCAGGCCAACTCAAGCAATAAAGAACGTCTGTTTGATGAACCAAGAGAAGATCAGGATGGAGGAAAGTAAAAGTAGCTGAGGAGAATTTGATCTTTTCAGGCTTTTGTTGCTTAGATAGTTTAATGTTGCAAAAACTGCATAGCTCAAAAAAATGTGCTAGAGTTTGGTCTCATTTGGCTAAGACCTTGTGTGACCAAATAACTCCCAGATAGAAAATTACAATTAAATTGACATCTACTGAAGTATAATAGCTCACACATTTATACTGCCTTACTTTTTACATATTTTGCATGTAACGTAAAATGTTATGTCATATTTCTACTCATAATTGGTTATTGTAGAAATGTTTTTATGTAAAGACTGTGGTTTCTTACCTGTTAAGACATAGGATGGATGCCTTCAAATGTTTTAACCCAAATCGGCAATTGTGACCGTCTGCAGATTAAAGGAATGGAATAGTTTTAGGATCACTTGTAGCGACAACCTCTGTAACCTACTTACAGAGGTTATAATCAGTCAATAAAGTTCATTTGTATAGCACATTTCAGCAAATAGACAGTTCAAAGTGCTTAACATTGAAAAAAATTGTCATAAAAGACACCACACAGAAAACCAGTAAACATTACATTGTGTCGATTGTCATCGCTACACATCAAAATGTTAGTCAAAGTGTAATTTTTTATGGTTCAAAGCCGGGTTTTAGTCTAGCTTTAAAGTAATATAGTATTTCTGCCGTTTTGCAGTTTTCTGGAAGTTTGATCTAGATTTGTGGTGAATAGAAGCTAAATGCAACTTCTACATGTTTGGTTTTGATTCTGGGTGCAGAGCAGAACCAGAAACAAACAAAAAAAGAGGGTTGGACTGGTTTAAATGTTCTGTTAAAATTAGAAAATGTTGTTGCTCAAAGCTGACATGTCAGTGCGTGACCTCTTTCTGCAATCAGCCTCTGTTGCACAAAACAGTTTTTCACTATGCATTAAAATTTACATTTTTAACATAAATCACAAAGTCTGAGACAGGAAACCCCTTTTAGACTAAAAAAGATTAAATTAAAATCACAATCTGAATAATGTTTATGTGAGATATAGCTATAGGGTGCAAGTCAGGTGATGGTTTGGCAATGCACATTTCAGGTGTTGTCACATCATTTTAAATCATTTTATATAAGAGTGAATCCAAGATGGAGGCTGTAAAAACCTGAACATCACAACTTGATGAGTTTTAATACTTTTAAAATAAGAGATTTTTCATCACCAGGCCATTAACAGAGAAAATGTATGCCTGATGCCTATTTGTCACACCAATGACATTGCTGATTATTTGGTCATTTTTTTCAAACAAAAGTGAGGAAGACGGAGAAACTAGAACAAACCTGTTGGCTTCTCTGCTCAGTCCAGTGGTTAAAGACTGCAGTTTGTATTCACTCACTAAAAATATTAATAGAGAAAGCATTAGACAACAGAAATCTATAAGCAAACATGTTGAACACAGTGAAGATACACACCACTCAGGTTGAAGTGCAGCAGAAAGTGAGGGAGGGTGGGAAGAACTTGCTGAATTTTTTCTGCTTTTATGCAAATCCGTAGGCCCACCCAGTTCCACTTACCATGAAACCAAAACCATCCAGGTCCTGATAAAATGCACACACACCCTTATTTCTCTTACCAGTGCTGTCTCCAGAATTGGGAGATAATCAAGTTGGACAGTTGCAGAGTTTAGAACATTAGCTCAAGTTGGATTGTTCCATCTAATACTTGAAAAAAGAAACATTTAACTGCCAAGTTAACTGGAATCATCCAGTGCACTGTTGACATACAGTATATAACATTTTTAATTTGTGGATAATGTTGAGACCTACATAACTGTGCAGGCTTGAAAAGTTACAGCATAACCTGCAGCAGCACTGAGAAGAAATGATATTTCACAGAAAGCAGAGCTGGATGAAAAGAACCACAAACTGAGCAGCCAACAATAATACTGAGTTGCTCCTCTATTGCAAGGACATCCTGATACTTTTGACTACAGACATTTCTGCACAGATAGAGGTCGATTAAAACCCTGTGAATGTTGGTTGAGATAAATCAGAGGTCTGCCTCTCTGCTGAATGTTCAGTTTGGAGTAAACCTCCAAAAGAAAGCTCACTTTTACCCTCTAAGTCAAATCTTCAGTCTGGAGGCAAGAATCAGGTTTTATCTTTTTAAAATTATTTTAAACTGAAGTCAAAAGTTTATGACCTCAGTTTGCTTTTACTGTGTTTGAGACAACAGATATTCAAAATGAAACTCTCATGAAAAGATAAATTGTGTTCTGGTTCACAGATTGCACAAAATGTTAATATGTGACATGCCCCTGAGTAAATCTGAAAGTGAAAGACGAATTTCTCCCCTTCCTGTTAGATTCTTTACACTTCACAGATTTATTTTAGAGTAACTGATTCAAACGTACCAATTTATTAGTCAGAAATCAAAATCTATCAGCTTTTCTGGTTTTCAAAAACAACAGACTCAAGAAAAGTGGATGCTTTAAAATCAGTAACTCGATGCAATCAGCTGGATTTTCTGCAGAAAACTATTTCTGGTGGATCTTCAGACTGAAAACACAAATGCAGTAAACCTATTCTTCA
This sequence comes from Poecilia reticulata, assembly GCF_904066995.2. Lineage (NCBI taxonomy): Eukaryota > Metazoa > Chordata > Actinopteri > Cyprinodontiformes > Poeciliidae > Poecilia > Poecilia reticulata. The sequence goes on from NC_088846.1 coordinate 31,328,270, forward strand.
CAATGTCCATAAGCGTAATAAAAATTAACCGTAAGTTCATCGTCCACAAAAGACCAGAAAAAAATAAATTTTCATTTTACAGAAAGTTTTAGTGAATTTTAATACTAAACTAAACTTGATCCCACTGTTTGATAACTTTGATCAATTCAGAATGATTTTTAGTTGACTTTGAATTTATTTGTATGAGTGGATTAAAATTACTTTTTGGTAAAGTTCTCCAAGGTGACATTTTGTGAGTCGGGTGCATATGAAGAAATTAAACTGATTTGAATTAAATACATAAAAAAGTAACAACATGTGAATAGATCTGTCACCATTAATTTTTTACTGTATGATAAACTGTTCCAGATGTTCTCAACAAACAATAATATTGTTCTTTTGAGACCATTTTTGAAAGTTATATAATGGTAATGACGAAATAATAATGCAACACATTCTCGAAGGTAATTAAACTTTAAATTCTAAAGTTTAATTACTGGAACTGGACGACAGTATTAATATCCAGAATAGGCTTGTCGCAATAAACGATAAATCAATTAATCGGACGATAAATTAAACCTATCAACCTCATTTTAATTATCGTCTCTTCCGGCCTTTTTTCTTTCTGTTGATGACACTGAATGAAAAAAGGCTCAACTCCAGTGCTCTCCAATGACCCTTCCTTGATCATTTCCTTAGTCTAATGTCCAGCGTTTCAGCTGTTTGGGATTCCCCTCCATAATTTCCCCTCAGAAAGCACGGAGGAGAATCCGCGCTCTGATTGGCTACCTGTCACATTCAGCGTTAAGCTCACAGTCGGGGAAAACCCCTGATTTAGATCGGAGCGGCTACGACGATCTACCGTGACACACCAACACCGCAGGATCGGTTAGATCGGCCAACGATCTACGATTATCTTAAGGGGAAAATAGGGACAAAAAATGGTGTAGAGTGATGAACTATTGCATTAGGTAGAAGGATGTGCCGGTTTTCTCTATTTAAATCTAATGATTACTGAAGGATAATATACATACGGACTTCATAATCTGCACTCTTTTGGTTGAATGCAGTATTTATTTCCACTTTGGCTTTATCTTGTTTAGTTTTTATTCAAGTACGTTTTTGTTAATGGAGACTGAGAATCCATTTTATGTTTTTTTTTTATTGTTTTGTTTATTTAGTTTATCAGTTCCAGTGTTATGTGTTATTTTGAAAATTAAGTGCATCTATCAGGAGTCATTTCCATTAAATCAGTGTCAAAATGTCTTGAAACAATATTATCGTTTATCGCAATAATTTTTTAGACAATTAATCGTCCAGCAAAATTTGTTATCGTGACAGGCCTAACCCAGAATAAATAAAACTAATGAATTTTGAAGTCTTTTAAAAAAATGCTTTTCAAAATGAGGTCTAATCGAGACCAAAGTACCAAACTGAAGACTTATTGTCCAGTTTTTGGTAAAAAGAGAGAAACAAAGAGAAACGATAAATCATGCCAATGGAAATGCTTGAGTTTGTTTTAAAGTATCATCCGATTAATTATTGAGCAGATTGTTCAGTTTGTTTTAATGGGTCCGTTTATTCAAACTGAAACTGAAAGAACTATTCTGGCTGTTAAATATAAATTTCAGGATACCACTCCCATCTGCACAAAGGGCGCAGAATTAGAGACCGATACTCCATCACAGTAAACCTGAAAGTGAAAGACAAAGCTCTGTATTATCTTATAGATGAAGACCAAATACAGATTGTAAAAGTTATTGTACTGCAGTTCAACATGGTCTACATATTATAAAATTACACATTTCATAAATGTAACTCAAACATGGATATGTGACCCACAAAGTGCTTATCTATATGTAGATTGTTCTTTTACATGCTGCCTGCCTAATATAATGTGCCACTGATCACCTTATGGAAAATTAGCCTGAGAGATATTTAACATTGTGGAGCAGTTTTTGACAGACAACAATGAAATTTTAATTTACAACCAATAATGGATTATTTTACATTTGACATTTCAGTTTATCGAGATCTCTCAATCAGTTAACTTTTGTTAAATGATGTTCAGTCTTGCACTGTAAATATGATGAATAACTTGAAAATGTCCAATAAGATGCAGTTTTTACACTGGGGGGATTCTGCTGGCCATCCTGCTGGTCACACCATTTCTTGGAAATGAGCCCGTATCCTCTCAGCTCTGCCTCTCAGTAATGAATAAACATCTACGGGAGTGTCTCCGTCACCGAGAATAAAAGGCTGAAGAGGAAACTTCTGTCTCAAGACAACACAGGCACATTCTGCAGTAAGTATCCTTTCTTTCTTTGGGCTTTGCTTTAATCATAACTTAACAACAGTCCTGCAGGTTTTTAGGTTTTTTAAAGAGGAATAAAAAGGCATTTGTAACCGTTTCCATTTAGCTTAAATTTTAAATTTTTAGCATAAAAAGTGTGCATATACTGAAAACATCTAATTTGTTTACTCATGCTAACTACATTTTTCAAGGCATTTTAAATATTTTCTTTTTCAACTATCATTTGTTCTTCTGTAGTCAGTCCTCAATTTTAACTGTTAATGTTTCTGCCAGGATTTCCAAATGCATTTACAGTAACAGATCAGACTATTCATTTTGTTTTGGATAATGCTTAATTTATCATTTTGATTTTGTGCCGCCTATCACATCTTCTTAAGAGTTTTATAGATATCAGATTTTGGAGAACTTTTGATCAGATTGTCCCCAAAGTTTTCAGGTTTTTCTGAACAATAGTGTTACTCTTGTGATTTAGAAAACGAGATGGAGTCGGAGAAGATGATCGAGGTGGCTACTCTTGGCAGGCCATTCAGTCTTGGGATGCTGTACGACTGCCGTCAAGATAAAGTCATTCCTGGTAAAGATTTGCATTTTTTATATTTTCAAATTTGATTTATTATTGTAAATTGACATTACAAAAGAAACAAAATGAAACTGTTGCATAAACAAATAACAGCTAAAAAAATAGGCTGAAGTTGAGGTTTATACTACTGTATTCAATCCATACATCTATATGTTCAGTGGTTTATTAAAGAAAATATGTGTAATACAAATCTAATTTTTACTTGTCTATAGCTTTAGACATTAGTTGAGCTTAAGTTATACTCGAGTTACTCTCTTACATCTCAACACAAACATTCAAGATAAACATTGCTTGCCAAAATCCTGAAAAAAAACAAGCTTTAGGTGACAGGTTGACAAATCTTCTGGGGGTAAAGGTTAGGACAATCCCAAGGGCTTCTGAGCAACAGAGTGCCCTTTGTCATTTTATTTTTTTGTTCATAGAAATGAAAAATTGTGGCCCTGTGAATTACAAAACTGTTTTTAGCAGTAAATTTAAATGTTGCCACTCCCAGCATGCATCTATATTGGCACTGAACACACCCCTGACTCGTTCTGACTTGGTGCACTCGGCGGTGTTCAGCAGCAGTCAGTAGAAGACAAGAACGACTGTGGCAGTTACTATGATGCCAATAGTCAGGTTTTCAAAAAATACAGAAAGGGAGAGAGAAAAAGGTGAGTGTAAATTTGTAGCAGTTTTTCTCCAAGAGAAGTGGGCAGACTGTTTGAGATTGTCAACCATTTAGCATAGTTAGCTTAGCTACAGACTGCTGTTTGCCTCCTTTTCACTAGCATTTAATGAATTAAGGAAAAAAAATTACCAAGATATTCATATATTTAACTTACCACAGTACCTTTTATCATACTTAACAGATAAAACAGTCAGCAGCAGCTCTAACCCACGTCCCTCTTGACCCGACCTCTCATAAGTGAAATTAAAGCTGCAGTATGTAACTTTTATAATTTTTTTTAATGTTTGTTCAAACTGTCATTATTATGTGACAGTAGGCATTCTATTTAGATTTAAATAGAGTAGACCACCTAAAGCAATGGTGCACACTACACGATTTTTTGGCCCCATTTTCCCGTCATTACAATCTTAGAACGTTGGGTGTTCCAAGATTGTCCCTGGTGATTTTGTAACCGATCATCCATGGTGTGTTACAGTAGATCATTGTGGCCGCTCTGATCTAAATCAGGGGTTTTCCCCAACTAGGAGCTTAACAGTCCTAGTTGGGGAAATTACAGAGGGGAATCCCAAACAGCTGACACAGCGCAACCCAAAGTCCAGCGGACATTGGAGATGATATGTGGTATCATTGTTTATTCAACATTTTGAGGAAGAATATAGAAATGACAAGGGGAGGAGTTGGAGTCAAATTGCTAGCGCAGCTTAAGTTTTCAGCTGTTCTTCGTTAACGTGACATAAATAGGTTATAATGATTTTCATTCAGTCAGGACTTTACGCTGACTCTAGCCACATGCACCACAGGTAAAACATTGATTAATGCCTGATGTTAAAATTAGTTAACTGGACTTGTAGCCATTATTTTGTGCCCATGTGGCTGGACACCACACAGCACGACGAACCCGATCGAACCGTTATACCTGGGATTTCTGTCAGCCAAGGTGTCTCAGGTTTAGAAAATAAGCCGACAATCAGCCGACAGCTGTGTAGTGTCTGCTAGACGTTACACTGATGAAGGGAGGGTCATTGGAGCGCTTTTTTTTAACCTTTTTTCATTCAGTGTCATCAATAGAAAGAAAAAAAGGCAGAAAGAGACGATAAAGCCGATAATTAAAATGAGGTCGATAGGTTTAATTTATCGTGCGATTAATTGATTTATCGTTTATCGCGACAGGCCTAGTTGCATACTGCAGCTTGAATAAAATGCAACTACATAGCTTTTTTTAGAAGTCTGGATTGCTTTATGTGTATTTTTCACATTTCCTGTTACTGTTGCTTGTGGGAAGAGACATTTCAGTATCTAAAACTAATAGAAAAAACCTTAAGCAACCTACCTGCATAGTGTATGTGGATTGTTGCATTTAAAATTCATGAGCACTAAATATTGTGGTGGTAGTAGTATTGAACCAAAGAAAGCAAGCCAGTTGCCAACCTCTAAAAGGACACAACATAACAATAACAATAATAATAAAAAAAAACTCTTACAGTTTAAAAACAAACACACAATTTAAAACTAGATCCTGCTGGAGTTGAAAGCCAAGTAAAATAGATGGGTTTTAAGACGAGCTTTAAATGTGGACAGTGAAGGGGCCTCTCTAACCTGCAAAGGCAAGTTGGTCCATAACTTTGGGCCCATGACAGAGAAGCTCTGACCCCTCTGAGCTTCCTCCTGGATCTCCCTAGCCTTTATCCAGGTCCCTCACCGCCCCCCACCAAAGAATTTGCAGGCTACTTTGCACTGCCCATGATTTTATCATTAATATTACTATCACTATTGTAGATGTTTTGATTTTTATGCTTGTTTCGGTATTTATCATCAAAAATAAAGTCATGGGAATAGAAATTATTTTCACAGGCGTCTACGAAAAATGCAATGAACATTCAAGTTAAAATCTGTAGGCCTACAGATTCCAGTCAGAATGGAAAAATATTCTTGTTCTTTGCCATTTTCTAGTTGTTAAATATTCCACAAAATGAGCAGATAAAAGATGTTCAACATGCCAGTTTAAACTCTGAACTATTTGCAAAACGACTGAGCTCTGCAACATTAAAACATGGATAGAACTGTAACTACATTAATCATAACTCTTCTTCTCTTCAGTGTTTGTCGGTTTCTGGTGGTGCAGCTCTGTGCTGTCTTCAGGAGAATAGGACATCAGAGTATCATCCATAAAACTTCACCCACATGGCATTTATTGTGCAAACCAGAGCTTTCAGTGGAAAAACAAAAGTTCCAGATCTTTTTAATGCCATACAAATATGAGACAGAAACATGTATTATATCTTTATATAGACCTGACTATTGATTATAGATTAATAGTTTTACTGGACAGAAATTACAAAGAACAAATCTGGTTCTTAATCAAATCCTAATGAGTCAAACTGAAAGCGTCATGGCATCATCAGCCTTATGACATTAACACTGACATGAAAAATAATATTGAAGAAATAAATATATCAAATCTAATTAAAAACATAAATAAGTGATCAGTTCTTTACTGTTATGGTCAAGATATATTTATTCTCAGTATTAGATATGGTCTCAACAAACCCATGGCATTTCAACAATATTATTTTACCTTTTATCTGGAAATACCATCTGTTTATTCTTGCCACAGTCCTTTGTATTAAGTTTTGCTCGAAAGGTCTTGCCATACCAGTTTATTCCTCTGTAGTTTAGTTTAGTTTCTTAGTTTATTCTTGCATTTTGTTCTTCATTCATTTCCATTTAGTTTCCTTTGATTAGTATTATCCTCTCTTGGTTTATTGCTATGTCCACTTTAGTTTCTTTCCTGTTGGTATAGATGTATTTTATTGTTTATTGATGCTCACCATCAGTAATCTTCACTCATCACCTGCTGCGCCTCCTAATCGTCATGATGTGTTTCACATCATGTGTTGATTTTTCACTATTCAGCGTCGGATTCTCTGTTTTTATGGCATAATTCACATCTAGTTCATTGCTCTGTTTTATGTCCCGCTTCTCCTGTTTCAGATTTTACGCAATGTGCACGTTTTTTTTAAGCCCTTAAGGTACAGGGCGATCGTGAAATGTATTGATAAGGAAAAGGCAGACTGACATAAACCTTTTAAAACAACGGAAACGATTTCTGCATTCTGATTATTGAAATTTGAAAGTGCTGTGTTGTTCCATCACCCCCGTTTCATACCGGACCACTTACAGCTCCATGTTAACGCTATAAAATGAACGCTCTCTATCGTGGTATCACCCATGGAGGGATTTCTTTATTTAAATATGCTCATTTTTCAAAGGGATACAAAGTGAGGGGATCATGATTTTAGTAATTACATGCTTATAAGAGCGATTTTCTGTTGTCCTTGCATGGAAGCGGGCAGCTTTCAAACGTCAATAAAACACTTTTTACATAAGTTGCTGCTTAACAGGATCACAGAACAGGCAAAAATACCAAAGTGAATCATAGCAACGTCATCAGCCGGAGCTGTGCCAAAAGCTACAAACACTGAATAGAAGAGCTGCCATCGATACTGTTGCAGCCAAGCATGATTTAATGTTACACAATACAATTTTACCAAGTTGCTCAGTCTAAACTTGCATTGTTGTGCATTTAAGATGTAAAGTTGATCTTCGACCAAACGCCCCCCAAAGGAATCCCAGCGCCCCCCTTTTGTAAAAATGTTTGCCAGCGCCCCCTGCGGTCCTCTGAACCGCCCACGTTGAGAACCGCTAGCCTAGAGCAAATCATTTTTGCTCATGTCACAAAATAATTGTGTAAACCATTTTTTCTTTTTTTGCTCATCCAAAAGCCAGCCATCAGTAGCCATTAGTATTGATGTCTACTAATGGTTTTCAGGTCTCTGTTGGCTGTTGCAATTTGCAAGCACATTAAAGTTTAGTCATGGTGTTTCTCATTTTGTTTTCTGCCGAACTGCTGACAAAAATATTGTCAGCAGTTCGGCAGGTTATCTGTCCCACTCAGACATATATCCCTGCACAATTAGTGCAGCAACAAGGCAGTTCAAAGTGCAGGCTTTGTTAAGAGTGAAGTTAATTTGGTAAAGTCAGAAAAGGGTTTGTGAGCCTGTCAACTGTGGCAAATAAAGCCTGAGCATTGGTAATATTTTAGGTAATAAGCACTGAAACATTGTGTTGACCAACTAATAGTTCTTTAGTCTTGATTTTATTAAATCATTTGAATCATACAAGAACATTTGTTCTTGCATCATTCAGTGAGTTCATCAATGTGATACAGGTAAGAAAATTGCTTAATGTAGTCATTTCACTGCATAAGCCCAATGTCACCATGTCATCTGCATATTAATAAATTTTATATGCTCAGTATATATCCACTTTTGTCAATTCATTAATAGCATGATGTTCTAGTTTGGCAATTTATATTTTCACACAACAGTTGACTGTTTTTTCAAGTAGGACTGCTCTAGATATGAAAAACACAATTTCTCTAAAGCTTTCTCATACCCGTTTGTAAAGTATGCAGTTCTGAATTAAACCAAGGAGCCAACCTTCTAGTCCAGTGGTTCTAAACCTGGGTTCGGTCGAATTCCAGGGTTTCGATGACTCGGTCTCAGGGGTTTGGCGGAGCCTCTGCCGCTGAGGTAAAGACACACTTGTGTAAAGTCGTGATGACGCCCCGCTTTGCAATCACTTGCTGCAGAGGATCACGTTACATTGCTTAGCCAATCAGAGGATCACATTACATTGCTGAGCCAATCAGAGGATCATGTTACATTGCTTAGCCAATCAGAGGATCACATTACATTGCTGAGCCAATCAGAGGATCGTTACATTGCTTAGCCAATCAGAGGATCACGTTACATTGCTGAGCCAATCAGAGGATCACGTTACATTGCTTAGCCAATCAGAGGATCACGTTACATTGCTTAGCCAGAGGATCACGTTGCATTGCTTAGCCAGTCAGAGGATCACGTTGCATTGCTTAGCCAATCAGAGGATCACGTTGCATTGCTTAGCCAATCAGAGGATCACGTTGCATTGCTTAGCCAATCAGAGGATCACGTTGCATTGCTTAGCCAATCAGAGGATCACGTTGCATTGCTTAGCCAATCAGAGGATCACGTTGCATTGCTTAGCCAATCAGAGCTGCGGAGGAGCCCTGATTGAAGCAGCTCCACTCTCAGCAGGGATTTGAACTTGTGTCTTTAATTACTTCAGCAAAGCTCACAGTTTTTACAGCTATTGGTGAACTTCTAAATCTGCTCTTTAGTCGCATCTTTTCGGGGTTCCTACTGCCTCTAGTGCCGTGGGGGTGGTAACAACTAATATAATTACATTACTAAATCTGAATACCACAGTCTTTATTATTTATAAATTTTTCATTCTCTTGAGAATGTAGAGCTAATTAAATGATCTAAACACTTTAAAGTGGTTCCAGTTTCTCTCGATGGCCAACCTGTTGAAACTGTGGCAAATTTTAAATACCTTGAGTCGTTCCTGGACACTCAGCTCAACTTTGTTGAAAACACTGACTATATTTTGAAGAACTGATTGATAGGTATTTTTCTAGAACCTACATAAAAGAACCACAGACAACGTGTATGAATTTTATAGCCAAGCTTTTGCAAAAGGAGAAAAACTCTGTCAACTGCTCCTCTGAGCCGTTCACAGAGCGTTCTGAAGACCTTTGGGTAGAGCTAGACTTTTATTATCAAGCAACAAAGAGGGAGGATAGGCACGATAGACAACAGAGGAAAAACAGCAAAGGTCGTAAAACATTTTACCCAAACACAGCAAAGGTCGTAAAACAATTTACCTAACCCAGTTCCAGATGTGATATCTGATCTACGGTCTGAGCCCGGTTCAAATCTCGGTCAAACTGTTTCACATGAAGATGAACATCCAGTTGTGACCCCCAGGTCAGTTACACTAAAGAAGAGAACACTTTAAACTGACTAACATTAGACTGAATATGAACTAAAGTAACAACAAAATGATAATACCAAAAAATCTCTATCACTGTTCTCAGAGACTCTACCTTTTAAGAAGACTTAGTGATCTTGGGGTGACTCCCTATGTCTTGAATTTGGGTGTGTGGGGAGGGGAGGGATCATATTGTATTTATCACTACAGAAGGGTTCAATGAATACGCATATGAAACTGGTGGGTTTGGTACCTCAAAAAAGGTTAGGAACCACTGATCTAGGGATAACTACCTTCCTTTAAAAAGGGCTACATTGTGTAATGCCACATGCAATCACGAACACTATGAAAATGAACATCAATTTGAAAAGGGCTACAGATTAAATTGTTGCCTTCTGCTGCATTTCTTTGGGATTCTGAGAGTTTTTACAGCATTGTCTGATGAGGATAGTTTGGAATACTCTTAACATAAACCCAAAGCTTACCAAAATGATGACAGCACATAGTTATAGGAAGTATTATTTCTTTCAATTCAATGTATGAACAAAGTCTAAAATATGATGACAAATGTAAGTGAATTATTTCCGTAAAGAATTGAGTGTAAGAAAGCATTAAAGGCTACATTTAGGCCATCATGAATGATTTAGTTCCTCACTATAATGATCTTATTGGTATTTAACACTAAATCAGATTTTTTTTTAAACTGCGATAAGATCTAAAACGTGAGTAGAACTAATTATGGTCATTTTTCCCACTAAAAATATAAATAAAAGTCTTCTCTCTGCTTCTACAGGACTAACTCTATGGGACCGTGATGACTTGGAAAAAGACAAAAGATCAATCCAAAAACCAAACAGTGAATTTGAGATGGTTGCTTCTGAATCTATTGAGGACAAATCTTCAGCCTTGGATGTTGAAGCATCTTTAAAAGCAAGTTTTTTAAGCGGCCTAGTTAAAGTTGAAGGATCAGCCAAATACCTCAATGATCAGATGACGTCCAAAAATCAAGCCAGAGTAACATTGCAGTACAAAGTTACCACAAAGTTCCAAGAATTATCAATGAATCATCTTGGAAGAGGCAACGTAAAGCATCCATATGTTTTTGAGAACAAAATGGCAACACATGTGGTCACAGGCATTCTGTATGGAGCTCAAGCATTTTTTGTCTTTGACCAAGAAAAATCAGAGACAGAAAATCACCAAGACATTCAGGGCAACTTGAAAGTTTTGATTGAGAAGATACCAAAACTAACTATTGATGGTAAAGGTTCATTACATATGGAAGATAAGGATACTGAAAAAATCCAGAAATTCTCCTGTAAGTTTCATGGAGACTTCCTGCTTGAGAAAACTCCAACCACCTTCCAGGATGCAGTAGCAGTCTGCCAAAGCCTGCCCAAGTTGCTGGGGGCCAGTGGAGAAAACGCCGTACCAATCAAGGTCTGGATGCTGCCTCTGACCAACTTAGATTCTTCTGCAGCTAAACTTGTCCGTGAAATAAGTGTTAGGTTAGTTCAAGAAGTACAAAGTGTCCTGGAGGAGTTCAGTAACCTAGAAATAAGATGCAATGATACAATGAAAAACACAACAACACAGCAGTTTCCACAGATCAACAAAAAACTTAAACGTTTTAAGAGTATGTGCTCTGAGTTCAGGCTAGGATTTCAACAAACACTAGCAAAGAAACTCCCATCAATCCGAGGAGGAGGAGAAGAAGAGTCTGAGCTCGCAGATGTCTTGAAGAAGATTCATTCCTCACCTTTCAACAGCAAAAACCTCAATGACTGGATTGACTGCAAAGAGAGAGAAATACATGTTCTGAAATCCTACACCAGGATGATGAAGAACACCAAAATCATCCCATCTCAAAACATCCTTGATGAAGAACTTCTCACTGCAGAGCATGCTGTGTGTTTTGTCTTCAGCTCACTGGAAAGAGATGAGCTATACCTCTCTGCTTTGTCAAACTACCTCAAAGGCAGAACCAAGTCAGAGGATTCACACAGTTATGATATTGAGAAGGAACAATGGTATCTCTCAAACAACTTGGCAGATGGAATGAGAACAAAAGTAAAACTTTTCAATGATTTTGCAGAGTCCAACACTGGGACCAAGAGCAAAACATTCCTGGTAGTAGGTCTAACAGATGAGAAACATGAAGGTTCAACCATTTATCTTTATAAAGATGGCTTGCCAATCAATAAGAACTTTGAGCCTCCTTCAAAGCCTGAAAGTGTGACGGCTGCTGATATAAACCACAGCAGTGTGACTCTGAAGGTTTCTCCTCCCAGGTTTGGAGCAGAGAGCGTCACATCCTACTCTGTTGAGTTCCGTGTCAGTGGACAAGATGGATGGAGACAGAGTGAACAAAAATCTTCAGAAATTACAGTGACCCAACTGCAGCCAAACACAGAGTACGTGTTCAGATGCAGAGCTGTGACCTCAGCAGGTGTTGGACCGGCCAGTGTATTCAATGATCCAATTAAAACTTTACCCTGCAGCCCTCCTGGAGAACCTCAAGGTGAACCAAACTCTTCTGAGATATCAGTGAGTTGGAAGAAACCTGCTGAGCTCGGACCAGATGTTCAGATCCTGAGCTACATTGTGGAATATGCAAGCAGAGCAGATAGTTCAAAAGTAGATCATCTCATCTGGAACCAATCAAGGTCAAAAGGTGAAAAGGCCATCATTTCAGGACTTCAGTCAGGAACACAATATGCAGTCAGGGTCACATGTGACTGTGGTGGAGCCGGCAGGAGCAAGGAAAGCAAGATTGTTCAAATTCGTACAACAAAGCTGGAATTTGCACGATTTGCTGAATATCTAAAAACTATTAGCAAGAAAACAAACTCAAGTCTCCCATCAGTCTATGAACTCCCACTGAGAGAGGATGACCTGGACATAGATGGCTGCAGAAGGTACATATATGGTAAGGAAAATCTAAGACCCAACCGCACCATCATGCTCCTTGGAGCAACTGGATCAGGAAAGTCCACTCTCATCAATGGAATGATCAACTTTATTGTTGGTGTTGAGTGGAATGACAGCTTCAGATTTAAACTGATCAAAGAGGAATTATCAAGATCCCAAGCTCACAGTCAGACTTCAGAAGTCACTGTGTATCAAATATACCACCAGGATGGGTTTAAAATCCCGTACTCTCTGACTGTTATTGATACTCCAGGCTTTGGAGATACCAGGGGAGTAAAACGAGACCAGGAGATCACAGAGCAAATCCGAAGAATTTTTACCTCTGCTGATGGCGTCACAGAGATTGATGCCGTGTGCTTCGTTACTCAGGCCTCTCTAGCACGCTTAACAGCAACACAGAAATATGTGTTTGATTCAGTTCTCTCCATCTTTGGAAAAGACGTGGCAGAGAACATTATGATGCTGGTCACTTTTGCAGATGGCAAGCAGCCACCGGTTCTTGAGGCAATAAATGTCTCTGGGGTACCATGTCCCAAAAATGACTTAGGATTTCCAGTTCATTTCAAGTTCAACAACTCTGCACTGCTTGCACATAATATACATCAAGAAAGCAGCAGCACTCATGAGAATTCTGATGAAGAAGAGGAGAGCTTTGACGAAATGTTTTGGAAAATGGGGATCAAAAGCATGGAGAAGTTCTTCACTTCATTGGGGAAAATGACATCCAAAAGCCTGCTGATGACCAAGGAAGTTTTAAAAGAGCGAAAGCAACTTGAGACAGCCATCGAAGGTTTGCAACCACAAATCAAAGCTGGATTAGCGAAACTTGAAGAAATCAAGAGAACCAAAGAAAAGATCAAGGAGCACGAAGCCGTCATCAGTTCAAATGAAAACTTTGAGATTGAAGTGGACGTTATTAAGCCAATCAAAAAACAGCTCACAGAGAAGGGAGTGTACATTACCAACTGTTCAAGGTGCTCAATAACATGCCACTACCCATGTATGATAGCAAAAGACAACGAGAAGCATGGCTGTGCAGCAATGAATAACGGAGGAGTGTGCACCGTATGTCCTGGAAAATGCATTTGGAATGTGCATTTCAATCAAACATACAGGTGGGAGTACGTCCAAGTGAAAGAGAAGACGACAGTACAAGAACTAAAAAGCAAGTACGAAAATGCTGCAAAGCAAAAGCTGACTACTGAGCAACTGATTCAGAGGCAAGAGGAAGAGATTGCTCACCTGCAAGACATAATGCTTTCTCTCATGGATCAGTCAGCCAACTGCATCACTCGTCTTCAAGAGATTGCCCTCAGGCCAAACCCTCTGGCTGCTCCAGATTACATCGATATGATGATCGAAGGAGAGAAAGCAGAGGCCAAACAGGGGTACCAGGCCCGAATCAAGTCTTTGGAAGAAATGAAGGAGAAGGCCATACTCATGTCCAAAATGTCAGGACAGGACAAATTCACAAAAACAGATGAGCAACTTTCTGTTGACAGACAAAAGGAAAGCAAAGGCCTTAAGGAGAAATTTCTAAATTTATTTGGATATTCAAAATAATGTCAGCAGGTCTACAGATTTATTAGAACAATTTTTAGCAGAATATAGTTTCAAGTAGAATTGTAAAAGTGGGATACTTTTTGCGCTTTTTAAGTCACGATCTGATTATTATGTATGCGGTGTTGATTTATGACTCAATTTAAAAGATGTGAGAAAAAAAGTTTTAAGATAAAATTCTTTTTATCAATAATGCCTGAAATATACAAATCAAAATATTGATGTAATTCTAATATTTCTAACAAAAATTTTAAACAATCACTGTTACGCAGTTATTTTAGCCAATAATGTCATAGGTTTCTGACTGTTCCTGTAGTTCATGCAAGTCAGTATATTAAAGCTGTTGGTGTCTACAAATGGCTGGATTTGTTATGTTGATGCTTTTGTTAGCAAATTAGATTAAAAAGAAAACTATGAATTTTGGAATTAGTTCTTTTGTCTTAAGCAGTAATTACATTTTTCAGCAATACCTGATAAAATTTAGTTTGTACTGATTTTCAGTCAACCTACTTCAGAATGCTTAGTGTATGAGAAAGAGGTCTTTTATATAAAAGTTGATAAAATAAAATGTGTAAAATGCATGTATCAGCAATTCATTTCTAGCATAATGAGTGATATTTTTGCTGTTTTTTTTTTCATTTCACTTAGAATGAAATAAAGGCCTGCAATGAAATAAAATGATCCTAATGTTAGAAAACCTTAAAAATATGATTATGTGTGCTTGAGTTGAACTAAAATAAAAATGCTTCAATACATTATTTTTTTCTGATTGTCTTTAAGGTCCTCTGTTCACAATTTAAGGGTAGAAGGTGCAGTTTTTAATGTTAAGTAAAGCTGTTCACCTATAAAACAAATTCTATGCATTTATAAGATGCATAGATTTTGTCTCCCAAGGAAAAATTTGGTTTCCAAAATGAAAATTTCTCTTTCACTTGCATGTGCTAAAAAACAAAGAGCCACAACCGTAGCAAAAAAATATAAAAATACATAAAATATTGTTGATGCTGAAGAATCAGAAGCATTGGAAAACGCTGGACCAACCCAAAATGTGCCAGTAGAGCATTATATTTAGGGGTCCGAGCCTGCGGAAGTGAGGGGACAGGCAATGCAAAGCATGGCCGCTCGCCTGTCCCATCGAAGTAGGAAACCATATTGATTTCACTCCGTTTTTCCATTATTCTTATATGTTCTGAAGCTGTTGGAAAAATGTGTTTGATTATCCTAGTTTTAGTGATGTTTAACCTTAGCATATAGAAAATATTAGTGATCATGATTGTTTTGAGTAGGCATCAATTTAGGTTAGATTTGGATTTCATATAAATATAATCTGATCAGTAGAAAATTTTTTTAAGATATGAGCACCATTTGATTAAAATTAGTCTAATAGTTTTTCATATTAAATCACATTCTTAATAAGTGTGTAAGTTACATATTAATCCAAAAATGTTTTAGTTCGTTATAAAAAAAGTAGAAAGCTAATCAGAAAACGTTGAGTGTAACAGATGTTTTGTATTGAAACTGTTCATGTCTGTTTTATAAGAGTTTGAAGATATTTTATGAAACGTGTGCCAATTTTTATAATCAAAATCTGCTGTTTGATGCACTGGATCAGAAGCGAGATCAGGAGAGCTCTGTGCATTCAGAAACCAGTTTGTAGGCAGTTTGGAAGAACAAGAAACAGATAGCTCAGGGGTGTCAAACTCCAGTCCTCGAGGGCCGGTGTCCTGCAACTTTTAGAAGTGACTCTGCTGCACCACACCTGAATAGAATAATTAGGTCATTAGCAAGGCTCTGGAGAACTGAGGAGGTAATTAAGGCATTTGATTCAGGTGTTTTGTACCTGTGGCACATCTAAAAACTGCAGGACAGCGGCCCTTCAGGACTGGAGTTTGACACCCCTGAGAGCTGATAAACTTCAGCCCCACTTTCTTGAGTAAAATGTTTCCGTATGAAATTAACACATCAATTGTTGCTACCCAGGGAAAATGTGCAGGGAGAACAGCTTAGACAGTGATGAATTCATCCCTTGGCCTTTGTAACGCCAGCACGGTTGCTGGCATACAGGCAACATGTAATGATGTTTGCACGCAGGCAGAGACCACATCTAAACAGTATGCTAGAACGCTTCAGACAGTACAAACAAGCCTTGGCATAAAGGTAATTGAGCTAAAACAGCTAATCGGATCGACAAGGTGTGACTGCAAAGCGCTCTCCGGAAACGCGGCTTCGTATTTTGCATTTTTTCTAAGATAATTAATGTTTTTTTGTTGGCAACGAACATTAGCAAACTCCCAGCAAGCCGAGGAGGAGAGGAAGAGTCTGAACTTGAGAGCACTTAGCTCACATACTTTAGATCAACAATAGATTATTTTTCTTCTTTTGCGCCTTTTATTTTGTTTGTATTTCCTTTTAATTCCCGTAAAGCACATTGTATTGGCTTGTTGCTGAATGTGTGCTATATGAATAAAATTATCTTACCTTACCTTTGCATCTTATGATCAGGCTGAGCTGTTGTGATTTATGCACTTGTTTTTTTTTTGTTTTTTTATTAAATTCTGGTTGATTGTGAAGTTGAACAGTTTTTGTTGTCTTGGTTTCACTTTTACATACGGAATCAGCAGACCTGGGGAAACAAGTTAACAATGACCAACAGATATATTTTTCCGGTCCGGTTGGTTCGCCATTACCATTTTGTCTGTCTGGATCTGGAAGTCCCACAGGATCTTAGCTCGGTCATTCTCCACCACTTTTGGGGGTGTTCCCCACTTTGATCTCTGGGCTTCCAGTCCATATGTTGCACAGATGTTCCTGTACACTATGCCCGCCACTTGGTTATGTCGTTGCATGTACGCTTTCCCTGCCAGCATCTTGCACCCTGCTGTTGTGTGCTGGACTGTCTCAGGGGCCTCCTTGCACAATCTACACCTTGGGTCTTGTCTGGTGTGGTAAATCTGAGTTGTTTGGCAGTTAGTGTTAACTGGGGATGTCGAAGTAACCATTCCTTCCACATTCTTTGCTTGTAGCCTCTCTGACTAGTTACCATAGTCTTAAGTGTCAATACTGAACACAACATTTGCATGTGTAATTTCAGGGTTTTTTCTGGACTTTAAAATAAACAGTAAAATACACAGTAATGAGCTGAGAGGTGATCATCTGAGAGAGAAGAGATACTGCAGAAATTAATTTTACAGCAAACCGTTGATTTACTTAATTGTTTTGAAGAATCTTTACAATTGGCAGAGAATCTGAAATATTTAATACTATCTACAAAATTCATCAAACGTGTGAATATTTTATTTAGTCTGTGTTCATCCCTTTGATCCTTTTTCAGTTAATGATTTTATTGTGTGTTTAATACATAGACAAACCATTTCCATTTCTATCTTATTTTTCCATGTTAATGATAAGATGCTTAAGGGATTAAAATAACTAAGAAAATCGGGCATTGCTGGGCGTAACTGCCCACTAGATGGCAGCAAATATCTATTCTATTAGTTATGAGTTATTAGTGGTAGCTATAAGCCATCTTGACATGGTGCTGGTTTCAGGTAAATATTTACCTGATACTAATGAGGAATTTCACATTTAATCACTTTGTGGAGCTGGAACCAATTCTTTCTAGATACAACCTTAACTTCATCCCTACAGAGAGGTTCATCAGAATATTCCTATTTCATGATATAAAGCAGTGAAGCTCTGTACTGGAGATGTACTGGGCGCCCCCTTCAGGAGGTAACAGTTACTCCACATGCAGAACATGGGAGATAATAAGTCATCAACATAATGATTTATCTGTCATCAGGCCTGGTATCACATGATATTAAACATGATGAAGCATTAGGTTTTCTGCTTACAGTCCAGTTGTCTTGGTGCGATTGACTGTAGTTTCAGTGTACCGAGTCTCACAGCAGGTTTACCTGCAGTCCATCCGTCAGTCAGTGAGGAGTTCTTACCTGGTGGAGCTGTCCTCAGAGAGCCTCTCTTCACTCAGACCTCCTGTAGTTTCCACACAGACCCAGCAGAGCCTGAACCAACACAGAGTCAAATCAGCATCAGCGTTCAAACTGGATTAACAGCAGCTGACTGAACAGCATTTAGATTCTTAATAAACCAAACTCATCTGATGTTCTGTTCCTTCCAGGTCAATCTGTGTTGTGGAGCGTTCAAAGACGATTGAAGCAGTGAAGTTGGACAAGGACACTTTGTCCAGTTTGGACAGAGATTCAGACCTTGAACCATCTGAATTGAGCTGTTGAGTCGTCCAGCTGTTTTCCAGAGACAAAGTACATTATGGGAACTTCTACTTTCATTACTTGTGTTCAGTTTGGTTGGTTTTTAATTATATGCTGGTGTAAAAGGAGCTTTGCACTGATTGATGGTGGAGTGAACACTTTAAAATTATATTTGTTTCTTGTGGTTTAAAAATAATGTCCATTGGTTACTGGTGGGGATTGGGCTTTTTAAAATCAAGTTATGTATTGGTTGATGGTGTAAAATGAGTTTTGTATTGGTTATTTAAAATGTGTTTTGCTTGGGGCTGTAGTGTAGATATTTAGAATGTTTTTTTGTTTTTTTACTTTTTAGTGGTGTAAAATGAGTCATTCATCCAGCAGCCAGTCATGTTTTGAGTTAAAAAATTTTTAGTTTGAAAATATCACTTGATAATTATGTGCTATTGAAAGATTAATACCTGAACACCTACTATAAAGTCTTAAAAACTGCAAACATTTTAAAAAGACTTAAGTAATGGTTAACCTGGGGTACAATCCTGGTGGCCCACCAGGCTTATAATACAGTGGGGGAAATCCTGAATGAGTTTTGCATTAGTTATTGGTGTATAATCGTTTATAATGAGTTGGTTTTGTTGGTTTAAGATGAGTTTCATAGTGGTTGTGTTGTGGGCTTTGTAAAAATATGTTTTGTATTGGTAGGTGGTCAGATGTGGGTCATTATGTCCAGTAAATTGTTATTGTCTTCATTTGAGCGAATGACGTGTTTATTGGATAGAGAACTTCTTGGAGTCTCGTTAGTTTGGCAACATGAGCCTCACTTTCAAAATTCAGTTTTCTTTGTCTTTCTTCCTCTCTTTTATTTATGTTTTTTTCTTCATCAGCTTTTGTCTCACATTCAAAACTGCAAAAGAGGAAGAATAATGTTAGTTACAGCAAAGGTCAACAATGTGCTTGGCTAAGGAAACAGATGGTTAAAAACACTGAAAGGCAAAGGAAAACACTGAAAGGCAGAGCCCAATGGATCATATCTAGGAGGAGAACATGCTGTTATGTGCAGAAGTAGCTTAGCTGACGCCCCCTGCAGGCAGGGAGGTGCAACAGCTAAGAACACAGTGTGATCCTCCTGAAGAACTTCGATTATCCTCAACGTCTCTGCAAAGTCATTGGGTCTGGACCTTTTACTAAAGCAGGTGATAGAAAAAGCATAAAAATTAATATTTAGCAAGCCTGACTAAACTGTCCATTACATTTTCTTCCACAAATGATAAAACTATACAAAATGGATGAATATTAAATTCTTATGCTAATTGAGGGTAAATAAACTGGAGTTGAAGGTAGTTTTTCCATTGTACATATTCTAAATAGGCAAACTAAGGCCTGTAGAACTCAAGGTCACAACATGTGACCATCTTCATGAAAAGGTTAAACATTAGGCTTTAATGATGCGGAATTTATAATAGAAACAAACTAGACTTAATAGTGCACAACCTAAGCTATAGACTTTGCCAAAATGATAGAAGTCCAAGAAACTGTGACAACTTAGATTTACCGCTTTCTACCGAACAAAAGGAGGAACAACCGGTTACATTTATTTACGGATAAAAACTCCTTAGTTTACAAAAATGTGTTGCAAAGCAGTAAGACATAGCTGAGAAAAAAATAAGATTACAGGACAAAGTCCTGCCAATGTGTGTTGGGTTTCCTTTAGTTTCTAACTTTCTATAAATGAGTCAGGAGTAAAAATGGGCAACCTAAGCTATAGACTTTGTCAAAATGATTGGTTTTAAATGAACAAAGCAACTTTATTACATTCTAAAAATCAGATAATAGATCAGTGTGAACTTTACCTGCATGTTCATCAGGTGGACCCGCTGTGTGTGTGAAACACTCCTTTATGCAGAAGATGAAATTGAATGCAGCATTCTTCCAACAAAAAGTAGCTTTGTATTGTTGTATAACATGAATAACATCAGTTTGAACCATTAATAATTTTAGTAGATGATACTGATGAGTATGGATACCCGTTTCTGAATTATTAAGATTGAATTTCAAACCAAAAAAATGCTCTAATTTTGTTGAAATATAATTTGAAGACCTTTTTTTTAACCCAAAACATCAGTTTATTATTTATATTTGTCAGTATGTTAAATAATCATTTTATATTTAAACTATGCTTTATGAAAGTGACCTTTTAGAGTGAATGTTCTTCGTGCTGCTTTTTAACTCATCTGCCAAAGTGTTGGCTGCCATTTCCCTCCATTTTCCCTCTTTCCATTGCAGCATCAAAACTGATTTTCAGTCTTGATGCAGATTCCAACATGCCTGTTGCACCAAAACATTCGCAGATTAGTGACTGCAGCAGAAGCGGATTCACAAGCAAAACGGAAAAAACTTAAATGACTTTCAGCCACAGCAGAATCCTTCGGAGCACATTTAGCTCATCGACTCAGCAGATTATGAATTTCCAAAAACAACAAGAGCCAAACAGCACAGCAGCTAGCCGTCAACAGTTTAGCATTAACAGTTTAGCATCAACAGCATCAACAGTTTAGCATCAACAGTTTAGCATCAACAGATTAGCATCAACCGATTAGCATCAACAGTTTAGCTTTAACCGATTAGCATCAACAGATTAGCATCAACAGTTTAGCATCAACCGATTAGCATCAACAGTTTAGCATCAACAGATTAGCATCAACAGTTTAGCTTTAACAGATTAGCATCAACCGATTAGCATCAACAGATTAGCATCAACAGATTAGCATCAACAGATTAGCATCAACAGTTTAGCATCAACCGATTAGCATCAACAGTTTAGCTTTAACAGATTAGCATCAACAGATTAGCATCATCAGATTAGCATCAACAGCTAGCAACGACCAGCAGCAGCTCTTACCTTGAGACGTCTTCTCGGTCCGCCGCTCCAGGAGTTGCTTCACCTACCTTTAGATGAGTCCAGCAGATCCTCCCTTGATTGTAGCGATTCCTCTTTAACGTTCATCCTCAATCTGCTGCTGTTTTGACGCCATTTCTGTTTCTCAGGCGCCAGCAGCCGAGCGAAATGCCTCAGAGGTTGTGCCGTGTGTTTTCTCACACACGCTGCTTAGAAGATCCGGTGAAACCCAAAAAATGCCTTCAATAACTTAATCAGGGAAACTATTTAAAGAAAGGTGTCCGAAGTATAATTTACAGGTAAATAATCTCAACTATTTCAAAACATGCAGTGGTTTGATAGTCCAGCAGGTGGATTACGGCGCCAAATTACTTCTTCTTCTTGTGATTAATGGTGGGTGGGAGACCAACCACCATGGTACATTACCGCCACCAACTGGACTGGTTCGGTGGCGGGAAATCAACAGGAAAAAAGTAAAATAACTCGGGTATATTACTAATAATGCTGAGAGTAAGTAGGTAAACCAACATTAGCTGACTAAATTGTCTCTATTTTACCTTTTATTTTACCTGCAACACTTTCATTTATTTTCAATTGTAAATTTGTTGCCCATTTTCAGTATTTTCTTTAAATGTGTAATTTCTGATTTATGATGTGAGGCACATGCTGTATATTTCCAGCAGGTTGCAATTACCATATACAGACCCATTAAATAAGCTAATTTATTTCAGGAACTTTTCCGCTAAGCCTTAGGGGGAACAAACCTCCAAGTGAAAGAAGACGACAGTACAAGAACTGAAAAGCAAGTATGAAAATGCTGCAAAGCAAAAGCTGACTACTGAGCAACTGATTGAGAGGCAAGAGGAAGAGATTGCTCACCCGCAAGACATAATGCTTTCTCTCATGGATCAGTCAGCCAACTGCATCACTCGTCTTCAAGAGATTGCCCTCAGGCCAAACCCTCTGGCTGCTCCAGATTACATGCTGCTGTTTCATGACGCCATGAAACAGCATGGCGTTTCATGCTCTCCTTTCTCTCGAAGGAGAGAAAGCAGAGGCCAAACAGGGGTACCAGGCCCGAATCAAGTCTTTGGAGGAAATGAAGGAGAAGGCCATACTCATGTCCAAAATGTCACGACGGGAAGTTGCTGTTGACAGACAAAAGAAGAAGGAAAGCAAAGGCTATATGAAGAGATTTCTAAATCTCTTTGGATATTCAGAATGATGTCAGCAGGTCTATGGATATATTAGAACAGTTTTTAGCAAAAAATAGTTTCAAGTAGAATCTCTCCAAAAACAAATTGTTCTGTTGTCGTTTTGCACTTGTTAAATCATGCTCAAAATTGTAAGTATTTTGTGTTGGTTCTGACTCCATCATTAAATGAAGAGGGAGAAAAAAGTGAGTCTATATCATCTACAATGCCTGAAATGCACAAATGACAATATTGTTAATATAATTCTAATATTTCTAACATACTTTAAACCACTATTACCCAGATATTTTAACCAATAATGTCATTAATTTCTGACTCTGTACTTGATGCAAATCAATGTGTTAAAGCTGATGGGGTCTAATGGTGGCTGGATTTGTTATATCCAGGTTGATGCTTTTAATTTGAAGTTTATTTTTTAATCTGATTTGCTACAATATTTGTACAACATAAAATGTAGTACTGATCTCCTCTCAACCGGCATCTGGATGCTTATTGCAAGACCGAGAGGTCTTTAAAGTAAAAGTTGTTAAACTGTTGTATAAAATGTATACATCAGTAGTTAATTTTTGGCATAATTTGAGTCTCATTTTTTATTTAAAAAGAAATAAAGGTCTACAATGCAATACAATCTCAGTAAAATGAACCTGGTGTGAGAAAACCCTAAGAAAACGTGTTTTAGTTATAATAAATAATTACATTTTCCAACAATTTCTTTTGTCTGCTTGTGTTTAATGTCCTTTGATTACAGCTCAAGTGTAGAAAGTGCTGTTGTTAATGTTAAAGTCAACCTGTAAAATAAGATCTATGCATTTATAGCTATTTTTTATATAAATGCATGTAGATATTTACTTTATGGTCTCTGCATGGAAAATTTCTCTTGGACTTGCATGTGCTAGAAAAAAAAATGGCCATCATAGCTAAAAAAAAATATAAAATAAAGCCTACTGATGCTGAAGACTCAAACATTGGAAGACCCTGGCTCAATTTTAACCAAAATGTACTGTTAAAAATATTCTAGTTCCATATTCCTGCGGTTCACATAGAGCTGTGCAACCACAGCTCTATTGCCCCTTTTCCACCGGCCAACCCGGCTCGGCTCTGTTTCGGAGTGACCGCGTTTCCACCACCCTTCTCGGCTCTGTAGCAGGGTAGCGCCTCCTGGTGGCGGGGGGTGTAGCGCCCCGCCTCCAGGCTCTGAGCTGTGCTTCGTTACATGCGACCTAACGCGAGTTGTAGTTTTTCTGATACAAAAAAAGAAGAGAGAGCTGAGCTATTTTTCTTTATAGCCTGATTGCATTTTTCTGAGACTTCAAGAAAATGTGACAGTGGGAGGAAAGCTGCGATGTGGTGAGGAGGAGCTGATCTCCGCCCTGCAGCGGGAGGAAAGCAGGTGGCTCAGACGGTTCAGCTAAGCTAACGATGATTTTTGTATTAAACTACGATAAAACTTGTAATAGTGCCGAATATACCTGAGCTAATGTTAGTCAGGGTGTTGCAAATAATTTAAAAATGTCAGAATTAATTCATAATATATTCCAATGTGTTTTCATGTTGGTGAATTCAGACCATCGTGGTTCTTCCTGCAGCTTTTGGGTTGCAGGATCTCATCAGTGTCCGTCTTCCTGCCAGTCGGTGTTGACCTTCAGGATGTCCAGAGACCTTCACCTTCTGGAGCAGGAATCACATGAGCTCAATATGCTGATCAAACATTTCTGATTTTAAACAAATGTGTCTGAAGTTCTTACAGAGTTGAAGTGCATTAACAATCTGTTGTTTTTAACTTCTCAATACGTTTAATTACGATTCACCTGATGTCCAAGTTAAACTGAGAACAAATAAATCTTTATTCCTTCTAATCTGACTGGTTCCTCTTCCATGTTTTCACATTTTGGACACTAAGAATTAAAAGTTTAAACTCAGTCTTATAATTAAGGTTTCAGGTTTTGGACACATTTTCTCACTTTCTTACATTGAAGATTCTGCAGGCAGACAGAGAAACAGTGAGTGAATAGAATGATGATTATAAACTAGAAACTAACAAACATGATTTGTATTTTGGGTTCTTGTTAATAGCTGCCCTGATAATAATGTCAAAATGTTTGGTTTGCTGAATAATGTATTCAGTTTTGGATGCTTCATTGGTAATCTACAATGTTAATGAAATATTTATATAATGTTATTTTCACTCTGGCTAAAGCTCCTCACATTTTGGGAGGATTGTATTAGGACCTTGATATAAACTACAGTAAGTACAATAATGTGTGGAGTGAGCAGAAATAAAGAGACTTTGTTCACTGAGACATAACTTTTATTTTTCTTCTGTTTGTCTCATACTCCTTGTTGCTCTGCCATCAGCTGGTAGCTGCTTCCTGCTGAAGGAGATCCAGGTGTTGTGATGGTTCTCCATCATGTCAGCCATGTTGCTCTCCTTCTGCTCCCTGGTAATCAGATGTCATAGCTTATAGCACTTAAATGTAGATGAATAACAGTTACTAATGTGGACGTTACATACACATCAGGAATTATTTAAAACAGAAATGTTACTATATATATAATTTAAAAAAAAATTCCCTTCTCACCCTCCGTGGGTGGTCTGTTTCATCCTCTGAGCTCGGGTCCTCAACCAGAGGCCTGGGAGCTTGAGGGTTCTGCGCAGTATCTTGGCTGTGCCTAGAACTGCACATTTCTGGACTGAGATGTCTGATGTTGTTCCTGGGATCTGTTGTAGCCACTGCTCCAGTTTGGGGGTGACTGTCTGCCCCGAGGGCCCCGATGACCACAGGCACCACTGTGGTCTTCACCTTCCAGGTCTTTTCCAGTTCCTCCCTGAGGCCCTGGTATTTCTCCAATTTCTCATGCTCCTTTTTCCTGATGTTGTAGTCACTTGGTATTGCTACATCCACCACAACGGCTTTCCTCTGTTCTTTATCCACCACCACAACGTCCGGTTGGTTCGCCATTACCGTCTGTCTGGATCTGGAAGTCCCACAGGATCTTAGCTCGGTCATTCTCCACCACTTTTGGGGGTGTTCCCCACTTTGATCTCGGGGCTTCCAGTCCATATTCTGCACAGATGTTCCTGTACACTAT
This sequence comes from Poecilia reticulata, assembly GCF_904066995.2. Lineage (NCBI taxonomy): Eukaryota > Metazoa > Chordata > Actinopteri > Cyprinodontiformes > Poeciliidae > Poecilia > Poecilia reticulata. The sequence goes on from NC_088846.1 coordinate 31,353,607, forward strand.
GCTCGCCACTTGGTTATGTCGTTCCATGTACGCTTTCCCTGCCAGCATCTTGCACCCTGCTGTTATGTGCTGGACTGTCTCAGGGACCTCCTTGCACAACCTACACCTTGGGTCTTGTCTGGTGTGGTAGATCTGAGCCTCTCTGGTGTTTAGGGCCTGTTCCTGGGCGGCCAGGATGAGAGCCTCTGTGCTGTCCTTGAGTCCAGCTTTCTCCAGCCATTGGTAGGTTTTCCTGACATCAGCCACTTCAGTTATTTGTCGGTGGTACATCCCATGTAGGGGCTTGTCCTCCCATGATGGTACCTCCAGCACCTTGTCTTCTGTTCCCCATTGCCTGAGACATTCGCTGAGCACATCGTCCGTTGAGGCTTTGTCCTTGATGTATTTATGGATCTTGGATGTTTCCTCCTGGACAGTGGCTCTCACACTCACTAGTCCTCTGCCTCCTTCCTTACGGCTCGTGTTCAGTCTTAGGGTGCTGGATTTGGGGTGGAACCCTCCATGCATGGTTAGTAGCTTCCTAGTCTTAACATCCGTGGCCTTCATCTCTTCCATTGGCCAGCTAATTATTCCGGCAGGGTATCTGATTACTGGTAAGGCATAGCTGTTTATTGCACGGATCTTGTTCTTGCCATTGAGCTGGCTTCTCAGGACTTGCCTTATTCGTTGGATGTATTTGGCTGTGGCTCCTTTCCTTGTGACCTCATCGAGGTTGCCATTTGCTTGTGTTATTCCCAGGTACTTGTAGCTGTGCTCTATGTCTGCTATTGTTCCTTCTGGGAGTGAGACCCCTTCTGTGTGGGCGACCTTTCCTCTCTTTGTAACCATCCGACCACACTTCTCTAGTCCGAATGACATCCCAATGTCAGTGCTGTAGATCCTGGTGGTGTGGATCAGTGAGTCGATGTCTCGCTCGCTCTTGGCGTACAGCTTGATGTCATCCATGTAGATGAGGTGACTGATTGTGGCCCCATTCTTGAGTCGGTATCCGTAGCCAGTCTTGTTGATGATTTGGCTGAGAGGGTTCAGGCCTATGCAGAACAGCAGTGGGGACAGAGCATCTCCTTGGTATATGCCACATTTGATGGACACTTGTGCAAGTGGTTTGCAGTTGGCTTCAAGGGTGGTTTTCCACAGCCCCATCGAGTTTGCAATGAAGGCTCTTAGAGTCCTATTGATGTTGTACATCTCTAAGCATTCAATGATCCAAGTGTGTGGCATTGAGTCATAGGCTTTCTTGTAATCAATCCAAGCGGTACACAGGTTGGTGTGTCGGGTTTTGCAGTCTCGGGCGACTGTGTGGTCTACAAGGAGTTGGTGTTTGGCTCCTCTGCTATTTATGCCTATGCCCTTCTGTGCCTTGCTCATGTATTTATCCATGTGCCCGCTTATCTTAGCCGCTATGATGCCTGACATGAGCTTCCATGTTGTAGAGAGACAGGTTATTGGCCGATAGTTGGATGGGACTGAACCCTTTGAGGGTTCCTTCTGTATCAGGATTGTGCGCCCTTCAGTTAACCATTCAGGGTGAGTCCCATTTTGTAGCAGCTGGTTCAGTTGAGCTGCCAGTCGCTCATGGAAGTCAGTGCGTTTCTTAAGCCAGTAGGCATGGATCATGTCAGGTCCTGGTGCTGTCCAGTTTTTCATACCTGAGACTCTGTCTTGGACATCTGCCACAGTGATGGTTACCGGGGCTTGTTCCGGGAGGTTGCTGTGGTCCTCTCGTAGAGAGGTTAGCCACTGTGCATTGCTGTTGTGGGACGCCTCCCTTTCCCATATGCCTTTCCAGTATTGTTCAGTCTCCAGCCTGGGTGGGTCTGCTCTGTTGTTATTACCCTGCCATTGAGAGTACACTTTAGCTGGTTGGGTGGCGAAGAGCCGGTTAATCCTCCTGGCTTCGTTCTCTCTCGTGTATCTCTTTAGGCAGCTGGCCAAGGCTTGGAGCCTTTGTTTGGCAGTTTCGAGTGCTTCAGGTATGGGCATCTGGCTGTACTTCTTGGGTACTGATCTTTTCATTGCACCTCTTTGGAGCTCTGACAGTTGACTCACTTCCCTCCTTGTTATCTTGATCTTAGCCTCTAACCGTCTTTTCCATGGTGGGTATTGGGTCTCATGGTTGCTCTTATAACCAAGCATCTCAGGTCACTGATGCTGAGTTGTATATCAGCTCATTGGTTTCTGTTATGGTGTTGGTAGGGATCGTTCTCAATGCTGCATTCACATCTTCAATGAGACTTTCTGATGGTACTTCACTCAGCCGTTGTAATTGGCGTCGGGGTCGTCTGGTGTTCATTAGGGCCATGATTCTCTCTCTCAGGTCAGTTGCTGCCTCATTCAGGTCAGATGGTTCGTTCATTACTGGGGCTACATACCCAGTCTCTGGGCGGATAGCTGGAGTTAACTCCCCTCTGACCTGGCATCCTGGCTCCTTCCCGTAGCACTTGTGTCGTACCTCGTCAATCTCAAGTTGTGACAGCAGTTGCCGTTTGCGGATGTTGGAACACTGAGCTACTAGTTGTTTGGCAGCTAGTGTTGACTGGGGATGTCGAGCTAACCATTCCTCCCACAGCCTTTGCATGTAGCCCCTCTGACTAGGATTACTTGAGTAGTAGCATTCCAACAGATCCATGTTTTCACCTCTCGCCCATTTCCGTCTTGTTCCAGTAGCCCACTTTTCATCAGGGTGCTCTGGTTCCCCAGCACCTGACGCAGACCTTGTTTGACCGGGCGACGTCTGAGCCGGCATGTCGTGCTTATTTGTGTCTCTCATGGTATGAGGTAGGCTATATAGCTCCAAGGGCAGTTGCCTAAGGACCCACACTGACAGCTCAATGTCACCGTTGTAACCTTTTGCCCCAGCCCCCAGCCTGGCCTCGAACCCGTATATACCGAACATATATATATATATATATATATATATATATATATATATATATATATATATATATATATGCTTCTCTATTGATATATATAAATCTATATATAGGTATGTATGTATATCTATATATAGATGTCTATCTCTCTCTCTCTCTCTCTCTATATATATATAAAAAAAAAAAAAAATTCCCTTCTCACCCTCCTCGGGTGGTCTGTTTCATCCTCTGAGCTCGGGTCCTCTACCAGAGGCCTGGGAGCTTGAGGGTTCTGCGCAGTATCTTGGCTGTGCCTAGAACTGCACATTTCTGGACTGAGATGTCTGATGTTGTTCCTGGGATCTGTTGTAGCCACTGCTCCAGTTTGGGGGTGACTGCCCCGAGGGCCCCGATTACCACAGGCACCACTGTGGTCTTCACCTTCCAGGTCTTTTCCAGTTCCTCCCTGAGGCCCTGGTATTTCTCCAATTTCTCATGCTCCTTTTTCCTGATGTTGTAGTCACTTGGTATTGCTACATCCACCACAACGGCTTTCCTCTGTTCTTTATCCACCACCACAATGTCTGGTTGGTTCGCCATTACCATCTTGTCTGTCTGGATCTGGAAGTCCCACAGGATCTTAGCTCGGTCATTCTCCACCACTTTTGGGGGTGTTCCCCACTTTGATCTCGGGGCTTCCAGTCCATATTCTGCACAGATGTTCCTGTACACTATGCCTGCCACTTGGTTATGTCGTTCCATGTACGATTTCCCTGCCAGCATCTTGCACCCTGCTATTATGTGCTGGACTGTCTCAGGGGCCTCCTTGCACAACCTACACCTTGGGTCTTCTCTGGTGTGGTAGATCTGAGCCTCTATTGCTCTGGTGTTTAGGGCCTGTTCCTGGGCGGCCAGGATGAGAGCCTCTGTGCTGTCCTTGAGTCCAGCTTTCTCCAGCCATTGGTAGGTTTTCCTGACATCAGCCACTTCAGTTATTTGTCGGTGGTACATCCCATGTAGGGGCTTGTCCTCCCATGATGGTACTTCCAGCACCTTGTCTTCTGTTCCCCATTGCCTGAGACATTCGCTGAGCACATCGTCCGTTGAGGCTTTGTCCTTGATGTATTTATGGATCTTGGATGTTTCATCCTGGACAGTGGCTCTCACACTCACTAGTCCTCTGCCTCCTTCCTTACGGCTCGTGTACAGTCTCAGGGTGCTGGATTTGGGGTGGAATCCTCCATGCATGGTTAGTAGCTTCCTAGTCTTAACATCCGTGGCCTTCATCTCTTCCATTGGCCAGCTAATTATTCCGGCAGGGTATCTGATTACTGGTAAGGCATAGCTGTTTATTGCACGGATCTTGTTCTTGCCATTGAGCTGGCTTCTCAGGACTTGCCTTATTCGTTGGAGGTATTTGGCTGTGGCTCCTTTCCTTGTGACCTCATTGAGGTTGCCATTTGCTTGTGGTATTCCCAGGTACTTGTAGCTGTGCTCTATGTCTGCTATTGTTCCTTCTGGGAGTGAGACCCCTTCTGTGTGGGCGACCTTCCCTCTCTTTGTAACCATCCGACCACACTTCTCTAGTCCGAATGACATCCCAATGTCAGTGCTGTAGATCCTGGTGGTGTGGATCAGTGAGTCGATGTCTCGCTCGCTCTTGGCGTACAGCTTGATGTCATCCATGTAGAGGAGGTGACTGATCGTGGCCCCATTCTTGAGTCGGTATCCGTAGCCAGTCTTGTTGATGATTTGGCTGAGAGGGTTCAGGCCTATGCAGAACAGCAGTGGGGACAGAGCATCTCCTTGGTATATGCCACATTTGATGGACACTTGTGCAAGTGGTTTGCAGTTGGCTTCAAGGGTGGTTTTCCACAGCCCCATCGAGTTTGCAATGAAGGCTCTTAGAGTCCTATTGATGTTGTACATCTCTAAGCATTCAATGATCCAAGTGTGTGGCATTGAGTCATAGGCTTTCTTGTAATCAATCCAAGCGGTACACAGGTTGGTGTGTCGGGTTTTGCAGTCTCGGGCGACTGTGTGGTCTACAAGGAGTTGGTGTTTGGCTCCTCTGCTATTTATGCCTATGCCCTTCTGTGCCTTGCTCATGTATTTATCCATGTGCCCGCTTATCTTAGCCGCTATGATGCCTGACATGAGCTTCCATGTTGTAGAGAGACAGGTTATTGGCCGATAGTTGGATGGGACTGAACCCTTCGAGGGATCCTTCTGTATCAGGATTGTGCGCCCTTCAGTTAACCATTCAGGGTGAGTCCCATTTTGTAGCAGCTGGTTCAGTTGAGTTGCCAGTCGCTCATGGAGGGCAGTGAGTTTCTTAAGCCAGTAGGCATGGATCATGTCAGGTCCTGGTGCTGTCCAGTTTTTCATACCCGAGACTCTGTCTTTGACATCTGCCACAGTGATGGTTACCGGGGCTTGTTCCGGGAGGTTGCTGTGGTCCTCTCGTAGAGAGGTTAGCCACTGTGCATTGCTGTTGTGGGATGCCTCCCTTTCCCATATGCCTTTCCAGTATTGTTCAGTCTCCAGCCTGGGTGGGTCTGCTCTGTTGTTATTACCCTGCCATTGAGAGTACACTTTAGCTGGTTGGGTGGCGAAGAGCCGGTTAATCCTCCTGGCTTCATTCTCTCTCGTGTATCTCTTTAGGCGGCTGGCCAAGGCTTGGAGCCTTTGTTTGGCAGTTTCGAGTGCTTCAGGTATGGGCATCTGGCTGTACTTCTTGGGTACTGATCTTTTCATTGCACCCCTTTGGAGCTCTGACAGTTGACTCACTTCCCTCCTTGTTATCTTGATCTTAGCCTCTAACCGTCTTTTCCATGGTGGGTATTGGGTCTCATGGTTGCTCTTATAACCAAGCATCTCAAGGATCACTGATGCTGAGTTGTATATCAGCTCATTGGTTTCTGTTATGGTGTTGGTAGGGATCGTTCTCAATGCTGCATTCACATCTTCAATGAGACTTTCTGATGGTACTTCACTGAGCCGTTGTAATTGGCGTCGGGGTCGTCTGGTGTTCATTTGGGCCATGATTCTCTCTCTCAGGTCAGTTGCTGCCTCATTCAGCTCAGATGGTTCGTTCATTACTGGGGCTACATACCCAGTCTCTGGGTGGGGAATTGTAGTTGACTCCCTTCTGACCTGGCATCCTGGCTCCTTCCCGTAGCACTTGTGTCGTACTTCGTCAATCTCAAGTTGTGACAGCAGTTGCCGTTTGCGGATGTTGGAACACTGAGCTACTAGTTGTTTGGCAGTTAGTGTTGACTGGGGATGTCGAGCTAACCATTCCTCCCACAGTCTTTGCATGTAGCCCCTCTGACTAGGATTACTTGAGTAGTAGCATTCCAACAGATCCATGTTTTCACCTCTCGCCCATTTCCGTCTTGTTCCAGTAGCCCACTTTTCATCAGGGTGCTCTGGTTCCCCAGCACCTGACGCAGACCTTGTTTGACCGGGCGACGTCTGAGCCGGCATGTCGTGCTTATTTGTGTCTCTCATGGTATGAGGTAGGCTATATAGCTCCAAGGGTCTTGCCTAAGGACCCACACTGACAGCTCAATGTCACCGTTGTAACTTTTTTTTTGCCCCAGCCCCCAGCCTGGCCTCGAACCCGGGTGGAAGACTGGTGACTTACCTATTGAGCTATACAGTCAGCTATACAGCATATATATATATATGCATATATATATATATATATATATATATATATATATATATATATATATATATATATATATATATATATATATATATATATATATATATATATATGCTTATCTATAAATATATATAAATCTATATATAGGTATGTATGTATATCTATATATAGATGTCTATCTCTATACATATATATATGTGCTTCTCTCTATAAATATATATAAATCTATATATAGGTATGTATATCTATATATTGATATCGATCTATCACCAGAAGTGGCTCTTTTGCTCACTTTTTTATGTTTCGTTCTTCTTAATTGCCCTGTAAGCAGCAATTTCTTCACATATATATACATTTATTATTATTGATACTTTATATTGAAAGTGAAATCAAAAGGGGTTTTCATAAACACCAGTAAGGAGTGAACGTGTTATATAACATCTTTATTGTGCGCCAGAATCTGACCTATAAAACTGACAGCCACTCGAGTAAAAAGTGGCACAAAAAGTGGGTATGCACTGTATTCAATGCATAAGGGCCCTGAACAAGAGGTATTGCCAGAATTAATAATAAAATAATAAGGACTTTGTGGCATTCTCATTTAGTGAATTAAAGTAGTTGTGCTACCACTCCTACGCCACTAGAGGCAGTAGCAGGCCCAAAGAGGTACATCTAAGGAGCAGATTTAGAAGTACACAGAACGCTATGGAACTTGTTAAAAACTGTGAGCTGTGTTGAAGTAAATAAGACAGAAGTTCAAATACATGCTGAGAGTGAAACTCCTTAAAGATGAAGCTATATCCCAGATTTCAAAAGAAAATAAAAACGGTGGGTAACTATGGCAACCAGTGACAGTTTAATAGCCCGCCTACTCTTTCTGCAGTCGGGTGGCACACGCATCCGTCGTGTTAATAAAAAAACTCTGCCAGATAAGCCCACTCTGAATATCAAACACAACTGTGACATCACAATGTGACATCACAATATAACTCCAAAGGCAGAATTCTGACATCACCAGGGTTTATATAAGCTCGTCACATCCATCTACCTTCATCGCGACCTCTTAGCAGCCGTTGTCGATAGTTTTTCGTGAGAAGTTACTTAGCAGTACATAGTAGGATTTTCAACTTTGAAATCTACTGAGTTTCTAGACAAGTCATCTATCTAAGAACCACAAGCAACAGTTAAAATGGAATCCAACCAGCGTACAATTGAAGAAGTTGCATCCGATAACATCGTCGAGAGAAAAGTACAGACACCCAAGCCACCCAAGCGCAAGAAGAAGAAGATGCCATTTGCAGTCTGGTGGGCACTGCATGGATCTGAGGAGGAGCTGAAGATGTCAACTGAAAACATGGGACATCAGGACTCCTCATTGGTGACTGATAATGGATCGAGTGCCAACGCACTGCAAAAGGTGGATCAAAAAGGGGATGGACAACCACCTCAGAGAGAGTCCAACGAGAGCAACACGGTAAATGCGAACACTGGCCAGGATTCACTGGCCAGTGTAGACGAGTCCATCGCTGGAGTGCAGGAGAAAGTCGACACCACAGAGCAAGAACAGGCCGTCGCTGAACTAAGAACTTCAGGTGAAAGTACTGGAACGGAAGACGATTCCTCTACAGTTACCGAACAGGAATCGATCTCCGAGACACCAGAGACACCAGAGAAGGAAGAGTCCTCTAAGTCCAGCACTGGAAACGTTATCGATCAGAACTCTTCTCTCCCTGAAGAAGGTGATCAGGAGGATTCCCTTAAGACGGAGATTTGCAAAGAGGAAATTGTTAGTTTAACATCAGAGTCGGTGACCGAAAAGAAATGCATCACAGAAACACCAAAGAAAGTCGACCAGAAAGCGGAAAAACGATCAAAGACTGGGCGCAATAAGAAGACACCGCTATTGTGGAAAACTTTCCCCGAGACAGATGCCTGCATAGATCTTGCATTTTTTTGTGAAAACAGTGACATCAACGGTTCTCAGTCTGAAAATCAAAGTCACCAGGCAGGTTTGCCCAGAAGCGACAAAAAGTCATTGTGGAAAATGCTCCCAAATTCTGAACCTTGCATAGATGTCAGTTTTTTTGCTCAGAATATTGAGACCCACACTGTGATTCCTGCAACAGAGCCGGTCAGCAAAGAGGAACTTGTTAGTTTTACATCAGAGTCGGTGACCGAAGAGAAATCCGTCACAGAAACACCAAAGAAAGTCGACCAAAAAGCGGAAAAACGGTCAAAGACTAGGCGCAATAAGAAGACACCACTATTGTGGAAATGTTTCCCTGAGACTGATGCCTGCATAGATCTTGCATTTTTTTGTGAAAACAGTGACATCAACGGTTCTCAGTCTGAAAATCAAAGTCACCAGGCAGGTTTGCCCAGAAGCGACAAAAAGTCATTGTGGAAAATGCTCCCAAATTCTGAACCTTGCATAGATGTCAGTTTTTTTGCTCAGAATATTGAGACCCAAACTGTGATTCCTGCAACAGAGCCGGTCAGCAAAGAGGAAATTGTTAGTTTTACATCAGAGTCGGTGACCGAAGAGAAATGCATCACAGAAACACCAAAGAAAGTCGACCAGAAAGGGGAAAAACGGTCAAAGACTAGGCGCAATAAGAAGACACCACTATTGTGGAAATGTTTCCCTGAGACTGATGCCTGCATAGATCTTGCATTTTTTTGTGAAAACAGTGACATCAACGGTTCTCAGTCTGAAAATCAAAGTCACCAGGCAGGTTTGCCCAGAAGCGACAAAAAGTCATTGTGGAAAATGCTCCCAAATTCTGAACCTTGCATAGATGTCAGTTTTTTTGCTCAGAATATTGAGACCCAAACTGTGATTCCTGCAACAGAGCCGGTCAGCAAAGAGGAAATTGTTAGTTTTACATCAGAGTCGGTGACCGAAAAGAAATGCATCACAGAAACACCAAAGAAAGTCGACCAGAAAGGGGAAAAACGGTCAAAGACTAGGCGCAATAAGAAGACACCACTATTGTGGAAATGTTTCCCTGAGACTGATGCCTGCATAGATCTTGCATTTTTTTGTGAAAACAGTGACATCAACGGTTCTCAGTCTGAAAATCAAAGTCACCAGGCAGGTTTGCCCAGAAGCGACAAAAAGTCATTGTGGAAAATGCTCCCAAATTCTGAACCTTGCATAGATGTCAGTTTTTTTGCTCAGAATATTGAGACCCAAACTGTGATTCCTGCAACAGAGCCGGTCAGCAAAGAGGAAATTGTTAGTTTTACATCAGAGTCGGTGACCGAAGAGAAATGCATCACAGAAACACCAAAGAAAGTCGACCAGAAAGGGGAAAAACGGTCAAAGACTAGGCGCAATAAGAAGACACCACTATTGTGGAAATCTTTCCCTGAGACTGATGCCTGCATAGATCTTGCATTTTTTTGTGAAAACAGTGACATCAACGGTTCTCAGTCTGAAAATCAAAGTCACCAGGCAGGTTTGCCCAGAAGCGACAAAAAGTCATTGTGGAAAATGCTCCCAAATTCTGAACCTTGCATAGATGTCAGTTTTTTTGCTCAGAATATTGAGACCCACACTGTGATTCCTGCAACAGAGCCGGTCAGCAAAGAGGAACTTGTTAGTTTTACATCAGAGTCGGTGACCGAAGAGAAATCCGTCACAGAAACACCAAAGAAAGTCGACCAGAAAGCGGAAAAACGGTCAAAGACTAAGCATAACAAGATGAAAATGATTCCCTTTCACATTTGGTTGGAGAAACAGGCCGCCACTGAACTAAGAACTTCAGCAGAAAGTATTGAAACGGAAGACGATTCCTCTACAGTTACCGAACAGGAATCGATCTCCGAGACACCAGAGAAGGAAGAGTCCTCTAAGTCCAGCACTGAAAACGTTATTGATCAGGACTCTTCTCTCCCTGAAGAAGGTGATCAGGAGGATTCCCTTAAAACAGAGATTTGCAAAGAAGAAATTGTTAGTTTTACATCAGAGCCGGTGACTGAAGAGAAATCCGTCACAGAAACACCAAAGAAAGTCGACCAGAAAGGGGAAAAACCGTCAAAGACTAAGCGCAACAAGACGAAAATGATTCCCTTTCACATTTGGTTGGAGAAACAGGCCGCCACTGAACTAAGAACTTCAGCTGAAAGTATTGGCACGGAAGACGATTCCTCTACAGTTACCGAACAGGAATCGATCTCCGAGACACCAGAGACTGAAGAGTCCTCTAAGTCCAGCACTGAAAACGTTATTGATCAGGACTCTTCTCTGGCTGAAGAAGGTGATCAGGAGGATTCCCTTAAAACGGAGATTTGCAAAGAAGAAATTGTTTGTTTTACATCAGAGCCGGTGACGGGAGAACTGGAGAGCCTCTGTGAGGAAAACATTTCTGGTGACAAAATTGAAAAAGAAATTTCAGTACCGGAAATAGTTGGAGAGCAGACAGAGAGCATCGACAACAAAATTCACACCAATGAAACAGCCATCATTGAAGTAAAGCAGGTGATAGAAGAAGAAACTGTCTCAATAGCACAACAGAATGGAGACCATCAGGTTGACAAAAAACGTTCAAAGAAATCTAATCGTAAGATGAAGAAAAAGGCAGCAACTAGAGAGGCATCTGACCTAGAGAGCCTCTGTAAGGAAAACCTGTCTGGTGACACTGAAAAAGAAGTTTCAGTGCTGAAAATAGTTGGAGACCAGGCAGAGAGTATCGAAAACGAGATTCTTACAAATGAATCTGCCATCGGTCAAGTACAGCAGGTGATAGATGAAGAAAGGGTCTCCATGACACAGCAAAATGGAGAAAAACAGGATGAGAAAAAACGTTCAAAGAAATCTAAACGCAGGATCAGAAAGGCAGCAAGGAGAGATGCATCTGAGCTGAAAGCTGTCAATGATAACATTTCTGGTGACACTGAAAGAGACATTTCAGTACCGGAAATAGTTGGAGACCAAAGAGAGATCATCGAAAACGAGATTCTCACAAATGAAACTGCCATCGGTGAAATTCTGCAGGTGATAGATGAAGAAACGGTCTCCATGGCACAACAGAATGGAGACCATCAGGACGAGAAAAGCTGTTCAGAGGAATCTAATCGTACGATCGAGAGAAAGGCAGCAACGAGAAAGGCATCTGAGCAACGAGAGAGGCATCTATATATATATATATATATGGAAAACATTTCTGGAGCGAACATAGAGAAAGAAGTTTCTACTGTACAAACAACTGAGGATCAAACAGCCTTGGTTGAAACTGAGATTCTTACAATAGAAACAGAAATCTCTAAAGAACAGCAGGTCGCTGAAGAAAATACTGAACCGGAAACTTCTGTAAACCCGATTGATTCAGATCAACACTTGGTCCCAATCAGTGATCCAACAAATCCTGATCCAGAAGAACGACCTGACATCCCCCAGATTGCTCCTGAACCAGCTGAGACAACAGTTGGGACAGTGTCAGAAGACGTAGCATGTAAAGTTGAGGCAGTTTCCACAGAGGAGGAGTGTGGTCCAATGGAAAAACAGACAACATCGCTTCCACAAACAAATGTAACATTGAACAAAGATAAAGTCCAAACACCACCTCAGGAATTAGAGCCGCAAGCAGCTGGTGAATCAGCTGAGGAGAAGAATATTTCTGAAGGAGAAGAGAACCCCAAGAAAAAGAAATCGCTGTGGAAGCGAATCAAAAAGGCTCTGACTCCACCTCCTCTACGCCTGTTCAGAAACAGATGCAAAGTCCATCCAGCTTAGACATCAACTGATGTCTAAAGTAGATTTAAAAGGGGGCGGGGCCACGTGTGTTGTGGTGATTGGCGGTAATGTGACAAAAAGCTACTGTGATTTTTAATTGGACATTTTAATATTGAAAAGACAGGACTGCACGGTGGGACACGTCTCGCCGTGCAGGTGTGGGTTCCCTCCGGGGACTCCGGCTTCCCCCACGTTCAACCACATCAGTAGTCATCTTCATCCATTGTGAGATGTTTCATTCTAATTCAAATCAGAAAACCACATTAATTAATTAGAGGGAGATTTAGAGAAAGAAAATGTAAACAACGTGGAACAAAGAGAGAATTTTAGAGTCTGAACCGATACAAACTGGGAAAGATTTAGAAAACTGTCTTTCTGGGGAATCAATCAATCAATCAATCAATCAATCAATCAATCAATCAATCAATCAATCAAATTTTATTTGTATAGCACATTTCAGCAGCAAGACATTTCAAAGTGTTTTACATCATTAAAAATAAAAACAGTCATGTGGCATTGAATAAACAACCCAGAACAACAAAAAAACATATATTTATGTATACAAATACATATATATAGATATGTATTTATATACAAATATATATGTAAATGTGTATATATATCTGCTTCTCTCTATAAATATATATAAATCTATATATAGATATGTATATCTATATATAGATGTCTATCTCTCTCTCTCTCTCTCTCTATATATATATATATATATATATATATATATATATATATATATATATATATATATATATATATATATATATATATATATATATATATATATATATATATATATATATATATATATATATATATATATATATATATATATATATATATATATATATATATATATATATATATATATATATATATATATATATATATATATATATATATATATATATATATATATATATATATGTGCTTCTCTCTATAAATATATATAAATCTATATATAGGTATGTATGTATATCTATATATAGATGTCTATCTCTCTCTCTATATATAAAAAAAATTCCCTTCTCACCCTCCGCGGGTGGTCTGTTTCATCCTCTGAGCTCGGGTCCTCTACCAGAGGCCTGGGAGCTTGAGGGTTCTGCGCAGTATCTTGGCTGTGCCTAGAACTGCACATTTCTGGACTGACTTGTCTGATGTTGTTCCTGGGATCTGTTTGAGCCACTGCTCCAGTATGGGGGTGACTGTCTGCCCCGAGGGCCCCGATGACCACAGGCACCACTGTGGTCTTCACCTTCCAGGTCTTTTCCAGTTCCTCCCTGAGGCCCTGGTATTTCTCCAATTTCTCCTTCTTCCTGATGTTGTAGTCACTTGGTATTGCTACATCCACCACAACAGCTTTCCCCTGTTCTTTATCCACCACCACAATGTCCGGTTGGTTCGCCATTACCATCTTGTCTGTCTGGATCTGGAAGTCCCACAAGATCTTAGCTCGGTCATTCTCCACCACTTTTGGGGGTGTTCCCCACTTTGATCTCGGGGCTTCCAGTCCATATTCTGCACAGATGTTCCTGTACACTATGCCCGCCACTTGGTTATGTCGTTCCATGTATGCTTTCCCTGCCAGCATCTTGCACCCTGCTGTTATGTGCTGGACTGTCTCAGGGGCCTCCTTGCACAACCTACACCTTGGGTCTTGTCTGGTGTGGTAGATCTGAGCCTCTCTGGTGTTTAGGGCCTGTTCCTGGGCGGCCAGGATGAGAGCCTCTGTGCTGTCCATGAGTCCAGCTTTCTCCAGCCATTGGTAGGTTTTCCTGACATCAGCCACTTCAGTTATTTGTCGGTGGTACATCCCATGTAGGGGCTTGTCCTCCCATGATGGTACTTCCAGCACCTTGTCTTCTGTTCCCCATTGCCTGAGACATTCGCTGAGCACATCGTCCGTTGAGGCTTTGTCCTTGATGTATTTATGGATCTTGGATGTTTCATCCTGGACAGTGACTCTCACACTCACTAGTCCTCTGCCTCCTTCCTTACGGCTCGTGTTCAGTCTCAGGGTGCTGGATTTGGGGTGGAACCCTCCATGCATGGTTAGTAGCTTCCTAGTCTTAACATCCGTGGCCTTCATCTCTTCCATTGGCCAGCTAATATATATATATAATACAACCCTTTTTTTTTACCATCCAGCCAGAATTAACTGGAATAGTTGTGTAAATTAAAGACAAAATGTAATTACTTGTAAGTTTTAGACCTATGCAGGCATACAGCCATGGATAAAATACCACTATCGTTTTCTTCAGGTTTATTGTTCATTCTACAATTAATAATTCATAACAATTTGATTAGAGAACTGATATCTAGCCATTTTACAATAGGAGGTCATATAACATGTTTTATTATCTCACAATGGGGGAAACTCAGATGCAACAGCAAAATGAGAAACAATCCGTAGATTCACACAAAGATAAACAAATGACGGTAACATGCTGTACAATATTGAGTTATTTATAACTAATGTGCAACTAAGTGTCTGAGTGTCTTCAGAAAATGCGCATGTTGTGTTTGAGTAATAAAAATACAGCAGGCTTTGTGTTTTAAATGTCTTCCATGGCTGCATGTATGCAACCTTAAATGTTGTAACAACCAGACAGATATATCTACAAACTGCTCACCTGGCTGGGAGCAGCAGCGGCGTTAGCTGCGTCTGAGTCGGTGTTCACCGAGGGGCTCCGAAGCCGCTAACGAGGCTAATGAAGCTAACGAGGCTAATGAAGCTAACGAGGCTTTCCATTCTCTCCACTACGTGACAAAAGCGACTCATTCTTCACGGCTCCATCGAGCTGCCGCTGAATATTGAATGTTGCAGCGAGTTTCAAACGTTGCGCCTTCATTTTTCTTCTCTCTTCGCCTCGCTCTTCTGACCACGCCCTCGGCCAATCAGTGAACAGCTTGCGTCACCTACCAAACCCGGCCCTGCTGACCCTGCTCTGAAGCAGGACCCAAAAAAGCAGCGCCAGCCCCGTTGAAAAGGCCGGTGGGAACACAAGGACAGCGAGCAGAGCCGAACCGGGCGGGCCGGTTGAAAAGGGGCATATGTGGTGGCTAACATGGTGGGTTTTAGACTCTTACTTTGAAATGGAGTTCTCCAAACAAACATATGTCTTTGTAACCCGGGTGTAAATTTCTAGCTGTCACCTACTAATTTTCTCCGGTTTCTCAACCTCTTTATTAAATCACGTGATAATCCTGATAATGGGGTCGCTCTCATGAGACTATTAAGCAACCAATCACAGCTCGGTTTCCAAGGTCACATGTAGTATTGCAGCCTATCGGCTGGCTATATTAATTGGAGCAGGAAGTTTGAACACTAGATGGGTTGAGGGGAGCAGAGCTACAGGTTTGTCGAGCGTCTTCTTTATATTCTTCACCTTATTTTATTTTATACAAAAATCGTCTAACTATAATGACACTATAGGAGCCGACTACCACCAGACCAGCCAAGAGAGATGTCGGTTATATGTAGAACAAACGGCGGATCTGGTGAGCGTTGTTTTGACGTAGCGATTAGAAATATGCTTGGCTGTGTGGGACTGAATTAATCCACATTGGGTTGAATAATGAAGTTTTAATCTTCCTAAATTGTATATTGATTGGATTGATAATGAACTTGATATTTATTGAATATAGATTTGTGTACACATTAGAACGATTGAATTGGATTTCAATGTTTATTGGTCCTGTTTATTTATACAGGCCAGAAGATGGCGAGCTAAATGTCCAGGCCTAGAGCCATAAGAACAGATTACACTTGTATGTGTGAAGATTTCCGCTCTCCTGCCAGGATGGTAGGAGGCTCCTTGTAGCCTGAGAACACTTTCTGTCTCATCCTGACTCCTGATTTCTTGGACCTATACCACATCAAGCACCTTACCCAAAGCCAGCTTGTATTGGGATTTGTTTACCCCAGCTTGGGGTCAAAGGACTGAAGGGTGTGGGTGGTTTAGTCAACGGTGGGATTAATTTACTTTGGTTATTTATTTTTGTTTTTCTTTCCTAGTATTGCGCATTTGTTTTTTTGTATGGCCTTTTAGATGTCTGTTTTTCTTGTTGAATTTGTATGTATTGTTGTCTTTCACCGTGAATATAACTCACTGGCACACTGCAAATCCTCAGACTCTGTGTCTCTTTCATGAGCCGAATGCTAGTCTTCTGAGAAACCAGCCCAATTGATCCATTTACTTAAATTTGCAGTATATTATATTCTTGAAATATACTACATTCATTTCTGGCGAGCTAGCCAGGAGGGAGAAGTAGACAGTTGAAGAATTGCAGTTTTTTTTTTTTTTTTTTGCCAGTGTGGACGTTTTGATGAAATTTGGGGTTAAAATACCTAACGCAGTGTTGATTAAATATGCAACAAACACAGAAGCTGATAATGAAGTTGCTGACTTTTTGACTGGTTATGGACCAATGGAAAAGTTTTGAATTTGTAACTGGTTCTGACTCGGATTTTTATGACTGTATAATTTTTGAGTTTGTGTCAGGGAGTGCATTAGAGAGGTTGCGTAAAATCTTTCCCTAATCATATAGTTGTCAAACTGGAAACATTACTTATGAATTTAAGAACTTTCAGTGGTTTGCTCTGAGTTAGAAACCAAAGAAAAAACTCAAGCGTACTTGAGTGAAATGAAAAATTTGGCCAAGCTCACAGGTCAGAATTACACCGATGTTCTTAAGAGTGGATTGTCTCTACTGGGCTGGTCTATCACTGGACTCGGTCCAGCTTCCTTGAAGTCTTTGCCAGATGAAGAGGAGCCAGTCATGGCTACTCCCAGTATAACACCGCAGATGGCAACGAAGGATGCTACTTTTCTTAAATCAGAAGAAGCCACTGCAGACGACGGGGAGCTGCCACAAGTCCATCCTGATCTCGTAACTGGGAACACATCACAACCCTCTGGAACTTTGCCAGCCATGTCCTTCTCAGCCCTCAACCCACCTGGAGTGCAAAGGTATGTGGTTGAACATATCATGAAAAGCGAAGACAATGCAATACATATGTCCTTATTAAAATTAAGATCGTTTTCTGGTCGATCCCCAAGACCATCACACAAAATGATCTACTCATTTCGTGTGATGGCGATCTGTCCACAACAGATCGCCAAACTTGGCGATCTGTTGTGGACCTTTAGTAAAAGAGACCCTGCTGTATCAGACTTGCAGCGTTCCAGAAAGATTTTTGACAGCCTATTCTCACCAGCTGCTGACACGGTTAAACACCTTCAACCAGATGCACCTCCTGTAAGTTATCTTAAAATTCTTGATTCTGCTTATGGAACAGTCCAAGATGGAGATGAACTGTATGCAAAGTTTATGGAGCTGTTTCAAGACGCAGGTGAAAAGCCATCAGTTTATCTTGAACGCTTACAAGTGATTTTGAACCATGCTGTAAGGAGGGGCGGGGTGTTGGCTGCTGATTTTGAAAATGTTCCCTTTCTAGTCTGTACTAAAACTTTGAAAGGTGACCAGTGGTTTTCATATGGTCTTGTTTGCATCCAGAAATTTCTTCTCCATTTCAGAAGGCCGTTGTACAAATGCTGTACCTTTATAGCGCACAACTTGAAGGGGTACGATGGCTACCTTGTTTTGAATGCCATGATACAATTGGGTATAAAGCCACACATTATCATGCAGGGAGGTAAAATTCTGTTTTACACACCCTGATTACAGTTTGATATTCATCGACAGCCTTTCATTTCTTACTATGAAGTTGAGCGTGATGCCAAAAGCTTTAGTTTGTGGGTTCACTCTTTGAGGCTGCGGGCCCACCACGATTGGTTCCCTGCCCACATTTAGGTACCTCAAACAACTCCTGAGTCCCAGAGTCACCCTTCTCACAGTGCTGCCCTATAGTCGGGACATGAGGGGGCAGATACTTACCAGGCTTTTGGTTTCAAAAACTAGCTACCCGTTATCACCGTTAGGAGGACATAGCCAGCCCAAAAGGCAGAAGAGATTCTCTGTTGATTCTGTTGTTCTGTTCTCTTCTTCCGGTTGGTTTTCTGGTGGAGGGAGAGAAAGGTGAGAGGGAAGGAAGGGGAGGGGAGGGGAGAGATGAGAGGAGGTTGGGAGGGAAGGAGAGGGTAAACAAGTAATCAACTGTTTAGGTTCTTTATTTAATGGTAGTTCTGAAAAGAACTGTTGGTTCTTTGCTCTTGGTGGTGTGTTGTCTGTTTAGTGTGGCTGGGGTTGCGTTGTGGAATCCCTCCAGGTGGCGGCGGCGTTTGCGGCTGCGGCTTTGGTCTGGTCTCTGTTTCTCTGCGTGGTCTCCTGCTTGGCTCCAGTGTTCAAATGAAGTGATTCTGAGGGCTTGGCGCTGCTCCTTATATACTGTACCGTGGTCTTATTGGTTGGTGGACTGGTTTTTCAGTTTTCTGGGTGGAGACTTCTATTTTGTTGGGTTGGCCTAACTCCTCTCTTTTGTTATTGGTTCGTATTGTTCTTGATTTGAATAGGTTTGTTAATTAGGAGGGTTGTTGGAAGGGGAGGCGGGAGAGGAGGGGGATAAGGGGTGGGATGGTGTGAGTAGTAGGTCATAGGTAATGGAAGATAGATGTTAAAAGATCAGTTGTGAGTAAAAAAGGTTTGGAAAGGTGGGGAGAGAGGTGGACGAGGGGGGGTTGTTTGAATTATAAGCAGAGTTTGGAGAGGGTAAAAGGGTAGAGAGTGATTTTTCTGTTGGTGTTATGGTGTGATGGGGTTTTGTTTTGTTGTTTGTAGGTGGGGTGTAGATAGCCTTTCTTTACATCTTGCGATCACCCGAGGCTTCAACAGGTGGGTGACCAAGGATCTGGCTAGCGTTAGTTTGTGGGTTCACTCGTTGAGGCTGCGGGCCCACCACGATTGGTTCCCTGCCCACATTTAGGTACCTCAAAGGGTATGCACTCTCACTCGAGATCAGGGACCACCTTGAGCAACAGGGACTATCTTTTATGGTTGGTGTATGGTGTATACGGTGTGCTCCAGGGCGTCACCTCTTGGTTTGTATGTGCTGAGTGTGCTGCGTAGAATATGACTAGCACATTCCAGTGGGTGCAGATGCTCCATCTGAGCTGGGCCCAGATGGAGCTTGTGGTGCTCTGTTATGTTGGTGTTCATATTCATAGGAGGGAGAAATTTGGGAGTGTTTAGTCACCGGAGGAGGGGGGAAAAGGAAGTTGGTGGTGGTGGGGAGGGCGTTGGTTTTAGGGTTAGGTCAGAAAAAGGGTATGGTTAGGGTAAGGGTTAAGAATTGGCGAAGGTTTAAGGATGTGGGAGGAAAGAGAATGGGGGAAAAAGGGGGGGAGATAAAATGGGGAGGGTTGGTTAGGTTTAGGCAAGAAGGAGGGTGTGGTTAGGGTAAGAGTGAAGGATTGGTGAAGGTTCAGACTAGGGGATATGGAGGGGGGGAGGAAAGAGAATGGGGGGAAAAAAGGGGGAGAGACAAAATGGGGGGGTTGGTTAGGTTTAGGCAAGAAGGAGGGAATGGTTAGGTTAAGAGTGAAGGATTGGTTAAGGTTCAGACTAAGGGATATGGATGGGGGGAAGAAGAGTGGAATCGGGGTGGGGGGGAAAGAAGAAGAGGGGGTGATTTGAGAGAAACTTGGCGTGGTTAGGTTAATAGTTTGGGCTTTGTTGAGAGTTGGCATGGGGGTGGGGGGTTGGTTCTAATTGGTTTTTAGTAAGGTTTTAAGTGCTACCCTGATTTATAGTTATGTTATTTGGGGTTCTGTCTGTTCAGGTTTAGTTTAGTTGATGGCTGGGAGAGCTTTGAGCCTGACAAAAGCTCCGGTTCTTGTGAATTCAGCTGGCCGGTACTTTGTAATGGAGTCCATGATTACCCATCATGCATCTGTGCATTGAAACGACCAAGTTTCAAAAATAAACAACACATTTGAGGGTATTCTGGGTATATATTTAAAGTAGTCAAGTCCAGGTATGAGGCAAAAGTTTATTTAGCAGCAGATCTTCATGTTTGGACGTTTTTGTCTTGTTCTGAAAGTGAAAGTAAAACCGTTATGGAGAAGTGGGTGGAGCAGAGGGCTATAAAGACTGCTCTGAGACTGTGTGCTAGTGTCCTAGTTCTCTAGGACATATACTAAAATTGGAACGATACAGAGAAGATTAGCATGGCCCCTGCGCAAGGATGACACGCAAATTCGTGAAGCGTTCCTCATTTTCTTCTTCTCCAGAAGAAAATAAAGAAAATCTGCCAAAAAAAAAAAAAATCCCGATACAAAACGGCACAGTCAAATCACAGTCATACTATCGGTTCCTGAACACTTTTCCTCCAGAAGCTCTTCCTAGAATGTAGCTAGCTGACCGCTAAAATAAGGGATTTTCTGTTGTTAGGTTCAGAGCTAAGCGATTTCATCAATCAACCACACCAAAGTGTTGAGCAGTGTTTCCTGATGAAGCTCACAAAATCTTCAGCAGATTGGATGATGAATCAGGGAGATATTGCTGTTGAAACAGTCCAGGGGGCGCTGTGGAGTCAATTTCCAACAGAAGCGTGTCAGAGGTTGGCAAACCTCATTCAGATCCAGTTTGGTGCCAGTCGGATCGTTCCTGTGCGAATTAGAGCCAACCGTACGAAAACGGCTAAGGATCGCCAAGACGCCGCTCTGCCACGCCCACACAGCCCATCCACCAATCAGCTTTCACAGACCAACTCGGCATCACTTTTTTCTGTCACCACATGTAGTTTGAAATTTCTGAGTCAGAGAGTAAAGAACAACATCATCAGCAAAAGAGTTGATGGCCAATGCATTAGGGGCGGGGCTAAGGTGATGTCACCAACTGGCCATGTGACCGTGATGAGCGCTGCTCTAAAGTGAATATATAGGTATTTAAATGTGAAGACATCTGGTCAATGCCCTCAGCATTTTCACACAATGAAAACAGGGGTAAAGTCTCAGGCAGAAAAACTTGCGCTCCGACTCACCAATGACTATACTAGGGGGCGCTGTGGAGTCAAACTACAATTCAATGTTATTGAGCTCTTTATCAAAGGTCAATAATATCAAGCTTAGTGCAAATAGGATGATACATGTATAATTTAGAGACAACCGTATGCAAATGGCAAGGGATTAGAATGAGCCATTCAGACACGTCCACATGCTCCCCCCAGCAGCCAATGTTAGGAGAACAATATTTTATTTATTGTGAAGTGTTTTTATCAGTTAATGGAAAAATATTCACCAAACTAGACTGTTGCTCACTATGTGGGACTCCATTTGAAAATAAAGGTAAAACACGAAGAGTAAACCACACATTATGATGCAGGGAGGTAAAATTCTGTTTTACAGACCCTGATTACAGTTTGAAATCCATCGACATTCTTTCATTTCTTACTATGAAGTTGAGCGCGATGCCAAAAGCTTTAGTTTGTGGGTTCACTCTTTGAGGCTGCGGGCCCACCACGATTGGTTCCCTGCCCACATTTAGGTACGTCAAAGGGTATGCACTCTCACTCAAGATCAGGGACCACCTTGAGCAACAGGGACTATCTTTTATGGTTGGTGTATATGGTGTATACGGTGTGCTCCAGGGCGTCACCTCTTGGTTTGTATGTGCTGAGTGTGCTGCGTAGAATATGACTAGCATATTCCAGTGGGTGCAGATGCTCCATCTGAGCTGGGCCCAGATGGAGCTTGTGGTGCTCTGTTATGTTGGTGTTCATAATCATAGGAGGGAGAAATTTGGGAGTGTTTAGTCACCGGAGGAGGGGGGAAAAGGAAAAGGAAGTTGGTGGTGGTGGGGAGGGGGTTGGCTTGTGGGGGGCGAGGGGGTTTTAGGGTTAGGTCAGAAAAAGGGTATGGTTAGGGTAAGGGTTAAGAATTGGTGAAGGTTTAAGGATGGGGGAGGAAGGGGGGGGGAAGGAAAGAGAAGGGGGAAGATAAAATGTGGGGGGGTTGGTTAAGAGTGAAGGATTGGTTAAGGTTCAGACTAGGGGATATGGAGGGGGGAAGAAGAGTGGAATCGGGTGTGGGGGAAAGAAGAAGGGGGGGTGATTTTACCTTTTAGTTACTAATTGTTCACCCGTATACACAGAGCTGGAGGGTGTAAAATCGTTTACCGTTTTTCTGTTGTTTTGATTTAAAAAAATAAAATAAAATTCTGTTACCTTGTTTTTTCTGTTATTTGATTTTTTATTTGATAGGTGTTTAAATGTAGTATTTCCACAACATTTTAACTTTGGTTCATCCTGCCTCAGAAACCAGGGTAAGTAACGCTGTAGAAAACTTCCGGGTTTCTCTGGGGTTTGCAGTGCTCGGTTTGTCCAGCAGATGGCAGTCATAGGCCAGAGATCGTATGGCTCAGTTGAACCGGAGCAGACCGGTTTTCTCCTGTAGAGCTTATTCAGTCTGATGGATGTTAATGGGCTCATATTTACCTTTAGGGCCCAAGCTAATCTGCTCTGTGTCGTTCCAATTTTAGTTGATGGCTGGGAGAGCTTTGAGCCTGACAAAAGCTCCGGTTCTTGTGAATTCAGCTGGCCGGTTACTTTGTAATGGAGTCCATGATTACCCATCATGCATCTGTGCATTGAAACGACCAAGTTTCAAGAATAAACAACACATTTGTGGGTATTCTGGGTATATATTTAAAGTAGTCAAGTCCAGGTATGAGGCAAAAGTTTATTTAGCAGCAGACCTTCATGTTTGGACGTTTTTGTCTTGTTCTGAAAGTGAAAGTAAAACCGTTATGGAGAAGTGGGTGGAGCAGAGGGCTATAAAGACTGCTCTGAGACTGTGTGCTAGTGTCCTAGTTCTCTAGGACATATACTAAAATTGGAACGATACAGAGAAGATTAGCATGGCCCCTGCGCAAGGATGACACGCAAATTCGTGAAGCGTTCCTCATTTTCTTCTTCTCCAGAAGAAAATAAACATAAAAAAATCTGCCAAAAAAAAAAATCCCGTACAAAACGGCACAGTCAAATCACGGTCATACTATCGGTTCCTGAACACTTTTCCTCCAGAAGCTCTCTTCCTAGAATGTAGCTAGCTGACCGCTAAAATAAGGGATTTTCTGTTGTAAGGCTCAGAGCTAAGCGATTTCATCAATCAACCACACCAAAGTGTTGAGCAGTGTTTCCTGATGAAGCTCACAAAATCTTCAGCAGATTGGATGATGAATCAGGGAGATATTGCTGTTGAAACAGTCCAGGGGGCGCTGTGGAGTCAATTTCCAACAGAAGCGTGTCAGAGGTTGGCAAACCTCATTCAGATCCAGTTTGGTGCCAGTCGGATCGTTCCTGTGCGAATTAGAGCCAACCGTACGAAAACGGCTAGGGATCGCCAAGACGCCGCTCTGCCACGCCCACACAGCCCATCCACCAATCAGCTTTCACAGACCAACTCGGCATCACTTTTTTCTGAGTCAGACAGTAAAGAACAACATCATCAGCAAAATGGTTGACGGCCAATGCATTAGGGGCGGGGCTAAGGTGATGTCACCAACTGGCCATGTGACCGTGATGAGCGCTGCTCTAAAGTGAATATATAGGTATTTAAATGTGAAGACATCTGGTCAATG
This sequence comes from Poecilia reticulata, assembly GCF_904066995.2. Lineage (NCBI taxonomy): Eukaryota > Metazoa > Chordata > Actinopteri > Cyprinodontiformes > Poeciliidae > Poecilia > Poecilia reticulata. The sequence continues at coordinate 31,377,422 of NC_088846.1, forward strand.
CCCTCAGCATTTTCACACAATGAAAACAGGGGTAAAGTCTCAGGCAGAAAAACTTGCGCTCCGACTCACCAATGACTATACTAGGGGGCGCTGTGGAGTCAAACTACAATTCAATGTTATTGAGCTCTTTATCAAAGGTCAATAATATCAAGCTTAGTGCAAATAGGATGATACATGTATAATTTAGAGACAACCGTATGCAAATGGCAAGGGATTAGAATGAGCCATTCAGACACGTCCACATGCTCCCCCCAGCAGCCAATGTTAGGAGAACAATATTTTATTTATTGTGAAGTGTTTTTATCAGTTAATGGGAAAATATTCACCAAACTAGACTGTTGCTCACTATGTGGGACTCCATTTGAAAATAAAGGTAAAACACGAAGAGTAAACCACACATTATGATGCAGGGAGGTAAAATTCTGTTTTACAGACCCTGATTACAGTTTGAAATCCATCGACATCCTTTCATTTCTTACTATGAAGTTGAGCGCGATGCCAAAAGCTTTAGTTTGTGGGTTCACTCTTTGAGGCTGCGGGCCCACCACGATTGGTTCCCTGCCCACATTTAGGTACGTCAAAGGGTATGCACTCTCACTCGAGATCAGGGACCACCTTGAGCAACAGGGACTATCTTTTATGGTTGGTGTATACGGTGTATACGGTGTGCTCCAGGGCGTCACCTCTTGGTTTGTATGTGCTGAGTGTGCTGCGTAGAATATGACTAGCATATTCCAGTGGGTGCAGATGCTCCATCTGAGCTGGGCCCAGATGGAGCTTGTGGTGCTCTGTTATGTTGGTGTTCATAATCATAGGAGGGAGAAATTTGGGAGTGTTTAGTCACCGGAGGAGGGGGGAAAAGGAAAAGGAAGTTGGTGGTGGTGGGGAGGGGGTTGGCTTGTGGGGGGCGAGGGGGTTTTAGGGTTAGGTCAGAAAAAGGGTATGGTTAGGGTAAGGGTTAAGAATTGGTGAAGGTTTAAGGATGTGGGAGGGGGGGGGGGAAGGAAAGAGAAGGGGGGAAGATAAAATGTGGGGGGGTTGGTTAAGAGTGAAGGATTGGTTAAGGTTCAGACTAGGGGATATGGAGGGGGGGAAGAAGAGTGGAATCGGGGTGGGGGGAAAGAAGAAGGGGGGGTGATTTTACCTTTTGGTTACTAATTGTTCACCCGTATACACAGAGCTGGAGGGTGTAAAATCGTTTACCGTTTTTCTGTTGTTTTGATTTAAAAAAATAAAATAAAATTCTGTTACCTTGTTTTTTCTGTTATTTGATTTTTTATTTGATAGGTGTTTAAATGTAGTATTTCCACAACATTTTAACTTTGGTTCATCCTGCCTCAGAAACCAGGGTAAGTAACGCTGTAGAAAACTTCCGGGTTTCTCTGGGGTTTGCAGTGCTCGGTTTGTCCAGCAGATGGCAGTCATAGGCCAGAGATCGTATGGCTCAGTTGAACCGGAGCAGACCGGTTTTCTCCTGTAGAGCTTATTCAGTCTGATGGATGTTAATGGGCTCATATTTACCTTTAGGGCCCAAGCTAATCTGCTCTGTGTCGTTCCAATTTTAGTTGATGGCTGGGAGAGCTTTGAGCCTGACAAAAGCTCCGGTTCTTGTGAATTCAGCTGGCCGGTTACTTTGTAATGGAGTCCATGATTACCCATCATGCATCTGTGCATTGAAACGACCAAGTTTCAAGAATAAACAACACATTCGTGGGTATTCTGGGTATATATTTAAAGTAGTCAAGTCCAGGTATGAGGCAAAAGTTTATTTAGCAGCAGACCTTCATGTTTGGACGTTTTTGTCTTGTTCTGAAAGTGAAAGTAAAACCGTTATGGAGAAGTGGGTGGAGCAGAGGGCTATAAAGACTGCTCTGAGACTGTGTGCTAGTGTCCTAGTTCTCTAGGACATATACTAAAATTGGAACGATACAGAGAAGATTAGCATGGCCCCTGCGCAAGGATGACACGCAAATTCGTGAAGCGTTCCTCATTTTCTTCTTCTCCAGAAGAAAATAAAAATAAAGAAAATCTGCCAAAAAAAAAAATCCCCGTACAAAACGGCACAGTCAAATCACAGTCATACTATCGGTTCCTGAACACTTTTCCTCCAGAAGCTCTCTTCCTAGAATGTAGCTAGCTGACCGCTAAAATAAGGGATTTTCTGTTGTAAGGCTCAGAGCTAAGCGATTTCATCAATCAACCACACCAAAGTGTTGAGCAGTGTTTCCTGATGAAGCTCACAAAATCTTCAGCAGATTGGATGATGAATCAGGGAGATATTGCTGTTGAAACAGTCCAGGGGGCGCTGTGGAGTCAATTTCCAACAGAAGCGTGTCAGAGGTTGGCAAACCTCATTCAGATCCAGTTTGGTGCCAGTCGGATCGTTCCTGTGCGAATTAGAGCCAACCGTACGAAAACGGCTAGGGATCGCCAAGACGCCGCTCTGCCACGCCCACACAGCCCATCCACCAATCAGCTTTCACAGACCAACTCGGCATCACTTTTTTCTGAGTCAGACAGTAAAGAACAACATCATCAGCAAAATGGTTGACGGCCAATGCATTAGGGGCGGGGCTAAGGTGATGTCACCAACTGGCCATGTGACCGTGATGAGCGCTGCTCTAAAGTGAATATATAGGTATTTAAATGTGAAGACATCTGGTCAATGCCCTCAGCATTTTCACACAATGAAAACAGGGGTAAAGTCTCAGGCAGAAAAACTTGCGCTCCGACTCACCAATGACTATACTAGGGGGCGCTGTGGAGTCAAACTACAATTCAATGTTATTGAGCTCTTTATCAAAGGTCAATAATATCAAGCTTAGTGCAAATAGGATGATACATGTATAATTTAGAGACAACCGTATGCAAATGGCAAGGGATTAGAATGAGCCATTCAGACACGCCCACATGCTCCCCCCAGCAGCCAATGTTTGGAGAACAATATTTTATTTATTGTGAAGTGTTTTTATCAGTTAATGGGAAAATATTCACCAAACTAGACTGTTGCTCACTATGTGGGACTCCATTTGAAAATAAAGGTAAAAAAACACGAAGAGTAAGCCACACATTATGATGCAGGGAGGTAAAATTCTGTTTTACAGACCCTGATTACAGTTTGAAATCCATCGACATTCTTTCATTTCTTACTATGAAGTTGAGCGCGATGCCAAAAGCTTTGGTTTGTGGGTTCACTCTTTGAGGCTGCGGGCCCACCACGATTGGTTCCCTACATTTAGGTACCTCAAAGGGTATGCACTCTCACTCGAGATCAGGGACCACCTTGAGCAACAGGGACTATCTTTTATGGTTGGTGTATGGTGTATACGGTGTGCTCCAGGGCGTCACCTCTTGGTTTGTATGTGCTGAGTGTGCTGCGTAGAATATGACTAGCACATTCCAGTGGGTGCAGATGCTCCATCTGAGCTGGGCCCAGATGGAGCTTGTGGTGCTCTGTTATGTTGGTGTTCATAATCATAGGAGGGAGAAATTTGGTAGTGTTTAGTCACCAGAGGAGGGGGGAAAAGGAAAAGGAAGTTGGTGGTGGTGGGGAGGGGGTTGGCTTGTGGGGGGCGAGGGGGTTTTAGGGTTAGGTCAGAAAAAGGGTATGGTTAGGGTAAGGGTTAAGAATTGGCGAAGGTTTAAGGATCTGGGAGGAAAGAGAATGGGGGGAGAAAGGGGGCAGATAAAATGTGGGAGGGTTGGTTAGGTTTAGGCAAGAAGGAGGGTGTGGTTAGGTTAAGAGTGAAGGATTGGTTAAGGTTCAGTGTTAGGGTTAGGGTTAGGGTTAGGCTATGTGGGACTCCATTTGAAAATAAAGGTAAAAAAACACGAAGAGTAACGAAGTGGGAGGAGGTTCTAAAAAATGTAAATATAAATATATATATTTTAAAAAGTTCATAAGCATATACAGAGAATTCATAAATAAATAGCACCTATAACACATTAAGGACGTCAAGGCAGAGTCCATACTCTTGATTAATTTTTAACTAAAATTACATCCTTTTTGTATTTTAGATTTTCATGAAAAAATATACTTTGTTTTCTTTATTTTATTTATTGTGAATTTTTTCATAATTTAATGGAAAAATATTCACCAAACTAGACTGTTGCTCACTATGTGGGACTCCATTTGAAAATAATGGTTAAAAAACACGAAGAGTAAAGAAGTGGTAGGAGCTCCAAAGAAAAAGCTTATAAATAGGAGAGCAGCCACACACTCACATATTTATATAATTCTTTATTTTATTCATTGTGAATTGTTTTTTTTTTTCAGTTAATGGAAAAATATTCACCAAACTATCAATCAATCAATCAAATTTTATTTGTATAGCACATTTAAGCAGCAAGGCATTTCAAAGTGCTTTACATAAGGTACCTCAAAGGGTACCTTATGTAAAGCACTTTACATAAGGCACCCTTATGTAAAGACTGTTGCTCGCTATGTGGGACTCCATTTGAAAATAAAGGTTAAAAAAACACGAAGCGTAACGAAGTGAGAGGAGCTTATAAATATGAGAGCAGCTCCTGATAGAGATTTTTTGGTATTATCATTTTGTTGTTACTTTAGTTCATATTCAGTCTAATGTTAGTCAGTTTAAAGTGTTCTCTTCTTTAGTGTAACTAACCTGGAGGTCACAACTGCCTGTTCATTTTCATGTGAAGCAGTTTGACCGAGATTTGAACCGGGCTCAGACCGTAGAACAGATATCACATGTGGAACTGGGTTGCTAGTTGTTTAGGTAAAATGTTTTACGACCTTTGCTGTTTTTCCTCTGCTGTCTATCTTGCCTATCCTCCCTCTTTGTTGCTTGATAATAAAAGAACAAGCTGTACCCAAAGATCTTCAGAATGCTCTGTGAACAGCTTGGAGGAGCAGTTGACAGAGTTTTCTCCTTTTGCAAAAGCTTGGTCATAAAATTCATATATGTTGTTTGTGGTTCTCTTATGTAGGTTCTAGAAAAATACCTATCATTTTGGTGCCGAAACCCGGGATCTCTCACATCGACCGCTGTCAGGAAGAGGAAGACGCGCTGAATCCATGGATGGCCAGAAGTCATTTGGACCTGGAAAGAAAGACCCAGGAAGTAAATTCTTCGCTGGGCCAGCATGTCAAGGGCCGACTTTGTCTGCCAACGGCGGAGTGACGAGATCCAACCGGACAGTGCGAAAACTACAGAAACGTAAGTGAATTGTAAAATGTTTCAAACGAATGATACTAAAATAAAGTCGACATAAATAAAGGGTTGGAGTCCCAGTTGCAACTAAATGCTACTAAAATTGAGGGTTGGAGTCCCAGTTGACATTGGCACTTGATTCAACTAAATGCTTTTGGGTTGAAGTCCCTGTTGACGTCGTTTCAACTAAACAAAGGAAAGGCTCTTAGAGCCGCCTGTTTTTGGGAGACCCCTTAAGGGTAAGTCCTCAGGCGGATAGGAAGCTTGTCATTGCTGTGTGGTTTTGATTTTTTGATGGGTAAAATATGACTGGTGCTGAGTTTTCTGAAAGTACTACTTACAAGGCAAAACCAGATCATGTTGCGCTAAATCATAGAGTCATTGCTGATATTGCTGGTTTGCTACTGCTGCTTTGATGTGTGTGTGCGTGAAAGAGTAGTGTGAGAGTGATTGGAGGTTTAAATATTGCTCTGTATTTTACCTCAGTGGGATTAAACAGCAGACTTCTTGTGGATGCAATATGCAAGATTCTCCCACTCGAAAGAGTTGAAGCGGGGAATATCACAACAAGGTATTTTAATTGCTGGCCCACTGAAAAGATCTCCAGTTCATAGGACTCCCTAGGAGTCAACGAACCTGGACCAAATTTAAATAAATTCAAATAAATAATATTTTCAAGCTGAAATTGCAAGTGTTTTAAATATGGGAAATAAACATTCTTGTAATTCCTCACTCGCTGAGGGCCCCAACAGGGATGAAAAGTGCATGCTGTCCAGGTTTCCTGGTAGCACTGTACACATGAAAAAATGGAGAAAGAAATATAAAATTGATGGAAAGCTAGAAATTGATCAATGGCAAACAATTGTGGGAATTTTGGAGAGTAGTGTAGAAAGAAAAATGGGTATAAAAAGCTAAAAAGGACAATGAGCTGAGGTGCTAAATTATGGTTAAACGAATCTAAAAACTTAATTATAGAGAAGGAAGAAAATAAAGTCATTCCAAGCACACGGCATGCTGTAGCGGTGAGAGGAGTGCAAGCTCCTGCAGCCACCCCTCCCCCCGCCGCTGCAGCAGCTCCGTCTGCCCCAGTATCAGCCGCTGCAGTCCCAGCAGCACGACTGTACCCCTCACTAGAGGAAGGGACACAAAACTTATATGTCTTTAGACCCTGTACCTTAGAAGAGGTCAGGAAGGCTGTGAAAGGATCAGATGTTTTTCAGCTGGATGAATTTGGAGGTTTAGATACCTCTGCCTTTTTAAACGGCCGGACGAAAGGCCGCGGAAGAGGCAGAGGCAGAGGAAGTCACAATAGGCGACGACCCCAAAATAACACCCCACAAAATTCATGCCATTTAAATGGCTGCTGGATTTGTGGCAATATTGGTCACTGGGCAAGAAACTGCCCTTCAAAGAATGCTGCACGGGGCGACAAGAGGGGTGGTGGAGTGAGGAGACCACAAATAGGAGAAATCCTCAGCATGATCAGACTCTACCACACCCCAAAAACACAAACCACCAGACCAAATTGATGAAATGCTAGAGACATGTGCATGCAGTTTGGGACACGTTAAGTAAAACCATAAAAGAAATTTAATTCCTGTAAGAAATCAGTGCATGTAAAATAATTTTTAATGCTACTAAAAATTAGGTAAACCTCACAAGTAAGCTAACGATAAACCAGGGTAGCACTTAAAACCTTACTAAAAACCAATTAGAACCAACCCCCCCACCCCCATGCCAACTCTCAACAAAGCCCAAACTATTAACCTAACCACGCCAAGTTTCTCTCAAATCACCCCCTTCTTCTTCCCCCCACCCCGATTCCACTCTTCTTCCCCCCCTCCATATCCCCTAGTCTGAACCTTAACCAATCCTACACTCGTAACCTAACCACACCCTCCTTCTTGCCTAAACCTAACCAACCCTCCCCATTTTATCTCTCCCCCCCTTTTCCACCCCATTCTCTTTCCTTCTCCCCCCTTCCTCCCATATCCTTAAACCTTCACCAATTCTTAACCCTTACCCTAACCATACCCTTTTTCTGACCTAACCCTAAACCCCCCGTCCCTCCCACAAACCAACCCCCTCCCCACCACCACCACCAACTTCCTTTTCCCCCCTCCTCCAGCACCACAAGCTCCATCTGGGCCCAGCTCAGATGGAGCATCTGCACCCACTGGAATGTGCTAGTCATATTCTACGCAGCACACTCAGCACATGCAAACCAAGAGGTGACGCCCTGGAGCACACCGTATACACCATACACCAACCATAAAAGATAGTCCCTGTTGCTCAAGGTGGTCCCTGATCTCGAGTGAGAGTGCATACCCTTTGAGGTACCTAAATGTGGGCAGGGAACCAATCGTGGTGGGCCCGCAGCCTCAAAGAGTGAACCCACAAACTAAAGCTTTTGGCATCACGCTCAACTTCATAGTAAGAAATGAAAGAATGTCGATGGATTTCAAACTGTAATCAGGGTCTGTAAAACAGAATTTTACCTCCCTGCATCATAATGTGTGGCTTTATACCCAATTGTATCATGGCATTCAAAGCAAGGTAGCCATCGTACCCCTTCAAGTTGTGCGCTGTGAAGGTACAGCATTTGTACAACGGCCTTCTGAAATGGAGAAGAAATTTCTGGACGCAATCAAGACCATATGAAAACCACTGGTCACCTTTCAAAGTTTTAGTACAGACTAGAAAGGGAACATGGACACCGCCTTCACAGAAAAATGATCCAAAGTCATAGAATATTAGTTTGTCATCTAATTCGTCAATTTTAGTTACAGGCTGGATATAACACAGGTGTTCACTGAGTTACATCTGTACCTGGAGGTATTTTTTCACCACATATAACACATTTTGTTCCACAAACATGTGGTGTTTCCTGCTTTGTTACAGCGACGTAGTACACTCTTTTACAGAGCGAGCAAAATTTGGTTGTCTCACATTCACTTTTAAAAACGCTAGCACGTGGTTTGAAATGGGGTTCCTTATGTTTATCAAAGCATGAAGCGTCACAAAAAGTCCTGTTACAATCGCGACAGTGTACAGGGTTGTTGTCATGATTAGTGCTGGTTGAAGTGGTGAGGTAGGACGCAGGCAGGCCAGGCTGAAGATGATGATACATTTAGTGTAAATGTCCAGGTACAGAACAACGGGGAGCACAAGGAACACAGGGAAGCAGACTGGTACACACGACGAGGATCCGACGAAGAACACAGACAACAGGTGAGACTAAATACACATGGGGTAATCAAGGGAACGAGACACCTGGGAGACAATCGACGGGGAAGACGCAGAGACAGTACTCACAGGATCACACAGAAAAACTCACAAATAAACACACAGAAACACGGATCATGACAGTTGTACTTCTGACTAACACACGGGAATTTGCGGCAGATGTAACAATGCCCCTTACACAGATGTGTGCTGGAATTCTCAAAACCTTTAAAGCAGTAATCACAGAAATGCCTCACCCCCATGAAACCCTTCACGTTTTTAATACCATAATAGTGGTTCTGCTGCAGAAGGAGGAAGCAGCGATTTGAATGATTTTGGAACCCGGTCTCAAATGTAGATAGAACTGAATTCTTTGATATTTTGTGAAAGATTAAAACATTTCTTTGTAAAATGTTTTCAAATTTAGCAACATCACTGAATGTAACAGGCGTTTGTTCACTAAGACCAACTAGCCGTTGAAATTCTCTCCCCTGCTCTACAGCCTGTCTATCTGTAAAACCCTGATTATAGACATGCGTCAGACTGATGGCAAAACAAACTCGTTATCACTGTTGTCTACAATATACAGGTGGCGACTCTTCTTATTAATCAGTTCACAATCTAAAGTTTTTGTCGCTTTACGTTTAAAGCCACCAGGAGAGGATCCCTCACAATCTGAAGAACAAATTCAAGGTTTCCAAATGAAGGCAAGTCGGCATTTGGTTGCACGAGTTCATCCAAAAATTGAATAAAGGCTGGTTCTATTACATCATCACCAGTAACATAAATATTTACATGCTGCGCAACATTATCCCCAACTAGTTCTAACTGGACAACGTCGTTACGCCTGGCTAGCGAACCTGAAACATCTGCTAGATCAATAAGAACGTGCATAACATCCGTATAAAATGAGGCAAGGTCTGGTACAGACCCCTGACAGGGTGGTGGAACTCTAAATGGGCGTCTTATTTTTACGTTGTTAAAACGCTCACGCTCAACAGGTGGTGGTTGAAGATCTGACCAAACATGAGTGTGGTTAGGTAAAGATCCACCAGTTGCTGTAGGACGTGAGCTAACCCCGTTAGCTACTGCAGCATCAGTAGCATCAGCGGGGTCAGTTGCACGCGGTCCGCTAGCCTGGTTGCGGTGCTTGGTAGTCGCTGGAGCGATCCGCTGTCCGACGTCGGTGCTCAAACGAACACGCTGCTGCGTTGGTAGGAAAACGGTTGGTAACCGACTCAGAAGACGTCTGGGCTGAGATGTGTGTTTGTTAACTCGTTGAGAACACGCCCCTGAGGTCTTGATCTACTTAGTGACAGGCGGTTCCTGGATCGAACCCCCCTTTCATCCACGGTAACTGGCAGGCTGTCCGGTTAATCTGTATATGACAGTTATTAGTTATCTTATTTGATTTAAGAGCTTCTTAAAAAATAAAATAAAATACAGATATACTGACTGGTGAGAAATTGTGTTAGGATGTGTTAGGATACCATCCTAACAGATGCGCCCTCCACGGCGGGCGCATCTGTAGACAAATTACAATGCGTGAATGTATCATCCAAACACCCCTGCTTTAAGAAAGAAAAAAAAATTCTACTTACCGACGTCGGATATAACAACAAACTGAGAACCAGGTTGTGCTAGGAAGGCATCATCTGATACCTCCACGATGGGGTCTGCAGACAAATTACAAGGCGTGAATGTAACATCCAAACACCTCTGCTTTAAGAAAGAAGGAAAGAAAGAAGTTCAGCTACTTACAGCTGCTGAATATATCGATGAACTGGAAATTAGATTATTTAGATTTTTTTCTTAGAGTTAAAATAAAAGAAGACAATTAAAACTCAAATGTACCTTCAGACGGATCCCATTGGTAACCTCGGAGAGGGCTGTGAAAAGCCACGTGTCCGTTATAAATAGGAAAGGTTTGGGGAACCATCCTCCATCTTTCGTCGACCTATTAAATCACACCACGTAATGCTTCAACACGCCCTCACGGTTGGGGGTGTGCTAGGCGCCGAATAGCGGTATATTGTTGGTTGAATTCAACCAATCAGAGCTAAGGAGCCGGTTAGATTGGAACAATACAGGTTTACCAACGACTGAGTACAAACGATCAGATTGACAAAAGGTTCGGAATGCAGGTATATTGCCGGTGCTGAGTCCAGCTAGTCTGGAGCAATACAACCAGACTGGGCTAAAGGGGACAGCAAGTCGCTGAGTACAATAGGCGCCACCACCCGCTACGCTCAGAGGTGTTACATTCATTTACATTTAAAACCCAGCTCACCCCATCCCGGCGCACAGCCAGACTGAGCTAAAGGGGACAGCAAGTCGCTGAGCATAACAGAGCCGGTATCGCGAAAAGTCGAGGTGATGAATCTAAATGATTAAAACATTTCTTTGATAAAAGGAACGGGATGCATGTATATTGCCGGGGCTGAGTACAGCAAGTCTGGAGCAATACATGCATATTGACATCATCACCCCCACCAGCCCCCGAAACCGGAAGTCCCGCATCAAACACCGGAAGTCCCGCCCACCTGCCAGTTTGATTGAGATAAAGGGTGTACTTATCTTCTCTTATGGAGGCTCTGAAGAGGCTAAATAATGCAAAAAGTCGAAATAAAACATCTCAACATTGCCAAAAAATTCAAGTATAAAACTTAACATTCAAAGCCAAATACAGGATCCATTACAATAAACAATCCTGAGTTACTGAATGAAAACTTCCTGTTAGCATGGCGGCTAGCTGATTGCTGCTAGTTCTGAGTGGCTGTTTCTGACTGAGTGGAGTAATTATGCAGAGCAGGGAGGAGATCGATTATTTTTTAGAGATTATCTGTCTCATGTTAGGTCAGCGAAAGTTTTAATACGTATGTAAAATGTATTTTTTTTAGGTTAGATGCTGCAGCTTTAAGCAGAGGTTCGGTGTGAGAGTCACTACCAGGTGGAGCAGAAGCGGCGCTCCGTCTGTGAAATATTACTACCTGTAGCGTAGCAGCGGTTCAACAGCGAGAGCAGAACCAGATGCAGGTGATTGGTATCGGAAACAAGAGCCAATGATCGCCGATCACCGATCATGCACTTTTTCACGGAAATTGGCCGATAATGATTGGTGGTCGATCGATTGGCACACCTCTATTAAAATTTGTTTTGTATTAGTTGGTGGTGGGGTGTGTGCTTTTTGAGAATGCGTTTTGCATTAGTTCTTTGTGTATATTAGTTTATAATACTATAATATAGTTTTTGTTGGTTTAAGATGAGTTCCATATTGGTTGTGTTGTGGGCTTCTTAAAAATATGTTTTGTATTAGTAGGTGGTCGGATTTGGGTCATCATGTTCAGTAAAATGTTATTGTCTTCATTTCCTGAGTGAATGACGTGTTTATTGGATAGATAAGTTCTTGGAGTCTTGATGCTGGATCAACACATTCCTCTTCCACGTCTTTCAGTTTCATAATCATCTGTTGAACGAAGCACTTAGAATTAGCTGAAGGGCAACTTGCTTTAATCATTCCATTTTCCATACAAGTCTTCAGTCCTGGGGATATTTTCCACTTAAGGAACTCAGATTACTTCAGTTTTCTTTGTCTTTCTTCCTCTTTTTATTGATGTTTTTTTTCTTCATCAGCTTTTGTCTCACATTCAAAACTGCAAAAGGGAAGAATAATGTTAGTTGCAGCAAAGGTCAACAATGTGCTTGGCCAAGGAAACAGATGGTTAAAAACACTGAAAGGCAAAGGAAAACACTGAAAGGCAGAGCCCAATGGATCATATCTAGGAGGAGAACATGCTGTTATGTGCAGAAGTAGCTTAGCTGACGCCCCCTGCAGGCAGGGAGGTGCCACAGCTAAGAACACAGTGTGATCCTCCTGAAGAACTTCGATTCAACATCTCTGCAAGGTTATCAGGACTGGACCTTTTAAAGCAGGTGGTAGAAAAAGGATAAAAATCAGCATTTAACATGACTGACTAAACTTTCCATCACTACAATTTCTGCCATAACTTATGAAACTAATAAATGTTAGATTCTTATGCTAACTGAGGGCAAATTCAATTTTCAATTTTTTATACCAACTGCACAGTGGCGCAGTTGGTAGAGCTGTTGCCTTGCAGCAAGAAGGTTCTGGGTTCGATTCCCAGCCTGGGGTCTTTCTGCATGGAGTCTCCATGTTCTCCCTGTGCATGGTGGGTTTTCTCCAGGTACTCCGGTTTCCTCCCACAGTCCAAAAACATGACTGTCAGGTTAATTGGCCTCTCCAAATTGCCCCTAGGTGTGAGTGTGTGTGTGCATGGTTGTGTGTCCTGTGTGTCTCTGTGTTGCCCTGCGACAGACTGGCGACCTGTCCAGGGTGACCCCACCTCTCGCCCGGAACGTGAGCTGGAGAGGCACCAGCACCTCCTGACCCACTGAGGGGAAAAAGGGTGCAAGAAAATGGAAGAAATGAAAAAAATATGTTAAATATTTTGCATAGGGTCTGTAGAACTCAAGGTTACAACATACATTTTGCACCATACTCATATAAAGGTCAGACACCAGGCTTTAATGGTGAGGATTTCACATTAGAAACAAACCAGACATGCTGCACAACTGAAGCTATAGACTTTGCCAAAATGATAGTAGTCCGAGAAATGGGGACAACTTATATTTACCGCTTTCTACCAAACAAAAGGAGGAACAATCAGTTTCATTTATTTACAGAAACAAAATCTCCTAGGTCTACAACTAAAAAATAAACTGTTGCAATGCAGTAAAGCATAGCTGAGAAAAAATAAATAAGATTACAGGATAAAGTCCTGCCAAAGTGTGTTAGGTTTCCTTAAGTTTCTAATTTTCTATACATGAATCAGGAGTAAAAACAGGCAAACTATGACAATAGCAACTAACTTCAGAATAAACGTTTGGGTACAACGGCTAAAGATTATATTATAAAGATCAAATAATGGATCCGATAATTACCTGCAGATTCATCAGATGGTGCCGCTGTGTTTAAATCGCTCCTTTAACAGTCGTCATGCAGGAAAGATGAAATTGAATGTGGCCAAGTATTTTACTGGCACGAAAAATTCACATTATATTGTTGTAGAGCATGAATACTATCAGTTTGAACTATTGACTGTAATAGATGATACTGATGAGAATGTATACCAGTTTCTGAATTATTTAGATTGAATTTCAATCTATTGGGTAGCCGTGTTAAAAAAAAAAAGTATTTTGATTTGTTTAAATCTAAACTGAAGACCTTATTTTAACCCAAAACATCAGTTCATTATTTAGATTAATTACTCACTTTATGTTCAAATCAGGTTTTATCAAAGTGATATTTTTAGAGTGAAAGTTCTTCCTGCTGCTTTCCAATCCATCTTCCAATCCAACTTTACTTATAAAGCTTTACTTATAAAGCACTTTAACAATTATGTTGTTAAAACACAACATAATAATTAAGAAAAAAAACTTACAGTATAATCAAATAAGCTTTAAAGCTTATTTAAAGCTTAAATAAAATTAAAAGCTTTAATAAGCTTTGATAATCAAATAATCAAAGCTTATTTGATTATCAAAGTTTATTTGATTATAAGCTTTAAAGCTTCGTAGCTTATAGCGTATTTGATTTTAGCATCAACAGCTAGCAACGACTAGCAGCAGCTCTTACCTTGAGACGTCTTCTGGGCCCAGGAGTTGCTTCACCTACCTTTAGACGAGTCCAGCAGATCCTCACTAGGGGTTGAACGACTACATATTTTTTTAAGGTCGAGTCGATGTCGACTAGTCGCAATGACGCCATAGTGACGTAAGCACAAAAAACCTTCACAACTACTTAGAGGCTTTATCAGCTAAATTCACGGTAAATATTGTCACCCCCTCCCCTTCTCCCGCTTTTACTAAGTCTATTATGCAGAATTAAAAGAGCAATAAACACATACTTCTTCCTGAGCAGCGGAGAAAAGTTCGTTGCACAAAGTCGGGTCTTACTTTTTTTTTTTCCAAACACCGGCTCATACTGATGATCTCTGGATAGCTACTGGTATAGGAGTCAAATTATCACACTGACCACAATGGCGCTTTTGGATCATCACAAACCAAACGTATTATGAACGGATCCCGTTTGGTTATTCAACGAAACCACCTGCTGCTTTTCCGCCCGATGCGCAGCAGGAAGCTCCGTGGATGAACCGACATGCGGCAGAGATCACCTCTATCAGACCCTCCGGATGAAGCTTGGACATGGTTTCCAGATGTAGTCGAACCATATTTTTATAAGAGCGTAAAGCTGCCAGGTTAAAAACTTCAATACGGAGGTTGACGCTGATCAGTTGAGGGATAAAAAAGCCTGACATCATGACGCGCTGTCGCACATTACTCCGGTAGTCGTTTTTGTGTCTTTTTTTAAGGATTTTTTCGGCACTAGTTTATTTGACAGCAATCTGACTGTAAGGCGGCAGAGAGCTGAGAGAGGCCTGATGGGCCCAGCGAATGGAGGACGGGAGTCGGACTCCAGACTACCGCGGGCTCAGGTCTCTGTATGCGGGGCGCCGCGGTAACCACCGCGCCGCGCAACGCCCCTATTGCGGGGGCCTGTGCTGTAATTTACAGTTTCTCTTTGGTAAATTATTTACATTTTTATACAATTTGAGCTTTCTGACGAACTCACCTAGTCCACCTTCTTTCATTTCCTTGGAAAAATCTGTTTTCTCACGTGATTGCGACTAGTCGACTGGCCCAGAAAAAAGTCATTGCAGAGAAAAGAATCGACTAGTCGACTAATCGATGCAACCTCTAATCCTCACTTGATTGTGGCGATTCCTCTTTAAAGTCCATCCTCAATCTGTTGCTGATTCCTGACGCCCTTTATGTTTCGCAAATGTTTCAGCCGCCAGCAGCCAAACAAAACGCCACTAAGAAGTCGAAGTTGTTTTCTGTCGTCATGCTTAGAAGATCCGATGAAACACAAAAATGCCTTCAATAACTTAATCAGGGCGAGGAAAAAAACTGAACGAAATAAGTTATACTTTGGAAAAAGGTGTTCGAAGTATAATTTACCGGTAAATAATCCCAACAATCTCAGAATATCCAGCGGCCTGTTACTCCAGCAGGTGGGTTACGGCGCCAAACTACGTTTCTTCTTCTTCTTGTGATTAATGGCCGTCGGGAGACCAACAATCATGGTTCCTTACCGCCACCAACTGGACTGGTTCGTAAACCGAAAATAAACAGGAAAAAAGTAAAATAACTCATTTATATAGATACATTAATAATACCACGTCGGTAAATTAACATTAGCTGACTAAATTATCTCTATTGAATTTTTTATTTTACCTTCATCACTTCCAATCTTCTTTTTAATTGTACATTTGGTGCCCATTTTATTAATTACTTACTTTAAATGTGTACTTTCTGATTCATAATTTAATGCGCCTGCTGTACCGTTTCAGGCAGGTTGCAATTTTCATATAAAGACCCATTAAATAAATTACATTACTGAAAAGCTCATTTATTTCTGAAACCAATGTTTCTATTAATTATGATTATTGTCCACTTAAAAGTAATGCAAACAGTTAAAATTAGAGTATTACATCTGACCTTTCAAAAAGTATTTAGTACTTACATATGGAATTAATAGAGAGAATCTTGCATTTGCAAGCAATTGTTTAACGTTCAAACCTGATTATCACCAAACCTTGAACCTCCCCTCATTCTGGAATAAATCAAAATATAACTGTGATTTTGTTTAATCAATATTCTATATAAAACCTTTATTGAATATAGGTTTGCTTATACTATTGAAATCTGAGTGTTATAATCCAAAGAAATTAATCATATAGGATTTGTTAATATTTACACAAATCATGTGAATATTAACATTAAAGTTACATTATGCAGCCACTGTTCATTGTTAGTCTAAAGCTCACAAATCAGGTTCAGGCTGAACAACGACGCCATTAGTGATGAACAACAGGAACAGAACTTTCCTTCAGTCCAAGGATTTTGGAGAATCCTGTCATGTTGTGTTGGTAGTTCTCAAAGAACTCCTTCCTAAACTGATTTGTGCAAACTACAACTTGGCAACATCACAGGGACACTGGAGACAAATATCAAATGTATCAAAGCTACAGGAGCTATTCCTCTATTTTCAGTTAAATTTTAGAATTTAGATTATTTAGTTTATTTTTGTTTCTTCTCTAGTCAATTTTGGTAATTTGACCAAAATTAAAATTTTTATTTAAAAATTAAATAGAAATAAAATATAATTTTTATTTAATTTGAGTTATTTAGAATAATTTTTTATGAGTTCCCTGAATTAGTTCATTTCAGTTTGGGACTTGGGTGATTCACAGTATAAATAGGTAGGTTTTAGGAAGCTCATTATGCATGTGGGTGGTCACATGGTTTTGTACCAGTCTATCCAGCCAGTCACTTCACCCAGTCAGTCTACTAGTCTGTCAGTCTGCCACTCAGTCAGTGAACAGGTGAGACAATCAGGAGAAGCAGCTGAATCCTGTGAAGCCTGCAACTTGTTTGTATGGAATAAAGCAACAAAGAACTGCATTTTAGACTTTTGATATTTTTGGAACTGACAGAAATTCACGGTGCATCAAGTGGCTGTTTGAGTTGAATTCACCTTTTGCTTTGATCACGTTAAAGTCTTAAGTTTTTATTTTTGGATTTGGACAAATAGTCACAACACACACAGCTCTGTTCTCTGTGACTGGCAGAAAGGACACATGCTCTGTATTGTTTCCTTTTCCAGCAGCCATTTTGCAGCTTAAATCCAACAGAATAAATTTAGCGTCTCTGTAATAAAGTAGGTGGAGCTCCAGCTCGGTGGCCAGGTGAGGGGCTGGGCTTGAGGTTGCTAGACAAAAAAAAGTAACACAAACATTTAGAGGTTTTTGAAACAGGTTGTTTTGCAGACACCTGCAGAATATTTACTTATTTACAAAAACAGCTTTATATCATTAACACATTAAAAACACTTTAACAAGATGCCAACAATGTGTTGTTTAGTGTTAAAAGTCACAGATTGTTGACCTGGATGGTCTTCCCTATATTCCTGCAGTTCATTGTGCTGGTCACCATTTAGGGGAAATTAGCTGCTTTCCCTTTAAGAGCAGCCTTACTTAGTAAACATGAGGAGGAGTGTCTCCCTCACTGAAAATGAAAGTTTGAAAATGAAACTTCTGTCATAAAGTTCTGGTATATTTCTGTGGTGAGTAACAGTTTTCTCTCTATTCAGTTCTTTAAATTGGAGTTTTTATCACTGTCCTCTTTCTGTTCTCATCAATAATATTATTGTTGTTGTAGATTTTTGAACACTGTTCGGTCAGATTATCCTCAACGTTTGTAAGCAGTTATCAGATTGTTCTGACCCGTAGTGTTCCTCTTTTATGATTTACAAAACAGGATGGCGTCTGAGGAAGTGATCGAGGTGGTGACTCTGGGCCGACCGTTCAGACTCGGGATGCTGTACGACTGCCGCCGGGACACAATCATTCCTGGTAAGGATTCACATTTGGTCATTTTTAAATTATTATTTATTTTATTGGAGAAGAGAACAGGACTGTGGTGGGAGAGAAGCGGGGGGTCGTTCATTTTTTCCTGTCCTTTTATCCTTGTATTTTTATATGTTTAGTTTTAAGTTACACTTTTTGAAAAAAATCTTTTTTTAGTTTTGAGGTTGTTTTTTGAGGGTGTGGCTGTCAGGTGTCATCTGGCCATTTCAAATTTCTCCATCGGCCCAGAAGAACTGATTTATGTTTGTGAAAAGTGATGAGTTTTGTTTATTTCACAGTTAGTTACAATATAAAATAACACATTTATTGTGTTCATATTGCATGTGATTATTCCCACAAACTAAAAGCATTCACTTTATGAGACGCTCATGTGGGGGTAAAGTCCATGTTTGTTTCAACACGTCTTAAAGAAACAGTATTTGACCTGAATGAATGTTTCACGTTGCCAAAGTCTTGGCAAGTTTTGTAAAACATTGTTACAGCTAAATGACCACGTAAATGGATCATAATAAACCAAAAGTGTAATAAAATGCAAACTAAAAATGTACAACCAAAATTATTACATTTTTAAGAGCTTTTCTTTTAATTAAGAAGTTGGCTGGAAATGCAGCTGATGTGTTCATAAGTATAACAAAATAGGATTTCTTTTTTAAAAAACGTTTTATTTTCATGGTATTAAAAAGCCATCTGACCTCCAGACCCCATAAGACAGATCTCTGGACCTCCCATCTCTGTGCCCTCTGTGTGTCCTGCACTTTCAGTTGTTACAACTGTAAAATCTGATCTCAACATGTCATAATGTGATTTTCCTAGCAGTCTTTGAACGCACCATGTAAGGTCAGTTTTGGTACCAGTTGTATTTATGAACAAAGGTTACTGATAGCATCAGATTGTAGCCATGGCAACACAACAATCAAACTATGAAGATAATTCTTTGCACTTTTACTTCCTAATTAAATTCCACATTTACAATTTAATCTTTGATTTTTGCTGAAACCATTAAATCTAATTTAATAGCATTGTCATTCTCAATAAACAAATGCTAACATTTTAGATCTATGAGATGCAACTAAAGCTTTAATGGAGGCCCTGATGGTCTGGAGGTCCATCAGTCTGGAGGTCCAAAGCAGCTGCTGAGTTTATTTTGCATTGGGCCAGAAAATAAAAACCCTCAGAGAAAATGCAGTAATGTAAAAAGTTTTGACGTGTTTTGTCATCTGGGTTTATTTTTAGGTTAACAAGCTTGCAACAACAGACAGAAGTAAAAGAATAAAGTTTAAATTGCTTTCCTTCATCTCACTACTGGTTGTAACTGTCATGATCTGTGTTTCAGTCTAGTTATTGTAAGGCAGGGGTGTCAAACTCCAGTCCTCGAGGGTCGGTGTCCTGCAACTTTTAGAAGTGCCTCTGCTGCACCACACCTGAATAGAATAATTAGGTCATTAGCAAGGCTCTGGAGAACTGAGGAGGTAATTAAGCCATTTGATTCAGGTGTTTTGTACCTGTGGCACATCTAAAAACTGCAGGATAGCGGCCCTTCAGGACTGGAGTTTGACACCCCTGTTGTAAGGTTTCTCTGTGTTCAGTTTCTGTCCTGAGTCTGTCTCTGCGTCTTCCCATTGATTGTGCCCAGCTGTGTCTCGTTCCTTGATCACCCTCCTAGTGTATTTAAACCCACCTGTTGTCTTTGTCTCTTGTCGGGTCCTCGTCATATGTAGCTTGTCGTCAGTAGTTCTCAGTCGAACTGTATAGTCCTGAGGCTACTTTGCTCCATGTTCAGTCTTTGTGTCAGTTGCTACCGGTATTTAGCTGCGTGCTTTTGTCTCTGCCGTTCTGCCTGATCTGGACTGTTTTGAGCCACTTTCATTAAATTTATCATCATCTTCATCATCATCATCTGGGTCTCAGCGTTCATCCTCACCACCACAAACCATACAAATCATGACAGAAGGACCCGACCAAACTATGGTGAGGAGCGCAGCCTAGTCCGCCATGGACCCAGCAGACCGTCGTTCCCTGTTAAGGGAAATCAGGAAGTATGACGTCGAAATGGCCAATCCGAGTTCCCTGTTCAGCCGTCTCAACGCCACCACACGTATGGCGGTCCACCTGGACAGATGGATCCCATTTCTTCCTCTGCTGGGCTTGGAGGACTTCTACCAAGAGGTAGAGCAGGAACGGCAGGCAGTGGTGGCGGCGCTGGCTGTAAGATCTAAGCCAGCACCACCAGCTCCAGCGTCTGCCACAGTCGGCCTGTCTCCTGCCAAAATTGCATGCTTGCCCCAGTCCGCCGCCATCGCGGTGTCCCCGCCTTCCTGCGCCCAAGCTTCCTGCACCCACTGCTGCAGTGGAGCAGCCTCCCAAGCTTCCCAGTGCTCCGTCCAGCCCGCCAGCCGGCCCGCCCCTCTGCCGGCCTTCCAGAGCCTCCAGACGGCCCGACGGGCCCGAGCGTCTCCTGTGGCGGCGGCGACCACTGAAACCGCCTCCACGACTCTGCTTCCTGCGGCGTCCGCCTCCTCGTCTCCACTTCCTGCGGTAGCGGCGACCGCCAGATCCGCCTCCTCGTCTCCGCTTCCTCGTATCCGCTTCCTGCAGTGGCGGCGACCGCCGGACCCGCCTCCTCGTCTCCACTTCCTGCGGTAGCGGCGACCGCCAGATCCGCCTCCTCGTCTCCGCTTCCTCGTATCCGCTTCCTGCAGTGGCGGCCGGACCCGCCTCTTCGCCTCCTGGTTCTTTGCCCACCCTGGTTGGGTAGTTTTTTGCTTGGACTGGGTTTTTTGTTTTCTGGACTCTAGCCACCCGTCCAGCGCCCCTCCACCCACCCTTGTTGGATTTGGACTGTCTTGTTTTTGGGCATCTGGTAGCTGCCCTTGAGGAGCGGGTACTGTCATGATCTGTGTTTCTGTCTAGTTATTGTAAGGTTTTTCTGTGTTCAGTTTGTCCTGTGAGTTTCCTTGTATACTCTCCCCCTTCACTCACACCTGCAACCTGTTAACTCATCAGCCCAGCTCAGCATTCAATTTCCCCAGTATTTCAGCTTCTCATTCTCAGTCATTCCTGGCCAGTTCCTGTCGTTAAAGTCTGTCATTTCTCTGTACTTCTCTATGTTCTCCTTGTGTCTTCTTGCTGGATCCATCCATCCACTTTCTCCACACCCTTGTCCCTTAGTGGGGTCAGGAGGTCCTGCTGCCTTCTCCAGCTAACGTTCTGGGCGAGAGGCGGGGTCACCTGGACAGGCCACCAGTCTGTCACTGGGCAACACGGAGACAAACAACCATGCACACACACACTCGCACTTAGGGACAATTTGGAGAGGCCAATTAACCTGACAGTCCTATTTTTGGACTGTGGGAAGAAACCAGAGAACTGGAGAAAACCCACCATGCACAGGGAGAACATGGAGACTCCATGTAGAAAGACCTTCTTCCTACAAGGTAACATTGCTACCTACTGCGCCACTGTGCAGCCCCTTCTTGCTGGATGTCTTCTGGATTTATTATCTGTGTTTTTCACTGGCTTCAGTCATTTTTGGTAGTTTTTGTTTTCTTTCATCTTTCATTAAATACTTTCAACATGATCTATAGTCCACGCTCCTGTCTGCACTTTTGTCCATCCTATAAGACAAACCTCATGACACATTGCCTTCTTTTAAAGCTTTGTGCTTGACACTGATATGAAAAACTGATACAATGTTGTCTTTAAAAATTTTGTAGTTGCCCAAAATGGAATAATCATTTGAAAGACTGTGAAATGACTGTTTCTTACTGGTAACCGTCAATGTTTTGAATCTATTAATTGCCTCTGAAATCCCCAAAATATGAATATTTTCTCTTTCTACAGGATTAACACTATGGGACTGTGAAGAATTGGAAAAAGACAAAAGAGAAACCCCACAACGAAACAGTGAATTTGAAATAGTTGCTTCTGAATCTATTGAGGACAAATCTTCAGCCCTGGGTGTTGAAGCATCTTTAAAAGCAAGTTTTTTAGGTGGCCTAGTTAAAGTTGAAGGATCAGCCAAATACCTCAATGATCAGATGACGTCCAAAAATCAAGCCAGAGTAACACTGCAGTACAAAGTTACCACAAAGTTCCAAGAATTATCAATGAATCATCTTGGAAGAGGCAACGTGAAGCATCCTTATGTTTTTGAGAACAAAATAGCAACACATGTGGTGACAGGCATTCTGTATGGAGCTCAAGCATTTTTTGTCTTTGACCAAGAAAAATCTGAGACAGAAAATCACCAAGACATTCAGGGCAACTTGAAAGTTTTGATTGAGAAGATTCCATTGCTATCTATTGATGGTAAAGGTTCCTTACATATGGAAGATAAGGACAAGGAAAGAATCCAGAAATTCTCCTGTAAGTTTCATGGAGACTTCCTGCTTGAGAAAACTCCAACAACCTTCCAGGATGCAGTAGCAGCCTACCAAAGCCTGCCCAAGCTGCTGGGGGCCAGTGGAGAAAACGCCGTACCAATCAAGGTCTGGATGCTGCCTCTGACCAACTTAGATTCTTCTGCAGCTAAACTTGTCCGTGAAATAAGTGTTAGGTTAGTTCAAGAAGTACAAAGTGTCCTGGAGGAGCTCAGTGACCTGGAAATAAGGTGCAATGATGCAATGAAAAACACAACAACACAGCAGTTTCCTCAGATTAACAAAAAACTTAAATGTTTTAAAAGTTTGTGCTCTGAATTCAGGCTTGGATTTCAGAAAACGCTAACAAAGAAACTCCCATCAATCCGAGGAGGAGGAGAAGAAGAGTCTGAGCTCGCAGATGTCTTGAAGAAGATTCATTCCTCACCTTTCAACAGCAAAAACCTCAATGACTGGATTGACTGCAAAGAGAGAGAAATACATGCCCTGAAATCCTACACCAGGATGATGAAGAACACCAAAATCATCCCATCTCAAAACATCCTTGATGAAGAACTTCTCACTGCAGAGCATGCTGTGTGTTTTGTGTTCAGCTCACTGGAAAGAGATGAGCCATACCTCTCTGCTTTGCTGAACTACCTCAAAGGCAGAACCAAGTCAGAGGATTCACACAGTTATGATATTGAGAAGGAACAATGGTATCTCTCAAACAACCTGAAAGATGAAATGAGAACAAAAGTAAAACTTTTCAATGATTTTGCAGAGTCCAACACTGAGACCAAGAGGACAACATTCCTGGCAGTCGGTCTAACAGATGAGAAACATGAAGGTTCAACCATCTACCTTTATAAAGATGGTTTCCTCATCAATGAGAACTATGAGCCTCCTTCAAAGCCTGAAACTGTGACAGCTGCTGACATAAACCACAGCAGTGTGACTCTGAAGGTTTCTCCTCCCAGGTTTGGAGCAGAGAGCATCACATCCTACTCTGTTGAGTTCTGTGTTAGTGGACAAGATGGATGGAGACAACAGATTGAACCAGAATCTGGAGAAATCACAGTGAC
Source organism: Poecilia reticulata (assembly GCF_904066995.2). Taxonomy (NCBI): domain Eukaryota; kingdom Metazoa; phylum Chordata; class Actinopteri; order Cyprinodontiformes; family Poeciliidae; genus Poecilia; species Poecilia reticulata. Next base: position 31,400,782 of record NC_088846.1, read on the forward strand.
CCAACTGCAGCCAAACACAGAGTACGTGTTCAGATGCAGAGCTGTGACCTCAGCAGGTGTTGGACCGGCCAATGTATTCAATGATCCCATCAGAACGTTACCCTGCAGCCCTCCTGGAAAGCTTCATGTTGAATCAAACTCATTTGATGCTTCAGTCACCTGGAAGCAACCAGCTGAGATCGGACCGAATGTTCAGATTTCAGGCTACATCTTGGAGTACGCAGAGACAGGAGAGGCTAGTGCAGTCCAGTGGAACCAGTTAAAGACAAAAACCCTGAAGGAGACCATTGTAGACCTTCAGTCTGACTCACAATATGCCATCAGGGTCCGATGTGATTGTGGAGAATCTGGAAGAAGCAGAGAAAGTGAAGCTGCTTTCTTTAGAACATCAGAACCATATGAGCTTCAGCTTCAGGAGATTCTGAAGGATCTTCCAGACCTGGAAGCCAGGTGGGAAAAGGCACTGCAGTCCATCACAGCTCAGCAGTTCCAGGAGATTCAAGACAAACTGACAACTTTCAAAGACTTAACCCTTCAGTTTAAGGATCAAATCCTCGTCAGATTAAAACAAAGTTCTCCATCATGTTTAAGCAATCAGAAAAATCAGAAGATAATAGAGAATGAAGTCCAACTTCGTCTTTCAACTCCTTTCAACAAGACCGACCTCATGAGGTGGATGATGTACAAAGAAAAAGAGATCAATTTCTTACAATCTCTGACCAACATGATGCCACAAACTGAGATAATCTCACAGAATGAGTTCAATGAGATTATTAACACTGAGGGTCCAGTTCTGTGTTTTGTCTTCACCTCACTGGGGAGTGATGACCCGTTGCTCTGGGCTTTATCAGCCCACCTGAAAGGAACCAGACCAGATGATCGTCATGAAGTAGAGAAGGAACCATGGTTTACCTCAAAGAAGGTTCTGGATGAAATCAGACTTAAAGCCAAACTCTTTCATGATTTTTCAGAGACCAACAAGGATAACAAGGAAATAAAGTTCCTGGCTGCAGGTTTAACTGATAATAGCCATGAAGGTTCAACCATCTACCTTTATAAAGATGGTTTCCTCATCAATGAGAACTATGAGCCTCCTTCAAAGCCTGAAACTGTGACAGCTGCTGACATAACCCACAGCAGTGTGACTCTGAAGGTTTCTCCTCCCAGGTTTGGAGCAGAGAGCATCACATCCTACTCTGTTGAGTTCTGTGTCAGAGGACAAGATGGATGGAGACAACAGATTGAACCACAATCTGGAGAAATCACAGTGACCCAACTGCAGCCAAACACAGAGTACGTGTTCAGATGCAGAGCTGTGACCTCAGCAGGTGTTGGACCGGCCAATGTATTCAATTATCCCATTAAAACTTTACCCTGCGGCCCTCCTGGAGAACCTCAAGGTGAACCAAACTCTTCTAATATATCAGTGAGTTGGGAGAAACCTGCTGAGCTCGGACCAGATGTTCAGATCCTGAGCTACATTGTGGAATATGCAAAGGCAGAAGATCTCATCTGGAACCAAACAAGGTCAAAAGGTGAAAAGGTCATCATTTCAGGGCTTCAGTCAGAAACACAATATGCAGTCAGGGTCACATGTGACTGTGGTGGAGCTGGCAGAAGCAAGGAAAGCAAGAGTGTTCAAATTAATACAACAAAGCCAAACAGGCTTCCTGATGCTGTTAAAGCTGAGAGCACAAAGCTGAAGCCACAGAAAGGACCACTGCCTGTTTATATAGTTCCTCTGAAGGAGGAGAACATCAGAATAAAGGGATGCAGGTTCTTCAGGTTTGGAGAACAAAGCAAAGTTGCTGCTAAACAAAGTCGTACCATCATGGTTCTTGGAGCTACAGGTGCTGGGAAGTCAACCCTCATCAATGGGATGATAAATTACATGCTAGGTGTTAAATGGTCAGACTCGTATCGGTTCAGCTTAGTGGATGATGGTCAAACAAAATCCCAAGCTCACAGTCAGACCTCTGAGGTCACTGTGTACAAACTCAACTACAGGGACGGATTTGAGGTTCCCTTCTCTCTGACCATCATAGACACTCCAGGCTTTGGAGACACCAGAGGAATAGACAGAGACAGGGAGATCACAGAGCAGCTCCGTAACCTCTTCACCAGTAAAGACGGGGTCAGTGACATTGATGCTGTGTGTTTCGTAGCTCAATCAGCTTTAGCTCGTCTCACACCAACACAGAAATATGTCTTTGATTCCATTCTCTCCATCTTTGGCAAAGATATAGCAGAAAACATCAGGATCCTGGTGACATTTGCAGATGGTCAGAAGCCTCCAGTTCTAGAAGCCATCAAAGAATCAGGCGTACCAAGTCCGAAAGGGAAAGATGGTCTTCCAGTTCACTTCAAATTTAACAACTCTGCTCTGTTTGCTGACAATAAATCCTCTGCAGCAGATGCTCAGAGTGGGGATGATGATGATGAAAACTTTGATCAGATGTTTTGGAACATGGGAACAAAAAGCATGAAAAGGTTTTTTGCTGCTCTAAATCAGATAGAAACCAAAAGTTTGACACTGACAAATGAGGTCCTGAGAGAAAGACAACAGCTGGAGGTTTCAGTTGAGAATCTGCAGCTTCAGGTTAAACTTGGTTTGGCCAAAATGGAGGAGATCAGAGAGACGAGAGAAAAAATCAAAGAGCATGAAGCCGAGATTGTTGAGAGACTGATGAGAAAACTGGAGGCTGAATATGGTATCATGCAGAATGAGGTGAATAAATTAATAGACAAGTCAGCAAAGTGTCTGAACCGACTGAAGGAGATAGCACTGAGGCCCAATCTTCTCACCACTCCAGAGTACATTGATATGCTGATTGAAGGAGAGAAACAGGAGGGAAAACCAGGCTGGAAACAACGAGTTGAGTCACTGATGAAAATGAAACCAAGAGCAGAAATCATGGCTAAAGCTGAGAAAGGAGAAAAACTTCTCCTCTGATAACAGTCACTTGATGTGAGATGTTAAGTCAACAGATCCTCAGAACCATTTAAATTATTACTACACTTAGGTTTTGTTCAAAGCGATTTGTTTTGCTTGAAACAGGAAGTTGGCCTTCATAAATTATTTTACCAGCATCAAAAACATTTGGGGAATGTTGGCCTGACTCTCTTATTACTCTTTTTGACACAGCAGGAGAGATAAAATGTAAATCTACCTGAATTGCTTTACATAATCATAGATTTTTAATCACTTTATAATGAAACGCATCAGATGCTACTTGGGGAAGTCAGACCAGGTCAAAGTTATTATCAGTCTTGGTACCTGAACCTCTTATCTGATTCTCTTAAACTGACCTTTCACCTCCTGACCTTAATGCTATAAAACACCAGAGTGAGAACACAACATAAAGTTTTACTTGTAAAACTGAACTTTGACCTTCAGTCTTTCTGAATAACATTGTACAAAGTATCAGCTGCTGACCGAGGAAGTTTTAAAGGAGAGAAAGCAACTGGAGGCAGCCATCGAATGTTTGCAGATTTACATCCACAGGTCAAAGCTGGATTCCTTAAACTCAAAGAAATGAAGAAAACCAAAGGAAAGAAGGAGCATGAAGCCATTATACGTTCAAATTAAAGCTTTGAGGCTGAAGTGGACGTTACCAAAACTCTCAACAACAGAAGAGCAACTTTCTGTTGGCAGACAGAAGGAGGAGGAAAGCAAATGTTGAGGAAAATTTATTTTTTTGATATTCAGAATATCAGCAGGTCTGGATATGTTGGAACAGTTAGAACGAATAAATTAAAATTATTTCAACTAGAATTGTTCCCAAAGCAGAAATGTTTTTTTATGCTCAAGTTTAAGTATTTGTTGTTGATTTTGACTGAAATGCCTGAAATACAAAAGTACCAACATTATTTCTAACATATTTTCATATTTTAAACAATCACTATTATTCAGATATTTAGGCTGATAATCTTCTCAGTTGACTTCATGTAGTTTATAGTCAAAGTATTAAAGCTGTTTGGGTTTATAGATGGCTGGGTTGGTAATATCTGGGTTTATGCTTTTTAAGTTTTATCTTATTTGCTAAGATCATTTTGGGTTCAGTTATTCTTTCTTTAATCTAATACATGATGTAATTTAGTTTATAAAACAGATTTTCTGTCAGTCTACTTCTGGATGCTAATTCTAAGTCTAATGATCAAGATGGTTTTCAAGTAAAAATGTGTTAAACTTTTGCATAAAATATACAAATCAGTTCTTAATTAGCTTAAATTGTCAGTTTCTGTAATTTGACCTGAAAACATCTGCAACAAAATGTCAGTAAAATTATCTTTATGTGAAAAGATCTAAAGAAAATATAAGTCTATATGTTTGACTTGAACTAAATAAATAATTAGTTTTGTCTCTGTGTCTTTAATGTTCAATGTTAAAACTTGAGTGTAGAAAGAAGAAATAAGTAAAACTGTTCACCTGTTAAAAAAAAGCATTTAGTCAATTTTTATATAAATAGGTATAGATGTATACTTCATGGTCCACAAACGTCAAAATAAAAACTATACAATGCAAATGCATGACATACATGAACAGAAGAAATTTAAATAAAAACATAAAACTGCATATATACGGCTCAAAAAATAAAGGGAACATTTAAACAACACAATATAACTGCAAGTAAATCAAACTTCTGTGAAATCAAACTGTCCACTTAGGAAGCAACACTGATTGACCCGACGAGGGTCTTGGAGTTATATTGTGTTGTTTAAGTGTTCCCTTTATTTTTTTGAGTAGTATATAATCCATCTGAATTAATAAATAAAAACCAAAACATCAGATTTCATCTTTGATGGATTTTATTTTTCTCTCGTTTCCCAAACCTTTAATTGTTTCTCCATGTTTCTGCAGCAGGTTTGTGTCAGTGAAACATAATGCAGACTGTTTACACAAACATCAGAAACATAAATATTTACAGTTTAACATTTTCTGCACATGTTGGATCCAGAGAGGAAACTTTGAACTTCAGAGGAATCAGTTTCTGCTGCTCTTCATCCTGAACAGAAGAGAATTAAAACCTGTTTTCCATCAGCTGCCATCTTCAACCTGTAACCATAGAAACAGCAGATTCTCATCCGGCCTGAAGTCTGATGAACAACATTTCTACAACTTTTATCTGCACAAACAGAGGAATATAATGTAGGTTTGTGCATTAAAATACAAATAAAATAAATAAAAGATGTTTTTCTTCGATGCTTGAAGCAGAAAAATGGTCCAATGAGAGCAGAGCAAACATGAAGCTTATTTTAGCTTCATAATAAAACAGTTTGATGCTGATTGGATGAAAATTCACAGTTTGGCTGTTTGGGAAAGTCAGAGAAATCTCAGCTTTAATGATCGATTCATAACCAGCATCCATCTTCATTTTATAAACCAAAACAATAAAATATACAACAGAAACAAACTGGCTTCAAACTTTCACCTAAAACTAAACCAACAGGAACCAGAACCTGAAGATTTAAACCCAAATCAGCGTCTTTCCTTCAAAATAAAAGCATTTCAACAGCTCTGGTTCAGGACTTTTCCTGTAACTGGATCCGTTTTCTCTCCGGTTCAGTCCAAACGTTTCAGGAATTATTTAATAAAACAGCTTTAAAAGCTGCAACAGATGAATTAGAGGAAAACGTGTGGAGTCTAAAAACTCCTTCAGCTCCTGAACGCACCGCCTGGTGGTGCTTCTGTCTCTTTAAATCATTTTTATTTCAGGGTTTATTTCCTGTTTGGGGAAATTTAATTTTTATTCCAGACGGAGTGACGAGAAACAAATTCAACATGAACAACAAACTGCAGAAGAATGAATGAACAGAACCAGCTTTAGTTTAAAAAAGAAACAAAAGTAACACCAGACTCAACATGAACCACCTTCTGCTTCCTGTCAGCTTTTATACAGAGTCACAGCTTTAAGAGGAACTAACTGAGGTTTGGAAAGTTCAGCTTTGTAACATTGATCAGGTTTCACTGAGAAAAACAGGAAAATTATATAAAAACTAAACTAATTGACCCAACAGATGAAGTTCAGAGAGAAAATTAATGTTCACAGTGAAAGAAACTCCAGACAGTTTCCACCTGTGAACCCGGCTGAGCGGCTCCAGGCTCCCTCCAGGCTCCCTCCAGGTTCCCTCCAGGCTTCCTCCAGGCTCCCTCCAGGTTCCCTCCCAGCATGCAGTGCGGTGCGGGTCAGTACCCCAGGTCCAGCCGGATCTTGTGCTCGAACAGCGCGATGAGCAGCATGATGCAGAAGCCCAGCAGGATGCCGGCGTTCTGCAGCAGGAAGAAGCCCCAGTGGCTGAAGCCGTGGTCGCCGGCGTCGTTGTGCAGCATCTCCGGCACCTGAAGCAGCGAAGCAGCAACGAATCAGGCGGAGCGAAGAAAACGGGCTGAATGAAAATATTTTATAAATTTAGGCTGTTAATCAAACGTTAGATTGAACTTTATGACCAAACTGCAGTTAGAGCATGAAGCTCTGCTGATGAAGACATGAGACGGTTCCGTCCTCCAGAGTCGGTTCCGTCCCCCACAGACGGTTCCGTCCCCCAGAGTCGGTTCCGTCCTCCAGAGTCGGTTCCGTCCCCCACAGACGGTTCCGTCCCCACAGACGGTTCCGTCCCCCACAGACGGTTCCGTCCCCCAGAGTCGGTTCCGTCCTCCAGAGTCGGTTCCGTCCCCCACAGACGGTTCCGTCCCCCACAGACGGTTCCGTCCCCCACAGACGGTTCCGTCCCCCACAGACGGTTCCGTCCCCCAGAGTCGGTTCCGTCCCCCACAGACGGTTCCGTCCCCCACAGACGGTTCCGTCCTCCAGAGACGGTTCCGTCCCCCACAGACGGTTCGGTCCCCCACAGTCGGTTCCCTCCCCCACAGCCGGTTCCGTCCCCCACAGACAGTTCGGTCCCCCAGAGCCGGTTCCGTCCCCCACAGACGGTTCCGTCCCCCACAGTCGGTTCCGTCCCCCACAGTCGGTTCCGTCCTCCAGAGTCGGTTCCGTCCCCCACAGACGGTTCCGTCCCCCACAGACGGTTCCGTCCCCCACAGTCGGTTCCGTCCCCCACAGTCGGTTCCGTCCTCCAGAGTCGGTTCCGTCCCCCACAGACGGTTCCGTCCCCCACAGTCGGTTCCGTCCCCCAGAGTCGGTTCCGTCCCCCAGAGACGGTTCGGTCCAACTCACCATGTCCACCAGCGCCACGTACAGGAAGAGTCCGGCCGTCAGGGCGAAGATCCAGGTGGAAACGTTTTCAGCGTAGTGGCCAACCAGAATGCCCGTCACCAAGCCGACGTACGCCGTCATGGCCGACAGAACGTTGTAGAGGATGGCCTGGCGAACCGTCATGCCCGCCTTCAGCAGCACCGCAAAGTCACCTGGAGGGAAAGAGACAGACGTAGAGGTAAAACAATAGAACCACAGATGTTGATCTTTTTAAATATTTCCATTCAAAAACGATTCTTCATGACTTCAGTCACATGGAGACGTCTGATTCTTTCACCAATCTGCTGACAGTGGCTGAATTTCTATGTTGGTCTTTCTATGTTGGTCTTTCCATGTTGGTACTTCTATGTTGGTACTTCTATGTTGGTCTTTCTATGTTGGTATTTCTATGTTGGTCTTTCTATGTTGGTCTTTCCATGTTGGTACTTCTATGTTGGTCTTTCCATGTTGGTACTTCTATGTTGGTATTTCTATGTTGGTATTTCTGTGTTGGTACTTCTATGTTGGTCTTTCCATGTTGGTACTTCTATGTTGGTATTTCTGTGTTGGTCTTTCTATGTTGGTACTTCTATGTTGGTACTTCTATGTTGGTCTTTCTGTGTTGGTCTTTCTATGTTGGTACTTCTATGTTGGTACTTCTATGTTGGTACTTCTATGTTGGTACTTCTATGTTGGTACTTCTATGTTGGTCTTTCTATGTTGGTACTTCTATGTTGGTCTTTCCATGTTGGTACTTCTATGTTGGTATTTCTATGTTGGTCTTTCCATGTTGGTACTTCTATGTTGGTATTTCTGTGTTGGTCTTTCCATGTTGGTACTTCTATGTTGGTATTTCTGTGTTGGTCTTTATATGTTGGTACTTCTATGTTGGTACTTCTATGTTGGTACTTCTATGTTGGTACTTCTATGTTGGTACTTCTATGTTGGTACTTCTATGTTGGTATTTCCATGTTGGTCTTTCTATGTTGGTATTTCTATGTTTCTATAATAAAACTCCTCACTGCCTCACCCAGCTCGTGCGGCAGCTCGTGGCAGAAAACGGCCACCGATGTGCTCAGTCCGCTGGACAGACTCTCGCTGAAGGCGGCTCCTGCAGACACACAGACACCCCGTCAGGCCACGCCCACCGGCGGCTTCCCGGGCCGTTTCCGTGGCGACGGCGGCTCACCGATGGCGAGGCCGTCGCTGAAGTTGTGCAGGCCGTCGCCCATGATGACCATCCAGGCCAGCGAGGCGATGCCGGCCTGCTGGAAGTGCTCCTCGGAGTAGGATTGGGAGTGGCTGTGGGGGTGGTGGTTCTGGGAGTGGTGGTGGTGCAGGATGTGGTGGTAGTCATGGTGATGGTGGTGCAGGCTGTCCGCCTGGCCCACCGTGTCGTGGAAGTGGGAGTGGCATTTGTTCTCGCAGTCCTCGGCCGAGTATCCGGAGCCGCCGCCGTCCCCCGCGGGCCGGCCGTACGTCTGCTGCGTTACCACGGAAACCTGCGGCGTCAGCATCACCTGCTCCTCCTCCGTCACGCCGCCGGGGAGCTCGCCGAACGCACCGGCGCCGTTCGGCTCCGCGTCTGGTGGAGGAAGAGCAGATGGAGAGGAAGCGTCTGAGAGGAGCGAGTTGGGTCGGATCAGAACCGGACCAGACCAGAACCGGATCAGACCAGAACAGGATCAGAACCAGACCAGAAGGGACTCTCACCTTCGCTTGGCTTCAGCTCGCTCTCCCCCAGAGACGGCTGCGTCTCCGGGTCCGATTTGTCCGTCTGGTCCCACTTCTTCTGGACCTGACAGGAAAACCAACATGAACATCAGAACCAACAGAACCAACAGAACCAGAACCTCCATGTTCCATAAACACTGAGGCTCCACATCAACAGGAAGTCGGTGTGTTTATGTGACAGGATGTGAAAAACTGTTAAATTACAACAAGTCATGAGAATAAAGTCACAATAAGATAAAAATAAAGTCATAATATTATGAGAATAAAATAATTATGACGTGTTTAGTTTCAATATTTACTTCATAAGGACAGACTGTAAATGTTAAATTCAGTTTTGTTGAAAAAGCTGCATGTGGCGCCATCTGCTGGTTGAACTAAACATTTAAACTCCTTCCTGCTGCATTAATCAGCAGATATCGTTGCCATAGCGACGGATGTAATTTTCCTGCTGCTTCTTTCTGTGTCGAGTTTTTAAATAAAATGTGAATCAACAGAAAACATCAAAGCTTCGTCTCCAACCTTCTGCTTCTTGTCTTTGTACATTTTTCCCAGCGTCAGGAAGTGTTCGATCAGGAACATGACGTAGACTCCGCCCAGAGCCGTCAGGCCCTTCCACACGCCGTCCATGTTCTCCTCGTCGGGGTGAAGGTCGTTGTGGTCGTCCAGGTGGTTGTAGTGGTCGTGGTTCCCGTGGGACTGAAGAGACGGAAACAAAACGCCTCAGCGATGCTGCGGCTGCTCCACTCAGATCAGCACAGAGAGGAGATTTAGTGGAAGGAAAAACTCCCGACTGATGGAGTCAGGAGTTGATGTTGATGTACACAAAGTGTCTCCGACTCACGTGTGGAATGAGGTGCAGGAAGGCGTCGCCGCTCAGCGTTCCCACGGCCAGCGCCACCAGGAAGCTGAGCAGGAACTTGAAGAAGACTCTGCTCATGAGCGGGATGAGGAGGACGCCCACCAGGGACAGCGCGCTGATGATGGTGATGGAGACGAAGCCGCCGACCCAGGCTGCAACAGAGCAGAGCGTCAGGAACCAGAACCGGGACGACGAGCCGTCGAGAGGCAGAACTTCAGCTCAGCGATTCTCTGCTTCGTCGGGCCGAGGCTGGAGCAGCAGGTTAGCATTAGCATTTATTTAAAGGTGAAAAACAACAAAAGACTTTAATGTTTTGGTAAATGATACATTTAAAATGATCCATCAGTTTAAAACCTGAAGAATTTGTGATTTTTGGTGAATTTTATGAGGTTTTCTGTTTGACGGAGTGGAGGAGACGACGGTTAGCAGGAACCAGAGACACTGAAGAGAAAACAGGAAGTTAAAGGAAACACGTTTCACCGTTCCACCGCTGAACGTTGACCTTTGACCTCCCAGCCTGAACCAGCTCACCTGTTGCGATGCGTTTGCCGTTTTCCCCGCCGCTGGGCTCGCTGTGGTTATGGGTGGCGTGGCTGTGGTCGTGGTTTCCATGGTGACCGTGTGAATGTCTGTGGTGTTTAAGTCCTAAAAATACAGAGAGATAAATAAAACACAGCAGACGGATTATATCCAATAATAACGTTAATGTGTTGAGCATTTTGAAATAATAAGATTCTGAAACGTCAATAAACTTTAAAATTTTCAGATTTTATTTTTTAAATTTGAGTTTTATAAATTATTTTCTAATCTTATTTCACAGATTACAGTCCACAGCTTTGGGGGCGGAGCTTCCTGTGAAGGAGCTGCATCATCCACGTCGCCGTTGGCAACGGCTTTCCTATTGGTCAGTGTGGAGCAGGTACAAACGTTACTCTTCAAAAATACTTTTTATTCAGAAGGTTTTAACATTTTTATATTTGGATTTATTTAAAACTTTAGTTTTTGAAGAGTTCTTGTTTGCAATAATGTCGAATCAGATTTCTTTCCATAAAAAAAAAAGAAGCAACAAATCAAACTTGTTTGGTCAAATAATTATCTTCCATGAACAGAAGCAGAAACTGCTGATGAAGCGATTAGCCGCCGACATGACGAGGTTTCAGATTAGAGCCTGTTAATCCAGATGAACCAACATTTCCAGATGTTTTCTCTGATGACGGTGGAGGAAAACCTGCAGCCCGACTTTCCTACCCGTGTCTTGGTGTCGGGAGGCGTCGCCGTGGAGGAGACACGCCCCGCTGTCGATCTGGTGCAGGAGGGCGGGGCACAGGAAGGAGAAGTCTCCCGGGGCGACGCCTCCTTCCTGGGACATGCCGTGTGAGAGGAGGAGAGCCGAGGCGTTCAGGCACTGCAGGAAATACCAAAACTCAGTCAGTCTTAATTTAGACCATCACAGCTGCATCTGAAGCCAGTCGGGGTTAATTTCTGCTTCAAGCGATCTGATTGGACGCTGGAAAAGACTGCTGTTGTGTTAAAGTTGTGCTAAAAGGAGTTAGCATAGCAGTGGCGCTATGCTAGCATGAAATAGCATCTCAATGCTAAACGTGTAGCGGCTAACATTTCTAAAGAAGCTCCATGACGGATCAGGAGTTCCTGAGAGACGAACTTTGATCCAAACTGACGGCTGAATTAAAATCCTGAATATTTCTGTTTTCAGCTCGTTTCTCTTTATTTATTCCAGTTTCCCCCAGAAAACCTGAAGGAGGAGCAGCTGGAGTTAAAGGACACACGTTCCACCATGGTTCTCATAGATCTACACCAACTAGAACCTCTCCCCGTGTCAGTCGGACCTCTTCCTCCTCCAGATGATCCTGGTCCAGTTCATCACGATGCTCCACTGGCTCGCTTTTAGCCGCCGTCGCCGTGGCGACCGCTCCTTCTCCAGCCAAGCTTCTCTTCTGGGTTTTCACCAACAACCCGGCGCCGTCGGCGGTTCTGCCGCCCCGACCCGGCGCCGCAGACACAGTGGGCGGGGTTTGCTGCAGGTCCTCGGTTCTGTTCTGGTCGGCGGCCGGGTGTCTGTGATGATGATGATGATGGTGGTGGTGGTGGTCATGGTGGTGGCCGGCTTGCTCCCGGTGCTTCACCATGACGTTCCGGATCCGGTCGAGGCCGACGCTCTGCAGCAGACGCTTCAGGCCGTCCAGAGAGATGGAGCCGTTCTCTCCGTATCTGCATGGAGGATCAAACTCTCTCAATATATTAACAATATTAATGATCAGTTTCTTAGGCGCAACTTTAAACAAGTCAAATATTCACAATAACCAATAAATCAGTTGATCACATGATAAATTAAAACAATATCAATAACAAACTGGGTGATAAAGTTTCTCTCAGGTGTTTTGGTTTCAAATAAAACTTTTTCTGAAGGACAGTTTAGTTTCTAGATTCTTTATAATTCATTTTATTAACAAAATGTGATAAATCAATAATGCAAAATTAGTATTTTTTATGTTTTACCTGCTAAACAAAATTTTAATATCACTTAAGATGAAAAACTAAAAATATCTGATTAATCGTAAAAATCATTGATTACTAAAAAAATGATTAATTAAAACCATTAAGGTCATAGAAAGTTGAGTGGAAGGAAAAAGTGTCAGGAAAATCTTCAGCAGTTTAGTTAGTTTAGCTGTGGCTGCATGTTCTGAACCATAAATGTGAGTTTTTATAACCATGAACACTTTCCTCTCCCCGTTTCGTTTCTTCTCGCTGAAAGCACCAACTCACCTGTGGAACAGCGCCTCCAGGTGTTGCCTTCGGGCCCGCTCGGCCCTCTGGGCGTCCACCACCGCGGTCAGGAGCCGGGCGCCGCCGGAGGCCTCGGTGGGGGACGGCGAACAGTCCGCCGCCGCCCAAACGCAGCTGGCAGCGAAGCAGAGCGTCGCAGCCAAGATGGCTGCCGCCATCTGGTCAGTCAGCATCTCTGCTGGGACAAAACGTCACGTCTGGATCACCGGAAGACAGAAAAACTGGAAAATTGAGGGTTTCTGAGCAGAATGAGCAGGTCAAACATGTCCAAAATGTTACCAGAGGATGAATCAGCTTCTTAAAGCTGCTTGTTTTCACACTTCAGACCAAAAACCACCAAATTAATCACCTTCTAACCTTTAAAACAGTTTCAGAGGAAGGAAGTGAAACAGGCTGACTGAGGCCAAAGGGGAACGCTGCGGCTCTTAGAGTCCACATCTTTAACATTTAATCAGCCTAAATATTTACCAACAAAAGGACCAGCTAATGGATTTTATTCTTTATTATTTTGCTCATATAAATGTGTGTCTTTAAAGAAGTTGATGGTGATGATAAGTGGCAGTTATAGTGAAGCCCAACAGGCTCAGTGTTGCACAAAGGGAGCCGCATGTCGCGGTACTTAAGCATCAGATTAGTCTAAAAGCAACATTTCCTCTGGAAATCCTGTTAAGTTGGTCACTGGAGTTTATAAATAGACAGAGGGAAAAGATGAGGATCAGCACAAAATCAGGTTCAGGGTTTTCTAGAAGATGAGCCGAATTAAAAAGGAGCTTTTAATAAATACTGTGGCAAAAAAATACACCGCTCCTCAAATGTGTGGCAAAGAAATATTAAAATGTTTGTTTTTCTGAACGGAGTTTGGCCAAAAAGAAAATGAGAGCCCCGAGTCTTTCCGGATTATTATTGTAGAACGAAATTAATGTTACTATTGCTGATATTAGAGGTAATTAAAGTAAAATAAGGCGGTCACTTGTTGAAATAAACCGTGTTTTTACCGGGTTGCCCCCCCATGCCATCAGCCCGGACTGGGCTTTCCCGCTCTGGATGCTGACAGACGGGATGTTCCAGGTGGCTGCGGCCCGGAATCAGGCCTCGTGCTGCCGCCCAGTCTGGACCGCAGCCTGCCGGTGAAATGTAACCACTGAACCGTATTAAACACCGTGTTCAGCGGCCACGCGTGTCGGTGTCCCACTCCGGACCCACTCACACAGCGGAGGTAAACAGAAACACGTTGGTTTTGTGCGCTCCGCACCAGTCCGGTGCCGTGTGCACAAAGGCGGCAAAACCCGGAAACTGCGCCGCTGAACGCCGCACCGTGCGGAGAGGACCGCAGCGGGGCAGCAGCGGCTCCAGACGGCTCAGAAACCCAACCGAACCGACATTTAAACGACTTGGGCCGACTTACAGCGGGGAAACCGGGTCTTTTGGGTTCTTCTAGCAGCTGCTCGGTGCGGTTCGGCGTCTCCAGTCCGTCCGCTTCGTTCAACAATGAATGAGCTCGGTGGCGCCTTCGCGGACTGTAGGAAATCTGAGCTCAACCCACTTGAGGAAGGATGAGTCGGAGGAAGCTGCAGAGCTCGTTATCTCCATCCACAAACATGAAGGTTGTTTGACTCTGCAGCAGTTAAATAAACCAACAAGAGGAAAAAATGTTTTTTTAAATTAGTTATAAAACGTGCAACATTTTAAGATTATGCAAAGTGGTTGCAATTATCAGGCTGCTTTATTTTAAAACGTGAAAATATAATTTACTTATAATCCAGGAGCAACGTTTCTTTTACCAGACTAAAATTATAATCATGTTGGAAAATATTTATTCAGTTACTTATATTTTGATGTTTTCTGCTTTGTAATGTTTTTGCATGTTCACTGTTTTAAAAAAAATCCTGCTTACATCTTTAAACATTTAAATGTATTTACTGAAAGGTGAAGTTATTTTCCATGTATTAATGTCTGAACGGGACAGAAGGGGCCTGACAACCAAGCCTGTCCTTCAGGATGAAGTGAGAAAAGTTCAGCTCGTTTTTCCTGGACTGAATAAATACGAGGACGGTGCATCTTAAATCAACGTGAAATTAAAAATCCAAAATGACCCAAAGAAACAGCTGTTCTGTCCATGAAGGTTCAAATCTGTACATTTGCTCCCAGATCTGTTAGAATCGTTTTGATGAGAGGAAACCAGAGTTAATACTGAGCTCCTGTTAGGCCTGATTAAGATGACCGCTGTCTTTCTGTCCAAAATGTCTCCCACGATGGACGTCCCGCGTCTGGAAGTCACTTTCGGCTCCAGGGAGACGACTGGGAATGATCTGGAAATATTCCCAGCTTTTACTGGCTGAATAAACAAACAGGAAACATTTCATCTGTTTATGGCTGGGTGAGAACTGCCGCCAGTTTGGAGCTTCATCTGGATTATTTTATTGGTTTAAATTCCCGCTGCGTCGTTGAATCACAGCTCCTTTATTACACATCTGTTTATGGTTCAGGAGCTGTCCTCTCACATTCCTCCCCAGGAGGAGGACGGAGCGTTTTGTGTGTAAAGTTGTTACTTTTCTGCAACAAAAACAGACATTTGTTGTCCAAACTCTCCATTCTGACTCTAATCTGAACGTCCTGGTCTTTGATTTGTGAAGAGATTATTAAATGCAGCCGCAGAAATGAGCCACTGAAACCTGCAGCTGTTCAGAGGTGATTTCCTTTCCGTTTTTTCCATATTTCTTGTTTTCGTGTCTTTTCTCTCCTGATCCTGAGCAGCTTTTCTGATCAAACATGTTTCTGTAAAACGATCAGACGTACTTCCCTGCATGTTCTGTTGCGTAATCATGCTTTAAAGGCCGAGCCGCTGAAGCTGCAGTGGAAAATCTCCCTGTTTTCCTCGGAGGTAACGCGGGATCAGATGGTGAGAGTCCCACACACAGTTGAGATAACAGTTTTCCGGCTGATCCCAGATGGATCCCAGAGCCGTAAACAAACCCACCCAGAACAGAAAACACAGGAGAGGCCCTGAACTCCCAACCTCCACTCATGTGGAAGGAGGGAGGCGACCTGAGGTGAACTACCAGATCCAAGCTGCAGCTTTAATGCCTCTAGTTCACAATCTGAATGAATGAGCAGCAATCAGACATCCAGCTGGGATCATTCATCATCCATCCATCTTTGGTTTCCTCCCAGTTGGGTGAAAATCCAAACGGAGACGACCTGAAGGCGTCCAGATGAGACGTTTGGTTCTGAGCCGCCGTCCATCTCTTCTTTCACATCAACAGGAAACCAAGAAGCTTCAAATGAGCCAAAACCCGACCCTGAAAACCCGACCCTGAAAACTTGACCCGGAAAACCCGACCCTGAAAACCCGACCCTGAAAACCTGACCCTGAAAACCCGACTCTGAAAACCCGACCCTGAAAACCTGACCCTGAAAACTCGACCCTGAAAACCCGACCCTGAAAACTCGACCCTGAAAACCCGACCCTGAAAACCTGACCCTGAAACCCTGACCCTGAAAACCCGACCCTGAAAACCCGACCCTGAAAACTCGACCCTGAAAACCCGACCCTGAAAACCCGACCCTGAAAACTCGACCCTGAAAACCCGACCCTGAAAACCTGACCCTGAAACCCCGACCCTGAAAACCCGACCCTGAAAACCCGACCCTGAAAACCTGACCCTGAAAACCTGACCCTGAAAACCTGACCCTGAAAACCCGACCCTGAAAACCCGACCCTGAAACCCTGACCCTGAAAACCCGACCCTGAAAACTCGACCCTGACTGAAGCCGTTGGCTTCATTCAGCTGAAAACCTGAGAGGAGGAGAAGCTGTTTGGTCTTAAACCTCTGATGCTCCTGGGCTGAAGACGCATCAGTGGAGACATCTCTTCGGGGGAGACGTCTCATCAGAAGAGACATCAGAGGAGACATCTCATCAGAAGAGACGTCTCTTCACTCTTCCAGTCTGCAGCTCTCCACTCCCACAACCCGAAAAGGAAATGTTTTTGATCATGAATGCAATAAGAAATTGAGATTTTAGGAGATTTTCCTGTAGTTCAACATCTACAACAGGTTTCAATCTGAGCTACCTCCTTTTCTAATACTGCATCAAATGGCTTAAGTGCCAATTTAATCCAAGTTATTGTTAGAATAATCGATTATTCTTTAGGATTTGATCCTGTGGAAGCAGCAGATGAAGGAGAAACACAGAAACAGTTTCAGTTTTCTGAGATCAACAGGTTCTTTCATTTCAAACTAAAAGCTCCAGAGACCAGTTCTGTTGTCTGAAACCGAGTTGAACCAAACCGGCTGCTTCTCCTGCCTTCAGGATGGCGAGAAGCAGTAGAGCTCCTGATCTGCTGCTGCTGTGCCGGGTCTGTCTGGGGCCCGGTGTCGGTCAGCCTCACATGAAGCCTCGACTGTCTGGTTGTCAACATTAAACTGATCCAACGTCTCCTGGTCCGTCTGATGAGGCGCCGCCTGCAGGGAGAATCAAACCTGGACGATGTTCTGGGGTCAAACTGAGTCAGAAGGTCACGCCTCCTGCAGATGTTTCATCACTTCCTGTTAGTCATTTCTACATAAAGGCTGCAGGGCGTTTGATCCACACCAGGAGGTTTTTCTGTCTTCCTGTCTGCTCACAGAGAAACAGATCAAGATTATTTCAGATTCTGATCATTTGGTCTCTTAGTTCAAATCAATTCCAAGAAAGTCCCGTTAAATACCCATAATGCAGCAGGCGACGCCCCAAACACACGTCAACAGCAGCATTAGAGCTTCTGGGTTTAGAATCACCTCCAGAACAGCAGAGACTCATTTCAGAACCAGGCTCTGGTTCTGGTTCTGCTGCTGGAGCGTCAGGAGGTACAACCTTCTGTCCTTAACCTAACCAGAGAAAATGGATGAAACTTTAACTTCATTCACCTGAATGACATCAGTTTGTTCTGAAGTTATGATGATCTCACCTTTCCTCGCCTTTTTTCTTCTACTTCTCTCCCATTTCCTTTATTTGCTGTTTGTAAAATTCCTCTACACCAGATTTGTTGTGAAAATGGGCTGAGTTTTGATTTATGACCAGTAATTTTCCACATGTCCACAAGGTGGCGCCACCTCACAGCACATCCGGCTAAATGAGGCTCTTCCGTTTCCTTCCTAGTTTCCTTCCTAGTTTCCTTCCTTCCCAGACATCTGTGACCAGAAGCTTCACATCAGTCCAGTTATTGATCCTGTTATTTATTAATATTAATCAGATTAAATAATCTGAGGAGCATTTCTGTGGTAAAAAAGTTTATATAGTTATTAGAAAAAGGCCTTTTGGTGATTTTTCTCTTTCTTTGACAGGAATATGAACTGATAAACCTCAGGAGTGAAACATCAGCCTCTGGTTTGTAGTTTTCACTGAGATGCAGCTAAAAACAGATTTAAAAAGTCAGCTTTAATCTCAATAATCTGATTTCTGATCAGTTCTGTCGGATGTTTCCTCTGAAGTTCTGAAACGTCGGCTCGGTTCGGCCCGCTGTGGAAAACCCAACATGTGATCTGCTCAAACCGTTCAAACGATTCACTGATCCGTCGCTGAGAGGTCGGATGAAGGGAACCGAGGAAGCAGCTTTGGAGCCGACCTGGAGGAGAACAGAGGGAATAATTAGGACCAGATGACGGTTCTGGATGACCCAGTTTACCGCAGGCAGAACTTTTCCTTTCTGCCTCACCAACTTTCTCCTCTTTAATCCCATGGATGTGATGGAATCTACACGACAGGAAGTGACGGAGCTACAGCTTGTTCCAACCTCTTCCTGTTTGAGCGTCCTCCATGTTTGCTGCCGAACATGGCGGCCATCTTGTTGCTGTTCCTCCGGAACCAAACGGATTTTCACTGAGCCTCAGCAGAATCCAGGATAATAATGAACAGTCAATGTGAGACGGTTCTGGTCCATGTCTGATTTTCTCCCTCTCAGTTCATCTGAGAAGCTGAACTCTGACCTGTGAATCATCCAGGCAGGAAGAGGCTTCAGCACCAACTTCCTGTTAGTCGTCTGGCTGTTTGCTCTCATTTCCATCCTTGCTTCAAAAGAACAAAACTACTTTTCAGACATGGCTGCAGTTGTTGAATATCTGGTGCAAGATGTTTCTGTGAACCAGCAGGTCCAGATTTATTTTGCTGCTCAGCCCCGTCAGGAAGCTCCAGCCGATTTTCCAAAGATCTGCAGGAATCCCAGCCTGCAGCTGGAGGGAGTAACTTCAGACTAACTGCTGCTCAGCTTCCAGGGTTTCTGGCTGATTTGATGGATTTTTGACTCTTTAATTAGTAGTTGAGCCCGTCCTGCTGGGGCCGTTTTTTAAAGCAGGGATCAAACCAGTAAACCCCGGCACGACGCACGTTTCAGATCCCTGAAACACAAAGAAACTTAAAGCAGATTTTACTGAGCTGATTCAGAATAAATCCACCTTCTGCTGTTTGTTTCCTCCCAGATAAGCTCCACATCTCATGTCACCTTCCCTCCTCCAGCTTCTTGTTCTGTGAATGTTTTTGGATTTATGCTCAGCTTCCTGCAGCTTCCAGGAACTCGGAGAACAGAAAAGACGTGAGTGGGTTGAAAATGTCTCTCACCTCCTGCAGCTCTGTGTGAATTAATGGATGAAAAGCTCCAATATTCTGGCAGCTGTAAAAAGAACAACCTGACAGCAGAACAACGGTAAAATACACTGAAATGTTCATGATAATGTGTAATAATTCCTCTGTAATTAATCATAACTCGTTGGAGTTCTTGATTCTTTGGACTTCATCAC
Source organism: Poecilia reticulata (assembly GCF_904066995.2). Classification (NCBI taxonomy): domain Eukaryota; kingdom Metazoa; phylum Chordata; class Actinopteri; order Cyprinodontiformes; family Poeciliidae; genus Poecilia; species Poecilia reticulata. The sequence goes on from NC_088846.1 coordinate 31,420,146, forward strand.
TAACAGCTTCAGAAATCAGACAGTGTTGAAAATGGCAAACCAACAGCGCCTCCTGCTGGTTAACTGGGGAAGTTTCACCTGAATCAAAGATAGATAGATAGATAGATAGATAGATAGATAGATAGATAGGCAACTCAACATTATTTATTTATACCCTTGTTTTCTCATCGTAGGAAGTTTTTCAGTTATTTCACTTATTCTGTGTGATTCCACGTATAACCGCTAGGGGGCGCCTGTCGCATAGAGACTGTTGGACACAGAAGAAGAAGAAGCCTTCCTGTTGGATGCTAATGAAAGCTAAACTTGTGTCTTTTCTGTATCACAGGTCAGTAAAATGTATTTTGATGCATAAATATTGTTTAGTTTTTAGAGTTGAAGAGGTTATTGAATGGTGAGTAATTAGTGAGTCACGTGATGCTGGTTCTGATTAGGGACGTTTTTCTGAAGGCTAATTGATGCTAATGCTAGCGGACTTTGTGGATGTGTGTTAGGGAAGCTGAGAAACAGCAGAAGGACTGAATTCACTTTGAAATGATTGTATTTTGCACATTTCAAAACGGTTCAAAACGTATTTTTTGGTCTCTTTATTTGTAAAATTTTCATCTCTATTGATTATTTGAAAAACCAGAGAAACCATATTGTTATGATCTTCTGTGAGAACGTAATGGAGCTTAGAGACGCAGTAGTAAGGAACATTTAACTTTTTCAGGTTTGTAGAGACAAAACATTGTTAGTCTGTTAAAACAATTGATACAGTTAAAAGTTAAGATGCTTAAATACTGAAGCCTGTTTTATTTGTGCAGAATATTAATTTGCACAACTATTACAAATAGAGACTTGGCTTCTGCTCTGGTTTCACTGTCAAAGCTGGGATCTCAGTGGCTGAAATGTGAGTAAAACCAAATGAGTTAAAGTCCACAGAAACAATCGTTCTGCAGATAATCTGCATCCTCCCTCAGATAAACCATGAATAAATCATTTAGTTCAGACGGACGTGGATAGTTTTCTACTTGTTGCGTTTCATGCAGAGAAACCAACATTTCCTGGAGACGCTCGGCTGCGTTTGGAGCAGAAATCGGGAGGTTTTGTTGCTCCTGTCTGGTTCTTGGTGGATCCGGTGCCTGTCTGCCTCCCGTTGGATGAACCTCTGAGCTCAGGATGCAGGATGTTCTCTGACTCTGAGGGAAGCTGACAGGATGTCATGGCGCTCTGCAGCTCATCATCGTTCAGCTCTGCCTGATCTCCCGGTTTGTTCAGACTTTAAAAGCAGCTGCTCTCATTATGCTTCTGAACAATGGCTCCGGCTGCAGCTGTCCTCCCACGCCTGACGTTTCTCCCAGGTTTTCCTCTCCGCCACGTTCCTGGGAAAAGCACTCGGCATGCGAGCCGCTCTGACAGTCAAGCAGTTATTGGAATGAGGGACTCAGATGTTGGCGTCAGTGGCGCAACTACACATTATTCAGGTGGATGCGAAAACATAGATCGGCGCCCCCCTCCCCCCAGGGAAGGAACGTCAGGGTGAAGGAGCGACGCTCACTCAACACCCCCCCACCCCCCGAGGCGACGATACGTGAAAGGTAAAACTCGCTACATTTACCTCGTTATGTGCGCGAGGTAAGGCGCGCTGAAGTGTATGGGAGAACATCGGTGTGCCGCCCCCTCCAGACGGGGTTTTGGCGCCCCCTCTGGTGCTGCGCCCCTATGCGTTGCATACCCTGCATACCCACTTTTTGCGCCACTGGTTGGCGTTAAACGTCACATCCAGGTTTATTCAGATGCTTCTGCGGCGACGGGAGCAGCTTCATTAGCCGAGTATTAAACTCCACTTCTGTCTTTCTTTGTGTGTGGAAAGAAGCAGCTTGAGGTGCGATCAGCGTGTTTCTGTGTGTCTCGGTTATATTTCTGTCATTTCTGATCCTCTGCAGACAGAAACAGGTTCTCAGACGTCGTCTCATCTCAGCGTCGCCTTCGTTCCTCCTGCAGCATTTAAACTCAGCCTGACGCTCAGCCAGTCCGGGTAAACTCTCTGATTGGCTGTATTGATCGGTGATCGATGTCTCTTGACAGTTCTGTGGTTCATTCATCTTCATCATCTTCATCATTAACGGTGAGCCGTCCAGCTGCATCTTCATGGCAGACAGAAACTCTGAGCTCCGTCTCTGGATGTTTGCTAACCTGGGATTAAATCACCTCCATGTTTAATCTTAATCCAGATGCTCAATAACATCCAATATAACTTCAAGTTATGAGATGAACATTGAAAGTTCAGGTTTGAAGTTTGTTTGCTGAGAAACGACGAGACTTCAGCTGCAGAGCCTCACAGTTCTGACCCGATTCAACAGTTTCTCCGTTCGGTTCTGGTATCCAGGCAGCCAGCGGTCACGCCGCGGTGGCGGCGGCGGCGCTGCAGCAGCTGTCAGCATCATTTACTGCCAGGCGGCTCCAACCCAACAGATTCTCATCAGAGGCTGAGATGTTTGGCCTGATGAAGAAGCTTTTACTGCCGACGTTGGTTTAATCAGCCATAATGAGACACTTCTGAGCCTCATTTATTATGCAGCACTTTGCCGCACAGAAATGGGATTTAATGCAAAGTGACATGAATTCATCGGCTCAGTTTGTGCCGTTTTCCTGCCCTGGATTTGGGTCGGATCCACCTGGTTCCACCAGGCCGTCAAACATCTGATCCGGTTCACATTTAATAAAAATGGAGGATAAATAAAACCTGGATTTATTTCCAGTTATTCAAGACGTTCTGGTGCATCTTCCACATCAAAGTTTACCTGTGGAAATGAACAGGTGTGACTTGGTTTCAGTAAAACTCCAACCTGAAAACTGAAACAACAAACATTATTTAATCATTTAAAGAAAACTTCATTTTTAGACTTAAAATTGAGTTTTTAAACTCTAGTTTCAAGAATCAGAAATTCCTGAAAGAACAAGAAAGTCGATTCATTTTTCCATAAAGATTCCCAGACAATCCCAGAATCATATTTTCTGCACCTGGACGAGTAAATGTAAAGTTTTTCATTTCATTTTTACTGCTGTGGATTCAGATTTGACATCCAGTCAGTTGTTTTCTTGCAGGCTGCATCAGAGCTGCAGTCACACTGTGAAGCATTTATTGGGACATTTACTGTGCAGGACAATGTTCATGCTGCCATATTCAGCCGTTCACAACGCTTCCAGATGGCCGACAAAAGGAGAAAAAGTCTGACATCAGAGTCCTGAGAGGCCAGACAATCTGCAGACGACACTGAGGCCAGTTTCCATCTGTCCAGATCTAAATTCATATTTGACGTTATGATGTCAACATATATATAATATGATGTTATGATGTCATCATAATGACAGTAAAACCGTAAATCTGCATATTTTTCACCTGTTTAAAATGTCCTGCAGTTTAATGCCTGAATCGTGTTTCTGTTGGGATCCACTGAGGAGGAGCCTTTGGTAGATAAAGTATCTGAACCGGCCGTTTCATCCAGATGGACTCGGTTCAGACGGTCAGCAGCCGGGCCGTAAATAAAACCGTCCGGTTGTGTCCGGTTATCGCCGCGCTGCAGCTCTCAGGCCTCTCTGCTCTCCAGCCGTGTTATTACCTTCCTTTATCTGCGCCTGTCCTGCCTGACAGCCGCCTGGGCGACTGCGGCTCCTACAGGTCAGCACTGAGTGGACTTCATAACGGGTCGGATCAATACCGGATCAACACCGGCCGCTCTGGTAAACTGGCTCTCTGATCCGCGGCTCAATCGAACGTCACCAGCAGGAGGAACCAGAGCGAGACGCAGGGCGGGGTGGGTGACCTCTGACCTATAGTCCACCCACAAATACAGGAATCCTGCTGCTGCTGATGAATCCAATCACACCGATCAGTATTGATCCCCATCATGGCTTCAAAAGGAGTCGAAACAAAAGGCTTTATTTGAGAGACAATTAAAAAACAACACAGTGAAAATACAGAAGCTTGTTTCATTTCTAAGCATTTAAATAAAATGCAACGACACTGACTCCACCATGTTGTTTACGCTGCAATGCTTCATGGGTAGATGACGCATGCTAAGCGCTAGCGGAGCCAGAACAGTCATTTCAGCGCAGTGAGTAAAATTCAGTTGAAGAAAATCAACAGAAAAAGGAGCTGCTGGGAAATGCTAACAGGAAGGTAGGAAGCTCCAGTTTCTGATATGAACAAAAACAAAATGAAGAGCAAAGTAGTTTCCTCCTCCAGTCCATGTCGCCTCACAGACACTGAAGGTCAGAAAGCTCCAGTTTCTAACTGAAGCTGTTAGCATCAGTTAGCATCGGTTAGCATCAGTTAGCATCCTAATCGAAGCATTTTCTCAGAACGATGTTACAAAGACTCACTTTAAACATCTGTTAATCATCTCAATATTAGATTCCACGTTAGCTCATGCTAATGGAGTTACCTCATGCTAATAGAGTTAGCTCATGCTAATGGAGTTAGCTCATGCTAATGGAGTTAGCTTCTGCTAATGGAGTTAGCTCATGCTAATGCAGTTAGCTCATGCTAATGGAGTTAGCTTCTGCTAATGGAGTTAGCTTCTGCTAATGGAGTTAGCTCATGCTAATGGAGTTAGCTCATGCTAATGCAGTTAGTTCATGCTAATGGAGTTAGCTTCTGCTAATGGAGTTAGCTCATGCTAATGGAGTTAGCTCATGCTAATGCAGTTAGCTCATGCTAATGGAGTTAGCTTCTGCTAATGGAGTTAGCTCATGCTAATGGAGTTAGCTCATGCTAATGCAGTTAGCTCATGCTAATGGAGTTAGCTTCTGCTAATGGAGTTAGCTCATGCTAATGGAGTTAGCTCATGCTAATGGAGTTAGCTCATGCCTATGGTGATCTAGCTAATGGTTTCAGATCCTGCTGATGGCAACAACAAGCAGTACATCATAAGCCGATTATTTAGTTTGTTTCACCAGATTTCTCATGAAAACTTTGAGGCAGTTTGCCTGTGATTTGATTAAAGGCTTCGGTCAGGAGCGTTATAACCGACCCTGCAGTTACAGCATCCTGCAGCTGAAACAATGGCGACAGTAAAACCTGGGTAAAAATACAATAAAGATATAGGATTTTTGTTGTATTTATGAGTCCTTATGTATCATAAACGACAACTTTTAGGCTAACAGGCTAACATTCTCGCTTTAAAACAATGTTGAGTGTTTTTCTCCCCATCATGGCCAGGCCTCCCAGACGGAGGTGGGAAAACATGTTGGTGGTGATTATGTGGTAAAAACAAAGTTGTGCCTCCTTCAGGTCTCTGTTCACAGTCAAACCCTGGAGGTCTGACAGTTTCTCTGAAAAGACTTTTTCATCCAGTGCAGATAAAAAGATGAGTGTTTTCAGAATGGCTGGAGTAAAAATACTGACAGAAACAGTTTGGTTCTCCAGTCCAAGCTGGAGCCTCTTTCATCTCAGAGATTCACTTTCTGTGACCTTTAATGACCTTCAGTTCATTTAAATCAGAGGCAGGAAGCCGGTGTTCAGACGCCGCCGTCGGTTCGACCTTCCATCATTTATACCTGCCTGTTCTGCCAGAAACCAGGAGCTTCTGCTGCAAAGCACCAGCTCTGCCTTTAGAATAAACCAAAGCTGGTTTAGTCTTTTCAAAATAAAACGGTTCAGGAGCAACCAGTGAGGCGTCAGGAGGAGACCAGGGTCCAGTGAAACCTGCTGGTCTGTTTGAGGCCTAAAACAGGAAATTCATTCAGATTTTTAAACCGATAAAGAACAACGGTAGCTCAGTTTTCAGGTTTGATGCATTTTCTTCAATTAAATATCCAAAGTTCTTAAAAAACGGCGTCAACGTAGCAGGTAGCTTCATCAAAATGATTCCTATTGGTGTAAACGTTGCTGTTAAAGCCAGCATTTCTCATTTTCTTCATGTTTTTGTGAAAGCCGCTGATCGTGTGTTTTTCTGGTGAACGGCTGAAAAACCAACACGGATGATAAACGACAGGAAGAGAAACCGAAGCTTGAAAAGTCGATTTAATCTGCAAACCAAGAACCTGAGAGCCGTGACCTCAGTTACAGTCACCATCATCACTAGAGGCTGATTGACCGGAAGCTTCATGTGTTCATCATGTCAGCCGTTCACCGCCAGCCGCAGGGTGAGTTTAGTTTCATGGAGATGAAAACGTTTCGAACAGGATTCATGCTTTCAGTTTTCAATTAGCTGCGTCTCTAACAGATGGAGCGAGAAGCGATTTATTCCCTCCTCAGGCTGGAGGCGGATGAATCCGGGCAGGAAATGGATTATCGGAGTGAAATCCTGAGATGTGCTCAGGTTGTTCCTCCAATACTCACATATGTGTTTTATGTCCACGTTTCAATCAGCTGATAATCTGAGTCTGCAGTCGGCGCCACGTGATTTACTAAAAATTCACAAATTCAAAACTGTGTAAAACGATGCAAAACCATCTGTTTGCAGAAAACATTAATCCTGTTTCAGGTCAGTGGGATTACAAAGTTATCAAGCTTGTTGGATTATCGACCTGAAACTGTCTGATTCCTCCTGGCAGAACCGAGTCGGGTCTGTAGAACCGATCAGGACTCTGAGATGAGCTGCAGACGAACGAATCAGGAAGTCATGATTTAATGAAGAAAGAAAAGGTTTGTTACACTTTATCTCTCACTGCACTGCAAAACAGCAGCATGTTAATACAGTTAAATAACATTATTTAACTGTATTACATTTGTTTTTGATATTTAACTTATTTTCCCTTTAGGTTCTGCTTCCTGCTGATGCAGCGTTTTTATTTAAATTCTGTGGTTTTCATCATTCGTGTGTTTTTGAGGCGTTTTGCAACTTTATAAAAACTGCATTAAACCAACAAATTAACCTGAAGCTTTAGGCGCCGTTTAGAGCCACGATGGTGTCTGAAGTCCAGGGTTTGGCCGGGCAGAGTCCGGCCAGCGTTAATGATGAACGGGTCGCTCACGGTACCAGGACGGTACCAGCTGAGCGGCCAGGCCAGACATGAATCTCCTTCCTATTAAATATTCTACAATCAGCTGTAGGTGATATTATAAGAGAGGAAACGGCTGGAAACTCGGCAACGTTAAGAGTTTCTACATCACCAACGAACCCGCTCCGCTGACCCGATTGGACCCGACCGGAACCAACAGTTTCCTGAAGCTCTGACTCCATTATTTCACCTTTACAGCCTGAATGAATCACGTTGATGTGAGACTGACAGACCCGACATAAAAACCGATTCTTTATGTGCCGTTTATCTTTTTATGACAGATTTTATGAAGGGACTCCGTTTATGATCTTTTTGGTGCGGAGGGATCGGCTTATTAAAACATTATGGAATCCTTAATTATGCAAAACTAAGTACTGAGATATTCTGAAGGCCAACTCTATTGTTCAGGCGATGGAGGAGAAATGAAATCTGTCGTTTTCTGAGCTTTGTGCACATCAAGCCTTAAAGAACCAGGAGAAAAGCAGAGCTGGTGGAGGACAGGAGAGACGGCGAGAGACGGGCCTGGACATCTGTCTGGACCTCGTCAGGAAAAACCCCAACGGTCCAACAGTCTGAGGTCACATGGAGATTATCCCAGAAGTGAAACCTGGACGCTCGTTCTTCTCCTCCCGGTTGGATCCGTCTGGAAAGAAAAGAGTCCAGGAGCGGTTCTGATCCGTTCGTTTGGTGAAGCTCCCAGCTCTCCGGTGGGCTGAAGCTTCCCGTCTCCAAGCCAGAGCTCAGCTAAAACACACAGAGTCTCAATTCAGCTGCTTGTTCCCAGATCTTCTTCTCAAAATGCTCTTTCTTCACCAGGACAGACAGGAGCAGCTTCCTGACCGGCCGATCCGACTCCCTGACCGGCCGATCCGTCTCCCTGACCGACCGATCCGACTCCCTGACCGCCGATCCGACTCCCTGACCGGCCGATCCGACTCCCTGACCGACCGATCCGTCTCCCTGACCGACCGTCTCCCTGACCGGCCGATCCGACTCCCTGACCGACCGATCCGTCTCCCTGACCGGCCGATCCGACTCCCTGACCGGCCGATCCGACTCCCTGACCGCCGATCCGTCTCCCTGACCGGCCGATCCGACTCCCTGACCGGCCGATCCGACTCCCTGACCGACCGATCCGTCTCCCTGACCGGCCGTCTCCCTGACCGGCCGATCCATCTCCCTGACCAACCGATCCAGCTCCCTGACCGGCCGTCTCCCTGACCGCCGATCCGACTCCCTGACCGGCCGATCCGACTCCCTGACCGGCCAATCCGACTCCCTGACCGGCCGATCCGACTCCCTGACCGACCGATCCGACTCCCTGACCGGCCGATCCGACTCCCTGACCGGCCGTCTCCCTGACCGGCCGATCCGTCTCCCTGACCGGCCGATCCGTCTCCCTGACCGACCGATCCGACTCCCTGACCGACCGATCCGTCTCCCTGACCGGCCGATCCGACTCCCTGACCGACCGATCCGACTCCCTGACCGGCCGATCCGACTCCCTGACCGGCCGTCTCCCTGACCGGCCGATCCGTCTCCCTGACCGACCGATCCGTCTCCCTGACCGCCAATCCGTCTCCCTGACCGGCCGATCCGACTCCCTGACCGACCGATCCGTCTCCCTGACCGACCGATCCGACTCCCTGACCGACCGTCTCCCTGACCGGCCGATCCGACTCCCTGACCGACCGATCCGTCTCCCTGACCGGCCGATCCGACTCCCTGACCGGCCGTCTCCCTGACCGGCCGATCCGACTCCCTGACCGGCCGATCCGACTCCCTGACCGACCGATCCGACTCCCTGACCGGCCGATCCGACTCCCTGACCGCCGATCCGTCTCCCTGACCGGCCGATCCGACTCCCTGACCGACCGATCCGTCTCCCTGACCGGCCGTCTCCCTGACCGACTGATCCGACTCCCTGACCGGCCGATCCGTCTCCCTGACCGACCGATCCGACTCCCTGACCGGCCGTCTCCCTGACCGGCCGATCCGTCTCCCTGACCGACCGATCCGTCTCCCTGACCGGCCGATCCGACTCCCTGACCGACCGATCCGTCTCCCTGACCGGCCGATCCGACTCCCTGACCGGCCGATCCGACTCCCTGACCGACCGATCCGACTCCCTGACCGGCCGTCTCCCTGACCGGCCGATCCGACTCCCTGACCGGCCGTCTCCCTGACCGACCGATCCGACTCCCTGACCGGCCGATCCGTCTCCCTGACCGGCCGATCCGACTCCCTGACCGGCCGTCTCCCTGACCGGCCGATCCGTCTCCCTGACCGGCCGATCCGACTCCCTGACCGACCGATCCGTCTCCCTGACCGGCCGATCCGTCTCCCTGACCGGCCGATCCGACTCCCTGACCGGCCGTCTCCCTGACCGGCCGATCCGTCTCCCTGACCGGCCGATCCGACTCCCTGACCGGCCGATCCGTCTCCCTGACCGACCGATCCGACTCCCTGACCGACCGATCCGACTCCCTGACCGGCCGATCCGTCTCCCTGACCGGCCGATCCGACTCCCTGACCGGCCGTCTCCCTGACCGGCCGTCTCCCTGACCGACTGATACGTCTCCCTGACCGACCGATCCGACTCCCTGACCGACCGATCCGTCTCCCTGACCGGCCGATCCGACTCCCTGACCGCCGATCCGTCTCCCTGACCGGCCGATCCGACTCCCTGACCGACCGATCCGTCTCCCTGACCGGCCGATCCGACTCCCTGACCGCCGTCTCCCTGACCGGCCGATCCGTCTCCCTGACCGGCCGATCCGACTCCCTGACCGGCCGATCCGACTCCCTGACCGACCGATCCGACTACCTGACCAGCCGATCTGACTCTGGCTGCATCAAACCATCAAGTCCAGTTTATTTACTACATCATAAAACATCACAGTCACCAATAATCATTACATTTTGTCATCTGGACACGACGCCATTCAGAGTTTTACCACCGACCAGGAAGCAGCGATTCACCGTCTTCCTGTTAAGAGCCAACAGTTTTAGAGAAAGGAGTCATCGCCTCTTCATGATGACCTGGTTCTGTCTTCGATGACGCGGGTCTGAAAAAGGTTCGGACCGGTCCGGACCTCCTGTCACCAGGCTGAAACATGGATGCTCTGCAGCCTCCTGTCTGAACTGTGGGCCAAACGCCAGTTTGTTACCTTCAGGGTGTGGAAGCAGCAGATCAGCTGTGGAAGATGAAACTGTCAGGAATCACGGAAAACGTTCAGAAAGACGTTCAAACGGCCGGATGGATGTCTGCCAACGTCACAGACTCATTTCTGCTCAAACCGCCAGGCTCTGGTTCCTCAGTGGTGCTGTGTCCAGATCGACTGACCAAACATTTAACTGGGAATCCATCTGAAACCTCCCAGTGTCCAAGTTTTTATAGCTCAACCAAAAAGGCAGAACTTCTTTTTTGGAGCTAAAACCCATTTTCTGTTAAATGGATCTTTGTTTCCATCTGTTGAACAAATGGAAACAAAAACCCAAACAACAGATGAATCATGATTCACAGGTCAGAAACGTTTCCTCTGAAAATGTTCAGGTTCTGGCTGGAAGTCCAGGTTCTGTCCAGAACCAGTCAGGTTCTGGACTGGAAGCCCAGTCCAGAACCTGAAGGCAGAACCAAAGTCTGGAGAATCTCAGAAACATCATCTATGATGCTGAGAGCAGATTCTGAACGTTTCTGTCTGGATTATTAATCCGACCTGCAGGTTTCCCTCTCAGTTCTGAACAGACCCGAACCTCAGAGGTTCTGACCCGAACCCGCTCCGTCCTCTGCTTCCTTCAGATTAAACGTCTCATTAAAACCTAATTCCTGCACTCAGATGGTTCTGGTGATTAGCAGAGTTAACCCCTGCGGCCCGGCAGGATGCGTGGGATTATCTGAAACCCGCAGCAGAGCGGCGAGCTGCCGCCACAGATGGTGGAGGAAATTAAAGGCTGCACGCCACCGTCGGAACCAGAACCGGAACCAGCCGGGACTCAGCCCCTGCACCGCTGAGAGGACGGGCGTTAAACTTCTCATTTGTCTCAGCTGATTGGAGCAGGTGTTGGGGGAGAACCAGGACTGGTCGGGTTCCAGGAGTTTCCTGCTTTAATCTGAGCAGCGAGACGACAGAAACTCAGAGCCGCACAATCCTCAGCAAACGCTCTAAGCCAATTACAGAAAACGATAACGGAACCTAATCAAATCAGCATTGCTGCTTTGCAATCCTCCTCTTTCCATTTGGGTCCAGCAGACCCCAGACCCCCCCACCTTCTGCTCCGTTACTGCAGCGGGTCTGAATGGGCTCTCAGGAACCGTCAGATTTCTGCTTTTCTGCAGAATCGGTGCAGATACTTTGGAAAAGATCAATATTTTCAATCGAGTACAAAAACTTAACTCAAGTAAGAACAGCATTGGCGTGGAAACTCGGCTTCTCACGGTTCAGGATTCACAGAAATGTCACCGATTTGTAGCTTTTATTTTTAATTATTGCAGAAAAATATTTTAGAGCATATTTAATATCTACTGGAAACAAAGTGGAGCAACGAGCTGCTGGTGGAGAGAAGATGAGGAAGGCTGGAGGTGTTAGCTTCAACGCTAAGGTGGTTTCTTATAGTGATGGATATTTGGTATATTTAGTGTTTGAACGGTTAAAACAGGCAGTTTTATCAGCATCTTAGAGGAGGTTTGAAGTATTTACAGCATTAGGATCTGCAGGTGGCCTCTAACCCGCCACACCAGGGCTCCACGGCACTTTAACCTATTTTCACTCCAGCAGAAGTAAAAAGCCGTCGTCTAAAAAGCTGAATGAAATCCAGCGATGAGTAAAAGTTTATAGTTTCTGTTAAAAACTCGTCTGGGTGTCAGATATGTGAAACCAAATCAGATGAGAATAAAAACCCAGACAGAAGCTGCAGAAGCTCAGAGAGAAATGACTGAACTTTTAGATTACAGGATATTCAGACGTCCTGTAACAAACCAAATGATCAGAAACAGGATCAGGAAGGTTTGGCTCCGGCTGCCTGGGATTCAGATCCGTGATCTGGTTTAATCCTGAACGAAAACCTGTCAAAGTTTTTCTATTGTTCTTTCTCTGCTGGTTTCTTTGTTTCCTCCTTTGCTGCTTGTTTCCGTGTGGATAAATGTTGGGTTTATAAATACGGCGCCATCTGTGGCTGCAGTTTGTAGTGAACATATCTGGGTCAAATTAAAGTTCTGTTAACTTATGATCTACTCTGTCGTCCACTTTGTGACGGATCACAACATTTTCTCTCATTTCCCTAAACGCCTTTCGTGAATTTAAGTTATTTATGAAGAACTTTTTACGTCCAGAAAGCTGCAGACGTGATTTTTTGACATTTTTCAGGAACCTGCATGTTTCTGGAGATGTGAACTCTCTGCTCTGTGTCCAGTCATGAGTGAGCAGATGAGTCAGAGCGGCGCCGGGTCCAGCAGGACCGGCTGTCTGAGGACTGACCTGCTTTAACTAGCCAGCTTCAAATTATTCTTCAGGCTGCAGGACAGAAACGTTTATCAGAGAGAGGAGAAGCTCTTCCTGGTCAGGGGATCTTTCATTTTATCACAGTGAAATTATTGCTTTGGATCCATTAAAAGTTTCAAAAGTACTTTATGGATCTTCTTTAAGGAGTGCATCAGCCCCACAGCATGATGCAGCCTCCCCCGTACAGCAGCAGGAAGAAGGTAATTATGACCAAATGCTAACTAACTCATTTTGTAGAGTTCTGGTGTCAGACTGACCTGAAACTTACATAAAATATGACTTAAGAGAAATGTGACGTAATTTAACACCTTCATATTGGGCCTCTGTCTCTTTAAGAAGCTTCAGGAAGTCATCCCAACATGGCTCCTCTATTAACCCTTTAACAGCGTTTGCACTGAGCAGGGGCTCCTATAATGAGCTCAGCAGCTGTTGCTAATTGCTGCTGGCTAGTCTGAAGGAGCTGAGTGACGGCGACACAGAGGGCAGCTCTGGAGGAGCTTCGGCTCGAAGGCGGGGCTAGGTCCAACCAGGCGTTTAAACAGCTGAATGGTTGCCATGGAGACTAAAGGATTTCTCAAACATGCATGAAAGAATCAAAGCAAAACTCCAGGCTTGTTTTCTATGAGTTAATAACGTCATTTATGAAACTGGTTGCTTTTCCTTCCCCTGTAAAATGTCTTTAGCCCGGAACAAACCGCTGCAGTTCTGCGGTGATTTACGGCGCGATGCCTTCACTCCTCCGCCTGCAGGCAGCGACGGCCCCCAGGGGAACCGCTGCGGCTGCCCAGGTGGAACCAGCCGGGCCCAACAGACGACCCGGCTGGGAAACGCTGCCGGGGGCTTAATGAGTGGAGGCGAACACTGGACCAGAACCGGTGGAGGATAAACTGGAGGTTTGAGCTGCTTCACTGGGATTTTATCCAGTTGCTTCATTTTAGTTTCCGGTTGAACTGAAGCAGCCGACATTTTTCTTTATGAAGTTTCTTTATCACATTTTATCCTCCTGCCTGTTTCCACAGATCATGAAAACTCAGAACGTTTCACGTTTCCACCTGAAGGAAGGAAACGTGATTTATCCCTTTGGGATCAATAAAGTATTTATTTTTATTTATTTTTTATTTTCTCAAATGTTGCTTTGAAAAAAGACTTTAGTTATTAAAATGATGCATTATTGTTACACCAGACTAAATGTAAAAATGCAAAAGAAAAACAAAATAATCCAATTTAAATTAGAAAACATTTTAATTCTTACAGGAAAAAAGTCAAAATCGAAACAAGCAACAAAAACCAGGAGAAATAAATAATTGTGTAATTTTATATATTTCTCTGTAGAGTCAATGAATCATTCCAGCCTGTCGTCACTGTTTAATATTTCTTGAGGAAAACCAGTAAATGAATCTTGAACTTGTTGAACTTTGACCTTCCTCTGTTTCCGCCTCTTCTTCTTCTTCGGTTTGCAGCAGCTGGCTGTGTGTGTGAGATGCGCGTGCGTGCGCGTGCGTGAAGAGGCGTGGAGGTGTGTGGGAGCGTTGCATCCTCTCACGTGACCATCCCGCCTCCCCTGCTCTTCCTCCTCCTCCTCTTCTTCAGTCCGGGTCTCTTTGTTGTGGTCGCAGCTGCCGCTTCGCTCTGCGCGCCGCGTCTCGCCCCTCACCGCCTCTCTGCCGCGCGGCGGACGCGCAGCCGGAGCGCCCCGGTGGTTTGCGGGTCTGTGCGGGTGTGACATCAGATCCGCTGTGAGAGACTCGGAGTTTGAGCGGCGGAGGCTCGGACTGAGGATGCTGCTGCCGGACCGGACCGCCTCTGAGGCTTCCTGAACCCGGAATCCCGCAGGAATCATCGCTCCTGCTCCGCCTCAGACCTGAGCGGTGCTCCGCTGCCTCTCTCCCGCATTTGGAGCTCCTTCTTTGCAGGACAGCCGCGTTTCTTCAGGAATTACGCCGAAGCGTGTGCGGCTGCCGAGCCCAGCCGAACCGAGCGGACCGCGGGGTTCGGGTCTCCTCCATGATGCTGACGGGCCCTGGGAGGTGCCGCCGGCGCCCGGGCGGGGCAGTGCGGTGCCTGGCGTCCGCCTGGCTGCTGGCGCTGCTGCTGGCCGGGCCGGAGGCTCGGGCTTCCTACCAGCCGCAGAGCGGGGAGTGCAAAGGCAGAGGCAAGGAGTGCTCAGGTGAGGCTGCGGGCTGCGGGTTGCCAGGTTGGATGGTGCGGCGCTCTGGGTTCATGCTGCTGCTGCAGCAACACGGACTGGCTGTCCTGATGCTGCAGCTGCTTCCTGGAGGACATCAGGACTTGTCCTGAAGTTTCTCTGGCGATGCGCTGCAGCTCCTGCAGTCCGTGTCGCTGCGGGCTCCGGATGCTCCTGATCCGCTCCGCCGTCTCTGCGGGGATCAGAGTCACTTCTTCATCATTAGGCCTTTTATTGGATTAAAGCCTTTAAACCGGATCGGGTTCTGCTGTCAGTAATGGGATGTTTCATTAGTGCTTCTTCAGCCTTTATGGGAGATGAATCTGTTTGCTTTGACTAGGCAGCAGAGGCACAAAGGGCTGCAGCACTGCTGCTGCTGCTGCTGCTGCTGCTGCTGCTGCTGCTGCTGCTGCAGCTGCTGCTGCTGCTGATGCTGCTGATGCTGCTGCTGCAGCACTGCTGATGCTGCTGCTGCTGCTGCTGCTGCTGCTGCTGCTGCTGCTGATGCTCTTTGTGCAAACATCAAACTTTCAGTTCTCCAGGCTGACAGGCTGCAGGATCCGTTATGGATCCAACAATCCCTGATGAAACCAGTTCAGACTGGGAGCTCTGGTTGTCCTGCTGGACTCGGGGCTCAACCAGTCCAGGTGTTTGGTTCTCCCAGCTGCTGCCTCGTTTTGGGTAAATGAAGACATGATGATGTTTCTGTTCAGTCTGACAGTAACACGGTTTACAGTTATTAGGATGCAGATTTTATTCTCCTCACATAAATCATTTAATTCGTTATAAACGTTCATTTCACCTCAAACATGTTGGGCAAAACGTGACCTTTCAAAATAAAATGACTAAAAATCGTGAATCAGCAGCTGTTTCACACTTTACTGGCTGTTCCAGTTAAAACTCAAATCCTCTTATAAAAACGATGCAACTCTTTTCTGCAGGTTCAGACGCTCAGCATTTCCTCGGCTCCCAAACAGAAACGGATTTGAGAAAAAGGACAAATTTAATGTCAGTTTATTCAAATGATCAGAAACAAACTGATACTGAACATTAGTTTATGGTTCATATGTGTTAAAACTTCTAGCATTAGATTGTTTTGCTCTTAAACATATTTCTGTTTCATGTTATGATGTCACATAAAAACCCCCTGACCTCATTTTAAGGGTTTCATGTAAACTGAGGAGGTTGATCTGAACCCGCAGCATCATAATCTAATATTCATGAACTCGTCTCGCTGTTTTCCTTCCTGTTTTAATAAATACGTCAAGTCAAACATCAGCATCATGTCAGCAGCGAAACAAATGAAGAGCTGGAATCAGACGATTCTCACCGTCTGCGGATGAAACGTTCAGAGTCTCCAGACGCCATCTGACCCCTGACCCCCTGCTGCCTCTGACCCTCTGAACATGGCAGCCACGGAGTGTTGATCCAGGATGACAGGAAAGTTTTTCCTGAAGACGCTTTTGGCTGCTGTGTTCAAGGTCTGCTGGGAAAACTCGGCTTTGGAGAAGCACCAAGCATCAGTGGTCAGAGGCTGAACTGGTTCTTTCAGGTTTCGGCGTTTCTGATCAAAGCTTTCACAGGGAAACCTGAGGAGGGTCTCAATCAATCAATCAATCAATCAAATTTTATGTGTATAGCACATTTCAGCAGCAAGGCATTTCAAAGTGCTTTACATAATTAAAATAAAAACAAAGAGATTTAGAAAAAGATTTAAAAAGATAAAAACATTAAAAGCATCGATCCACATGAGGACTTGCCCTCATGGGGTCTCCTCGAACAGTTTTAGCAGAGCGACATCACACAAGGGTTCTCAAACCTCTCAGCAGGCGTAACCATGGAAACCTGAGAGCTTCATCCGGAGGAAGATCTTTGATTTCGTCAGGGAACGGAGCCATAAAACAGATTCTGTTGTGGTGTTGGTGAGCAGCAGCATCAGAACGGTTTCCCAACTCGGCTCAGATCCAGACGTCATGCATTCATGTGTTCATCTAAACCAGTGGTTCTTAACCTGGGTTCTGTCGAACCCCAGGGGTTCGGTGAGTCGGACTCAGGGGTTCGGCGGAGCCTCTGCTGCGGAGGTAAAGACACAGTTGTGTAAAGTCATGATGACGCTCCGCTTTGCCATCACTTGCTGCAGAGGATCACGTTACATTGCTTAGCCAATCAGAGGATCACGTTACATTGCTGAGCCAATCAGAGGATCACGTTACATTGCTGAGCCAATCAGAGGATCACGTTACATTGCTGAGCCAATCAGAGAATCACGTTACATTGCTGAGCCAATCAGAGGATCACGTTACATTGCTTAGCCAATCAGAGCTGCGGAGGAGCCCTGATTGGAGGAGCTCCTCTCTCAGCCTGGATTTGAACTTTTGTCTTTATTAACTTCAGCAAAACTCAGTTTTTACCACATTCTGTAGCTTTCGGTGAACTTCTAAATCTGCTCCTTAGTCGCATCTTTTCGGGGTTGCTACTGCCTCTAGTGGTGTGGGGTGGTAACACAACTAAAATAATTACATTACTAGATCAGAATACCGCAAAGTATGTATTATTTATTCTTAGTTTTTCATTCTCTTAAGAATGTAGAGCTAATTAAATGATCTAAAGACCTTAAAGTGGTTCCAGTTTCTCTCGATGGCCAACCTGTTGAAACTGTGGCAGATTTAAATACTTTGGGTCGTTCCTGGACACTCAGATCAACTTTGCTGAAAACACTGACTGTATGTTGAAGAACTGATCTCAGAGTCTCTCCCTTTAAGACGACTTGGTGATCATGTGGTGACCCAACTAGACTCTAGTCTAACACAATCTGATAGTCTTATCAGTTATGCATGTCTTGAATTTGGGGAGTAAAAAATCATATTGTATTTATCACTAGGGTTCAGTGAAGGCGCACATGAAACTGGTGGGTTCGGTTCCTCAGGTTAAGAGCCACTGGTCTGGATGGAATCTGGTTCTGTTCCATCCGGGATGTTTGTGGTTCCCTCTCATGTGGCTGCTGGTTTCTGAGGAGCCACATCTGCTCTGCAGCCTGTGAGGATGTGAGGATGTGGTTCGTCTCATGTTGGTTTTTAATGATCCCAAAGCTTCCTGAGCTTCACAGGTTTTCCAGGTTTTCCAGGTTTTAAAGTTTCCTCAGCACCTCCAGGGTTAAATGATCTGCAGCTGCAGGAATCCGATGTTTGACCCGGAGCATCGTCTCTCTCTGGTTTCAACGTTTTCCAGCATATCTGTGAAAATCTGAGACAGAAGAGAACAATAAGAACAATAAGAACAATAAGAACAATTGTCCCCTTTGATGATTAATAGGTTTAAAACATTTATCCTGTTTCCATGGAAGTGGACTAAAACGTCCTGCTGTCTGTTTCTAATGGTCCAAAATGACTCATTGACTCTAATCACCAATGAAATGATCAACTTTTTGCTTCGTTTCCGTCCGTCAGACTGAAGCAGTTCAGCTGTTTGGGTTTTAAGACTTTTTCATCATTTATCCTCATTTTCTGCTCTGACTGTTCAGTCATTTCGGTTTAGATTCTTTATTTTTGCTGTTTGTCTCGTTTTTCTGCTGAGTTTCCTGGTTTTCTATCTCATCATCTTCATCGTTATCATCATCTTCATCGTCTTTCATTCGGTTTTCCTTCTGCTAAGAAGGTCAAACCGGATCATCAGAGCTGAACATCAGGAAAACCTGAGATAATATTTCTGACTATCCATCCATCCATCCATTTTCTTGCACCCTTGTCCCTCAGTGGGGTCAGGAGGTGCTGCTGCCTCTCCAGCTGGCGTTCCGGGCGAGAGGCGGGGTCACCTGGACAGGTCACCAGTCTGTCACAGGGCAACACAGAGACACACAACCATACACACACACACTCACACCTAGGGACAATTTAGAGAGGCCAGTTAACCTGACAGTCATGTTTCTGGACTGTGGGAGGAAACCGGAGTACCTGGAGAAAACCCACCATGCACAGGGAGAACATGGAGACTCTATGCAGAAAGACCGGGAATCGAACCCAGAACCTTCTTGCTGCAAGGCAACAGCTCTACCAACTGCGCCACTGTGCTGCCATATTTCTGACTAATTAAATATTTATTTAAAATAAATAAAAATAAAAAACGTTGCTGTTATTCTGCTTTAGGTTCATAGAGTCCAGAAGTTGAACTTTTTATTGTTTCTGACATCTGATGACACGTCTCTGAAGTTTCTTATCGACTTTATGATGCATAAACAAAGAAACGTTGTCAAATATGCTAACTCTGCAGGAATCCTGATTATCAGTTATTGATCTCCAGATGGTTCTTCATGCAGGCGACGGAGTTAAAATTAGTGAATGTTTGGTTTTTAAATATTTAGTTGACTAACTGGTAATATAGTTTTAATCTTAATATTTCCAACAAAGCCAAATGTTTGTAAACTAAATATTTAGTTTAGTTAGAAACTGTGACATCTATAAATGAATGAATAACATAATTAAAAAATGGTTTTAAATAAAATTGACTCCATTATTCCAAATAATTGCTGTTAGTTTTGACTCCACAGACAGACGGGAACTAAAATATTTAGTTTTCAGTCCAGTGAAATGGATGTAAAGAAGCAGAACTGCAGTTTAGTGAGAAATGTTTGGCTTTAGTTGAGGTTTTACTGTCTTCTGAGTGAATGAATGAATCAATCAATCAATCAATCAAATTTTATTTGTATAGCACATTTCAGCAGCAAGGCATTTCAAAGTGCTTTACATAATTAAAATAAAAACAGAAATAATCAGTGAGAAAGAGAGAGATTAAAAAAAATAAAAAACAAAAAACATTACATCATTAAAAAGTCGAAAAGAAAAAATTAAAAACATTAAAGACATAAAAACATGGAAGACATCAAAACTCACTCTAAACCTAATTTAGCCATCAGCAACTCTAACCAAGTGGGTTTAAGTTGAGATTTAAAGGCTCTCAGTGTTTCAGCTGTTTTACAGTTTTCTGGAAGTTTGTTCCAGATCTGTGGTGCATAGAAGCTGAAAGCTGCTTCTCCTTGTTTGGTTCTGGTTCTGGATGCAGAGCAGAACCAGAAGATCTGAGGGGTCCAGACGGTTGGTACAGTAATAACAGATCTTTAAGGTATTGTGGTGCTAAACCGTTCAGTGATTCATAAACTAACATCAGTATTTTAAAGTCTCTGAGCTACAGGGAGCCAGAGGAGGGACTTTAAAACTGGTGTTATGTCTCCATCTTCCTGGTTTTAGTCAGAACAGCTGCAGCTTCTGGATCAGCTGCAGCTGTTTGATTGATTTATTAGTCAGACCTGTGAAGACGCTGTGTCAGTAATCAATGCGGCTAAAGATAAACATGGATGAGTTTCTCTAGATCTCGCTGAGACATCAGTCCTCTAACCCTGGAGATGTTCTTCAGGTGATAGAAGGCCGACTTTGTGACTGTCTTAATGTGGCTCTGAATGAATGAATGGAGGGACTCACGGCAGAGTCTGTAAATTCACGGCAGTGCGTTGTGTTCTGTCATCGGGTCGAGTCGGGTTTGATTCTCCTTCGCTAACACAAATGAAATCACGGCGGTAATTTGGCCTGTGAGGCTTTAAACTGCTTCCTCCTGGGAGAAGCTTCTCTCCGCCTCGCCTCACGGAGCGCTCAGGCCGGCGACGCCGACATGACGGATGAACTCAGGGGGAGCGAAACGGCCTGATTAAATTTTCAGCAGCCGCGCCGACATTAACAGGACCGCGGATGAATATTGATGTCCTGTCCGTGTTGTTTACGGTTTACAGCCGCGCCGTTTAGCCGGAGCGCTCATCTGGAGAAAATATTCATCCTCACTGCTGTTCCTCTGGAGGATGGAGCGGGTGGAGGCTCCGGGGTCACGGGGTCACACATCAACAACCTCAATGCTCTGCAACGAAACCGCGTGATGAGGTCATTCTGCAATCATTTCTGTCCTCAGGAGCCCAGACTTGCACTGTTAGCGCTGTTAGCTCTATTAGCAGTTAGCGCTGTTAGCTCTATTAGCGCTGTTAGCTCTGTTAGTGCTGTTAGCGCTGTTAGCTCTGTTAGTGCTGTTAGCTCTATTAGCGCTGTTAGCTCTATTAGCGCTGTTAGCTCTATTAGCAGTTAGTTCTATTAGCTCTATTAGCGCTGTTAGCTCTATTAGCGCTGTTAGCTCTGTTAGTGCTGTTAGCTCTATTAGCAGTTAGTTCTGTTAGCACTGTTAGCTCTATTAGCGCTGTTAGCTCTGTTAGCGCTGTTAGCTCTATTAGCGCTGTTAGCTCTATTAGCAGTTAGCGCTGTTAGCTCTATTAGCGCTGTTAGCTCTGTTAGTGCTGTTAGCGCTGTTAGCGCTGTTAGCTCTGTTAGTGCTGTTAGCTCTATTAGCGCTGTTAGCTCTATTAGCGCTGTTAGCTCTATTAGCAGTTAGTTCTATTAGCTCTATTAGCGCTGTTAGCTCTATTAGCGCTGTTAGCTCTATTAGCGCTGTTAGCTCTGTTAGTGCTGTTAGCTCTATTAGCAGTTAGTTCTGTTAGCGCTGTTAGCTCTATTAGCAGTTAGTTCTGTTAGCACTGTTAGCTCTATTAGCGCTGTTAGCTCTGTTAGTGCTGTTAGCTCTATTAGCGCTGTTAGCTCTATTAGCACTGTTAGCTCTGTTAGCAGTTAGCTCTGTTAGCTCTATTAGTGCTGTTAGCGCTGTTAGCAGTTAGCTCTGTTAGCTCTATTAGTGCTGTTAGCTTTGTTAGTGCTGTTAGCTCTGTTAGCTCCATTAGTGCTGTTAGCTATGTTAGCTGTCAGCTCTGTTAGTGCTGTTAGCTCTGTTAGCAGTTAGCTCTGTTAGCTCTATTAGTGCTGTTAGCTTTGTTAGTGCTGTTAGCTCTGTTAGCAGTTAGTTCTGTTAGCCCTGTTAGCTCTATTAGTGCTGTTAGCGCTGTTACCTCTGTTAGCTCTATTAGTGCTGTTAGCTTTGTTAGCGCTGTTAGCTCTATTAGTGCTGTTAGCTCTGTCAGTGCTGTTAGCTCTGTTAGCAGTTAGCTCCATTAGCAGTTAGCTCTGTTAGTGGTTAGTTCTGATAGCGGTTAGCTCTGTTAGCACCGAGTTTTATTTTCCAAGTTTCCTCTCGTCTGGATTTGGAGCCTCAAAACTACAACAACACAACAGTTCTCGTTTAGGCTCTTTATGAATGATGCTTTTGGTATTTAACTTTTATTTTACATCTGCTGAATCTATTTTAAACTTTTCGTGATTTGAATTTAACCCCGAAGCTGCTGAGGGTTTGGAGTTTCCGGCTGTTTCATTCCAGGAGTTTAGGCGTCTGTTTCGTGCCTGAATGATTCACCATAGATGTATAATCTGGTGTTCATGTGATTGGTGGATTAAGCAGTTGGTTGCCATGGTTTCCGTTGCGTTTGTGGAAACTGCGTCATGTTTGGGTCGGTCTCTGCTGCTTCAAATCAGACTAAAACATCCCGCTGCTTCCTGCTTTCATCACTTCCTGTGTTTTCTCCACTTCCTCAGGTTGAACTGCTGGGATGAAAATGTTTTCAGGATCAGACGTTTTGCGTTTTATTGCTCATAATGACGCAGAAGCAAACGGGAGAATCGTTTCCTTCTGCTTTCTGTCTCAAACGGCTGAATGTGGATTCAGGCAGCGAGGCGGCATCCATCACCGCTGGGCTTCACGTATCGGCTCATTTTCTGTGTTTCCGAGCGGATCGCTCTGGTTGAGCCACCGCGGCGGCGGCGGCGGGTTCTGACCCGGTTCAGGAGTTTCCATATTTCTCCTCCTGAAGCTTCAGATCCACGGAGACGACAAGCTGAGAGCGAAACCTGCCTTTTTATTAAATCAATGAAATGAGGATTTGAAACAGCTTTTTGTTTATATTTACTTTTTATCGACAAACTGCCTCGTCCACCTAAAGCGTCTACAAACTATTCCATGACATAATGTCCAAATGTCATTTTTAAACGTTTTTCTCATGTGCAGCTGAAATAAAATCCATTTTCAGGCCAATAAGAGACCAGATCAGAAAATCTTTAGTCTCAGTTCTGACAGGATCAGAACTGAGACGACGTGGTTTAATGTAATTAAGCCCCATTTCTGTTTTCTTCATCAGAAAGTTCAGCTCTTCATGAGCCTGACCTTCACTTTGACCTTCAAAGCGACATTCACACTTTGAACCATAGAAACATCCAAATGTCGGAGGCCAGGTTGGTGTTGGAAAGAGGATTTTTATTTTAGTTCAGGTATAAACACAATATAACTTGAAGTGAAGGAGTTTCTTCTTCTTCTCCTGTTTCTGTGTTTGTGTCCAGAAGCTGAGCTGCAGGTGATGAAATAATAAAACCAGACTGAAGAAACTTTTAGTCTTCACTCTGAATTCATAACTTCAAGACTTGAATTTTAATCAGCGTTTTAAATAATTGATGGTTTTGTTTCCTCACTCACATCTGAAAGCTTAACAAATGCCTCTTGAAGCTTTCTGGGAGCTTATTTGTTTTTTAAAGTGTGAGCTTACTTTCACACTTTGAAGATCTTTGTGTGCGTGACGTAACCGAGTCCAGAGGGAGGCCTGCAGATTACAGAGCGTCTTTATGCGCGTCCTGCCGCTTCACAGGCTTTTAGACTCCAAAAATAACACGTTTCCAGAGAATGGCCAAACGGAAACAAAACATGGTTAACGTCACGACATCTGCAGCAGCCATGTTGGTTCCAGACCCGGGACAAACTGTCCAATCAGGACGCAGGGATGCGCTGATGTCATCCTGCATTAGAAAACCTTCATTCACTCATTTATTGGGTTTTAGAGCAAAAATTATACATGCAAAAGTTTTGTATTTTTCATACATATCAACAAAATGAGCAACATTTTTGATAAAATATTAAACTTGTTATTTTTAATCTTTTATTTCGATCATTAAATCATCAGATTGATGCAAAGTTGTTCATGGAGCTTCTTTAGAAACGTGGACTGCGGACGCTGACATCAGCTTTAGCTGCTACACCTTTAGCATGGAGATGCTATTTTAGGCTAGCATGGCTTCACTGCTAAGCTAGGCTAGCATGGCTTCACTGCTAAGCTAGGCTAGCATGGCTTCACTGCTAAGCTAGGCTAGCATGGCTTCACTGCTAAGCTAGGCTAGCATGGCTTCACTGCTAAGCTAGGCTAGCATGGCTTCACTGCTAAGCTAACTCCGTTTAGCACAACAACGGTCTTTTCCAGCGTCCAATCAGATCGTTTAGAAGCAGACTTCATGTGGGAAAAGAGAAGCCGCTTCATTGGTCGTTGATGCAGCCGCAGATTTACAGACGTACCAGAAACACTCATATCTTTCTTTATTTTATATTTTCTTCCATATTTCATATTCGCAGAAAAGCTCACTTAGTTTAATTCCGCAGAATAAAGTTTATTTTTCCATTTTCAGAAGTTTGACGATTTACTTTGTTTGAAAATGTGAAAATAAAATAAATTTTTAAAATTTGATTCCCTTTCAAAATGATTAAATCATATTAATAAAACATCCGTTTGGCGTCTCCAACCCTTATTTTACCCCAGCGAAGTTTTCAGAATACTTAAATGTTTCAAACTTCAAAGTTTTTTTTCTTCTGATACATTTTGCATATTTCATAACTTCTTATTATTCTAACTTCAGCTGGAGTTTTTTCTTTGGTTGTTTCTGTTTGAATATCTTCTGAATAATTCAGGTTTATTTGTTTAAAACTTCCTCCTGGTCTAATAAAACTTCTCGCCTAGAGACAAACTGGAGCGTCGCCTCGCCAAAATAAAAGCTTTCCAGGTTAAATTAGCTCAGCTCCTCTCATTGATCTCCTGCAGCCTGGAAATAATTACTTTATTAGTTTAGCTCAAACGAATTAGCTGCAGCATTAATGGCTGACAGACACTTTTAATTGACTTTCATGAGGTAATAGAGGAACTTTGTCAACTTTCCAAACTTTAGATTAATTAAACTGCAGGAAAAGAAACTCCTTAAAGTCGGGATGGAGGCAGCAGATGGTTGGATTTCTTTAAATTTTAATAAACATTTAACTGGAACTGGAAGACATTTCAAATATCCAAAGTAAATAAACCAAACAACAAATAAAATGAATCATTTGGTCTGTAAACAAAACTGCCCTTCAAAATAAAGGTTCAGACTGAAACTTTAATCATCCAGTTCTGATGATCTGAAGTCAACATGCAGCTTCAGTTATTAGACAGAAACCAGAGATCAGATCTGGACCTTCAGAGTCACATAAAGACGGTTACAAAGTCGGCCTTCTGCCACCTGAAGGACGTTTAGAGGACAAACGTCTCAGCCAGATCTACAGAAACTCATCAGTGACTGAATATAAGATCTTATTGCCAATAATAATATGATCAGAAAACCAAAATGCCAAATAATCATGGAAACAGCTTTTCGTGTTTCCTCGGCCATTCTGATGCATTTCATTAAGTTTTTACATTTATTGTAAAAGTTCATCATTAAATATTAAAAACGTTATAAAATGTTCAGCAACGCTGAAGCTTCAGGCACCAACAGAAAATCAAACAAAAATAATCTTTAAATTTGTTTCTGGAGTCATGCGACGGGTCGGTTCTGTCTGAAGTTCTGAAGTTTGGCTCTTTATGTTGACCGGATCGTCGGTTCCTCCGATCCAGGAAGCGGTCAGGAATCGGGTTTTTATTAAAGTTTGTTAGAGAAACTTTCCTGATCATCAGAGGATTCGTCCAGCTGTGTGATCCGACGTGTCGGTTCTGGATCCGATCGGATCTGTGTTGGTTCAGGATCAGATCGGATCCGTGTCGGTTCAGGATCAGAACGGATCCGTGTCGGTTCTGGATCCGATCGGATCCGTGTCGGTTCAGGATCCGATCGGATCCGTGTCGGTTCTGGATCCGATCGGATCCGTGTTGGTTCTGGATCCGATCGGATCCGTGTTGGTTCAGGATCCGATCGGATCCGTGTTGGTTCAGGATCAGAACAGATCCGTGTCTTGGTTCAGGATCAGAACGGATCCGTGTTGGTTCAGGATCCGATCGGATCCGTGTTGGTTCAGGATCCGATCGGATCCGTGTTGGTTCAGGTTCAGGATCCGATCGGATCCGTGTTGGTTCTGGATCCGATCGGATCCGTGTTGGTTCAGGATCTGATCGGATCCGTGTCGGTTTAGGTTCTGAATCCGATCGGATCCGTGTTGGTTCTGAATCCAATCGGATCCGTGTCGGTTTAGGTTCTGAATCCGATCGGATCCGTGTCGGTTCTGGATCCGGTCAGAGGTCCAGGTTGGAGGTCAGTTTGGTGAGGAAAAGGAGACGATGGTTTCAGGGCAGATCTTCCCTTTAAACCGATGAAATAAATGCATTAAACTCTAATTAGTATTTATTAGTGATACTCAGAGCCATTTAGCGGCGTTAGCAGTTTGTTCATGCTGAGTCTCTGCACATGTGCAGCAGCCGTGACGACCCGGCTCCTGGATAACCGAACAGAACCGAACAGAACCAGATAAGAGCTGCAGTCAGAGATCAGAGGATGGAAAACTGATAAATATCTGCTGAAGGTCACAGATTCCGCCTGGCTCTGCAGAGACGAACCGTCTGTGAAAACCACGCAGAACAATGTCAAAGTTTATTTTCTGTCCTCTGATGTAATGTCACCTGATCAGGTGAAGGTGACGTCAGTCTGTGACCTCATGGAGTCGCCAGGCGACGAATTTACTGCGTTCAGGACGGCAGATTAAAAAACGCTGTTGCTTTGTTCAGAGGTTTTTGTAGCCACAGGCTAATTTGTGAAGCTAGTTCTTGGTTGGAATTTTTTAAAAAGACATTAAAATGAAAGATTCCTGTAAAACACAAACATGCTGAATTTCTGAGTATAAAC
This sequence comes from Poecilia reticulata, assembly GCF_904066995.2. Classification (NCBI taxonomy): domain Eukaryota; kingdom Metazoa; phylum Chordata; class Actinopteri; order Cyprinodontiformes; family Poeciliidae; genus Poecilia; species Poecilia reticulata. The sequence goes on from NC_088846.1 coordinate 31,446,689, forward strand.
AAGAAAAACATAAAAATGATGTTGGAGTAGTTTAATATACATCATTCATACTAGGTTTGGTGCACTTTGACCTTTGTAAAAGTTACAAAGTTTGACTTGGGGAATAGACCGCTTGGCCATGCTCAAAACTAAAACATTTTGATAACTTTTAGCCCCCCATCTCTTAACTGCATGCAGACCAACGAGGAAGCCGGTGGCTTAAATCCCTTGAAGGAGTTTTGTTAAGATTAGAGGTGTGTAAACATCAAAAACTGACCCAAAATGGCCGCCTTCCCGTACATTTTGAAACATTCCTCCAACATTCATCCTGTTGAGTCGTTCTGCTGCGAACATCAACATTTCGACTTTGCGGTTTTGTCCTGATTCTGTTGGATCTGAAGCTGCTCAGGTTGTGAAAGTTGCACCAACCCTCACTGGCCTGGTTGTGAGTAATGTAAGTGTCCTGTTAAAGTTTCAGTAACCTCTGCAGATTGGCCTCAGGTTAATGTTCCAGACTCGGCCTAAAAAGTCAGCTGTCAGATTTTGGAAAAGCTCGATGCTCCTGCTTCTCTTTCAGGGACTCATTAAAAGTCGGACCGGCTCCACGCAGCTGCTGCAGAGAGTTTGTGAACGTCGATACGAGTCTGAGCAGAAAACCCAGAAGACACGGATTAAAACTGATGTCTTTTTAAAATAAATCAGCCGTCTCAACAAACTTCTGTCCCCCTGCAGCAGTTTAAACTTTCTGAAGGCTGAGTGCTGCTGTCATCTCCATCACTGAACTCACAGGAAGATTCAAGGCCACTGAATTATTCAAGAAAACCTGAAGTTACTCAGATTAACTCAGATTTTATCTTTCAGCTCTTTGTGACGCTTCACGATATTCGGGCCATTTAGAGCAATTCTGGACATTTGGATGAAGTGAAAAGTTGAAATTAAAGCAGGACCAGTTTAACGACTGGTGACCAGCTGGTGACCAGCTGATGAGCTGCTCTGTTTAGTTTAAACCAGTGGTTCTTAACCTGGGTTCTATCGAACCCCAGGGGTTCGGTGGAGGTAAAGACACACTTGTGTAAAGTCGTGATGACGCCCCGCTTTGCCGTCACTTGCTGCAGAGGATCACGTTACATTGCTTAGCCAATCAGAGGATCAGGTTACATTGCTTAGCCAATCAGAGGATCACGTTACATTGCTTAGCCAATCAGAGGATCACGTTACATTGCTTAGCCAATCAGAGGATCACGTTACATTGCTTAGCCAATCAGAGGATCACGTTACATTGCTTAGCCAATCAGAGGATCACGTTACATTGCTTAGCCAATCAGAGGATCACGTTACATTGCTTAGCCAATCAGAGGATCACGTTACATTGCTTAGCCAATCAGAGGATCACGTTACATTCCTTAGCCAATCAGAGGATCACGTTACATTGCTTAGCCAATCAGAGGATCACGTTACATTGCTTAGCCAATCAGAGCTGCGGAGGAGCCTGATTGGAGCTTAGTCGCATCTTTTCGGGGTTGCTACTGCCTCTAGTGGCGTGGGGGTGGTAACACAGATAATATAATTACATTACTAAATCAAAATACCGTAAAGTCTTTATCATTTATTATTTTTCATTATCTTAAGAATGTAGAGCTAATTAAATGATCTAAACAAGACTAGTTTAACAATGTTAAACTAGTCAAATAAACACAGAATTGAATGTTTTATTGTCTAACATGTAAGAGGAAATCATTTCTTTAGTGATCATTTGATGCAGCTGAAAATCGTTCTGCTTGTTTTAACGTCAGTAAAATTTACAGCTGATCTGCTGATGATTTGGGATTAACAGATTAATAATTGGAAGCACTAAAGTGATTTTTGTTGTAGAGAATTTGAGCCATAATTTGAAGTTAAGCTACCACTTCATTAGTTTTGGGTAGAGCATATTTAAAGACTTTTTTATAATCTTAAATTGCTGTCCTGTTTTCTTCCAGCAAACGTTTTTTAATCCGTGTAATCCAGAATAATCGATTATTAAAGTAGCTGACTGCAGCAGGAGAGACGTCTCCATAATCCAGCAGGAAACGGATAAATTATAATTAATCCCAGATTTTTAAAACATTCAGAGTTTAAATGACTCGGGTTCAGAAACAAGTCGGTTCTGAACTTCAGTCCAGCAGATTCTGCCTCTAAATAAAATAAAATAAAATAAACAAACTACAAACCGCAGCTATAAAATCAAACAGCTAAAATCATAACAGAAACTCTGCGTATAATTATATTGTTATGATAAAACCTGTAAAGAAAACCGTTCGATGTTCCAGTTCTCCGATCGGGTCGTTCATAATTCATCTTTTTGTTCTGTGTAACAAACCAGCCTGTGTGCCGCTGGGCGGGTTGCACATCTATGTATGCAGCTCTACGTTGCTCCAATTAAAATGCATGAAGTGCAGCAGACGACCTGCTGGGGGGGGTCGGGTGTCCACCGCTGGGCCGGGATTGGAATAGGCCTGATTAGTCTCGCCTCAGCGAGTCTCCGGGCCGATCCATTCAGGAAGCAGAACCTCTACAACACTGTGTGTGTGTGTGTGTGTGTGTGTGTGTGTGTGTGTGTGTGTGTGTGTGTGTGTGTGTGTGTGTGTGTGTGTGTGTGTGTGTGTGTGTTGGCTCACACTGCGGCGTCCTGATGGCGGCAGAAAACAAAACCAGCCGAAGATCTGCTCCAAATCGGCTCCTCGGGTTTCAGGCTGAAGTTAAAACATTTCTTACTGAACTTCATTCTCATATTTTTTTTATTTATGAAAGAGTCTCATTTAAAGAAACATAAATGGTTTAATTTGCTCTGGTTCATCAGTTCCTTTAAATCTTCCTTTGACTCAGTTGATGAGCAGGAGAAACATTTAAAGGTTCGTAACGAAGCTGATTCCTGATTCCAGATGTTTCTGAAACAGCTGCAGGTTATTGTTGTCCAGATAAATGACGTTGCTGCTGTAAGGTTTGGTTCTCCTGGGATAAATGTGAAGATGATCTCAGGAGGCTTCGTTGTCTTTGATTTAACAAAAACTTCCTGCACATTATTTTTAGTCGACTGGGAGGTGAGAAAAGTTTTTCATGACCCAGAAAACGATTGAATCTGAAGCTCCGTCCGCCATCTTTACTGATGTCAACCTCATCATCATCAGGAACCTGTTCAGAGAAATGGTTTGTTATCAGGAGGTTTCAGTCTGCAGATGTTTTCTCCTTCCTCTCCAGGACGGAGAAGGAAAACTAGCCTCCCATCCGGCTGTGACGCTGAATCAATACCAGGGCAGATTTTCCATCTCAGTGGCCGTTAGGACGCCGCTGGCGAGATTTATGTGATTGGTTGGCTGTGAGAGGTTGAGGTTGGCGACCGCGAGGCAGAGAGGAAGACGGATCCTGACAGACGCTGTAAGGGCAGGAAACCGGCTCAGGGCTGGAGATGGAAATGCAAATGGACGGTGATGAGGCGGCGGTGGTGAGGCGGTGGTGAGGCGGTGGTGAGGCGGTGATGAGGCGGTGGTGAGGCGGTGGTGAGGCGGTGGTGAGGCGGTGGTGAGGCGGTGGTGAGGCGGTGATGAGGCGGTGGTGAGGCGGTGGTGAGGCGGTGGTGAGGCGGTGGTGAGGCGGTGGTGAGGCGGTGGTGAGGCGGTGGTGAGGCGGTGGTGAGGCGGTGGTGAGGCGGTGGTGAGGCGGTGATGAGGCGGTGGTGAGGCGGTGGTGAGGCGGTGATGAGGCGGTGATGAGGCGGTGGTGAGGCGGTGGTGAGGCGGTGGTGAGGCGGTGGTGAGGCGGTGGTGAGGCGGTGATGAGGCGGTGGTGAGGCGGTGGTGAGGCGGTGGTGAGGCGGTGATGAGGCGGTGGTGAGGCGGTGGTGAGGCGGTGGTGAGGCGGTGGTGAGGCGGTGATGAGGTGGTGATGAGGTGGTGATGAGGTGGTGGTGAGGTGGTGAGGTGGTGGTGAGATGGTGATGAGATGGTGGTGAGGTGGTGATGAGGTGGTGAGGAGGTGGTGAGGTGGTGGTGAGATGGTGGTGAGATGGTGAGGAGGTGGTGATGAGGTGGTGGTGAGGCGGTGTTGAGGCGGTGATGAGGCCCTGTGTGATCGCCTGTCATCGTGGCGCGTTGACCTCCCGACAGCAGCTTCAAATGGCGCCGTTTTATAATCGAGGTTTTATCTGTTCTGTGGGCTGAAAGCCTCTTTGTTTTCCCTTCATTCTGACGCGGAGCAGCGGGAGTTCGGACCCGGTTTGGGCCGGTTTGGAGCCTCCAACAGGCCGAGGGGCCGTAAACAGGCTGCGAGGAACAAAAGATCCTCAGGGGCAAAAACTCGTCTTCATCACAAAAACAAAAACAAAAACTGGCTTCAGGAGGAAAAACTGGGAATCTGAGTTTCACATCATCCTGCAGCTGAAAGGCTCTGGAGAATTTAATATCTACTTAACTCAGATCTATTTAACACACATCTATTTAACTCTCATCTATTTAACTCAGATCTATTTAACTCTCATCTATTTAACTCTCATCTATTTAACACTCATCTATTTAACTCTCATCTATTTAACAGTTGAACTGAGTTTCTTCTGGATGGAGTTTGGATCCACCCAGAAGGAACCAAACTCCTCGTTTGGTTCCGGTTCTGTTTGGATGCAGATCAGAGGACAGCATCAGCTTTAGCAAGAAAGCATAAGCATAAGATAAATATTGACTTAGCAAGCTAAACATTTAGCTTACTAACAAAATACTTAGCTTAGTGGCTATTTAGCCACTAAGCTAAGTATTAGTTTAGCTTGTAATTAGTTACAGCAACTATGCTGTAACTAAACATGCAGCATAATTGCTGTATGTTTAGCTAAATGTATATCTAGCAAAATAACTGAGATAGAAACATAAATATTTAGCAAGTCAGCTAAATATTTATAAAACTCTTACTTGCTAAATACTGTTAGCATGTTAGCCTGGTAAATATTAAGGTCCGAACTCCATATTTACTTTGTAAAATAAATGTTGAGCTTAGAACTAAATATTTAGCAGGCTAGCATGCTAACTAAATATTTAGTCTGAAAGCTAAATATCTAGTTTCTAACATTTATAAATTATGCATAGCTAGATGTAAATATAACTTTAGTTTTAGTTCTGTAGATCTTTCCGGACCTTTGCAGCCGTTTCATTGGCCCGGCTGGTTCTGAGGCTGAAACACATGGATCCAGTTTCCTGCCTTTGGAGTTTAACTGCTTCCTGATGTTCTAAATATAAAAATATTCATCATATTTGATGTGTTTCGGTTTTTTCCAGATCATTAAACGGTTTTTAATCTGATTATGCTGCTTTAATCCGCCTCCATCTCTTTGATGTAAACGTGTTCGTGTTTAAACTTCAGGCTGTTTTCATCGTTTCTCTCTCTTTTCTTGCCGGATCAAAGTTCCTCTTGTTTCATTTCCAGTCGGTCGTTAATGAAACCAGTCAAACCAGAGCCGGTCCTCCCAGTGGGAACCAGGCCGCCGCGGCGTTTCTGCAAATCAAACCGTACGGAGTTACAGGGCGGCGATTATGCAAATGAGCCGCTGGGGGATGAAGAGGAGGAGGAGGAGGAGGAGGAAGCAGCTGCTCTGATGGGACGGAAACATCTGGAGACGCTGCCAGACAGAAACGATAAAAATAATTTAAAATGCTTGTTAACAAAGCAGTGGTGAATATTTCACACCAGCCAGAGCAGCCAACACGTCCAGAATGTTTCATTCAACTTCTGAAAGGTCAGCAGGCTTCAGCAGAACCAGCGGGGTCAGAGGTCAGAGGTGAAGCTGTTAGCTTAGCTGAAGCGTTTCTGCTTCTCACAGTAAACTGATGAATAAATGTTGGTATGAAACCAGAACAGGAAATGACATCACGCTGGGGACCTCTGACCTCCACCTGCTGTTCCCACTGACTGTTGGTTGCTAAGGTAACCGCCTGATGACGTCACAACATCCTGGGATTTTCACAGATAAAATCACAAATTGATACAAAAGTAAAATTTGACTCAACATTTTAATATTTCATTTTTTTGTGTATGAAATTATTTAAATCAACTCAGATTGTGACTTTTCTTCTTTAACACCTTTATTTCTGTAACATTTTGAGTTTATTCTTGTTTTTCTTTTGTTTTTTTCTGGTATTTTTCCAACGTTATTCTTCTGATATCAGGACTTTTTGTCAAATGACTTTATTCTGTTAATTTTATGACTATTATTGTATTGTTATGTTTTTTCTCATGTTATTACAACTTATTATGTTTGACTTACTGTCGTTAAACTTTATTTTGGTAATATTACAAATCAATTATAACTTTTTTTTTTTTTTTTTTACAAAATGGCGACTTTTTTTCTCCTAATTATAATTTTTTTAGCCCTAAAACTTTGTCGTACAAATCTGATTATTTATTTGTTTAATTAAAGTTTTACATGCTCAGTTTATTGTTGAGGGTAAAATAATATTTTTGACTCGAGGATTTGGGATTTTTTTTGTGGAAAAGTTTAGTTTAAAGCATAAATAAACTATAAAACGAAGGAGGAACTGAACATTAATAATGTAATTTTCATTAAAACCAAATTCTGCAGGAAACGGCTGAAGAGTCGACGGTGCGGCTTCTGCGTTTTGTTTCTGGATATTTGGTGAACGAGCGTCTGGCAGCGAGACGATGTTTAAAGTGTTGCTGTTTGAAGGCCGCGTCCTGCTGGGGGGGGCGAGGGGAGGGGCAGGGGGGGCAGGGGGGGGCTCTTACCGCTCATAATGCCCCAGCTGCATAATGGCTCCGTCATTCAGGCAGAACATGAACGCTGCCTGCAAATAAAACCCAGACTGGATTTACAGCTGAAAGGGCTTCATGTCTGCAAATAGCTTTTCCATTAAGAGAACCAAGGAACACAGAGAGCGCCGTCAATCAGCGGCGGGTCTGCGCTCCCCACCGCGGCGCTTCAGACCCGAATGGACTGCTGCTTTTTGGCAAACGTTTAAAATCAGAGTGAATCCATTTAATGAACTAGGCCGTCTGAGAAACGCAGGAGAGGAACTTTCTCAGAGTTCAGGAGGAAAACGTGATGAAGTTCAGAAAACGACCTGATGACTGTTTGGTACCGGGTCCGGTTTGGTACCGGGTCCGGTTCGGTCGGTCAGGTGAAGGCTAAGCTAACTCTAGGTTCTTCAAGCCTCGGTCTGGGTTCGGTTGACGTGAACTCTGGTTCAGTTTGACATGTGAACATCAAGCGGACCGGAGGCCGCTCCAGAAGCAGGAAGTGGACTACAGTGCAAGGCATTCTGGGTAAATGCAACCAAAGCTAAAATGTTAGCCTAGCGCCAGCAGCAGAAATGGCTCCTGGTCTAAAGAGAAATCCTCCAACCGCTGAAATCCTCCATCTTGTTTCCATGTGGTGAAGCAGGAAGTTGCTCTCAGTGTGTCGTTTCCTTCAGTGGTTGTTGGTGCAGCGCCCCCACAGGCCCGGAGGGGAACAGGTTGGTTTGACCACAGCAGCTGGAGGAGGAGCAGATGTTATTTTTATTCAGCGTATGTAAACATCTGGCTTCCGCAGGAGCCCAGACCTGAACTGTCTGGGTTCAGGTCAAAGGTCATGCAGAGCGGCCTTCAGTGTTTCTGAAGCGCTGCAGGATTCCTGCTGCGTTTCTTCCGTCATGTGGGTCCAAACAAATCAAGCTCCTGCTTTCTGATCAGTGCGTAGCGACCGCGGTTTAATTTATCGGTGTCGGGGGCCCCTGGTGGCCCCGGTCCCGACGGGCCGAACTGAATTCGGCTTCATCTGTTGGTCTGATTAGGATTCATGAGTTTCTCTGAAGCGTCATAAACAGTTTTCCTTTTTTTAATCCGTTCACGGCTGCACAGAAAACTGGAACGTTTGTTTGAGCGTGACGGGATTTCACGTCCCATCATGCATCAGTGATGCTTCACATCCACCCAGGATAAAGCAGCAAATCTTCAGAAGATTTCTCTTCTCTGTGATGAAACAGAAACAAAAAACAGTTTTTTGTTATTTTTTCCAGTTTGATGCTCGGCTGAAAAGATTCGGCTTGTTTGAAACGAGCCGTTGGGAATCAGAGCCAGGAGGAAAAATGTTTTCTATGAGTTTCTTTCAGGATGAACTAAATTTTCTGAATGAAAACAGAAACATAACAGATGAAGGTCGAGTTTAAGAGCCGACATGTTTGATGGGATGTTTGGTTCTTCGGTTTGAACCTGCTGGTTCCTGACAAACTTCACCAGGATGTGAAATTAAATCATATAATTAAAAATCTCTTAATGTTTTAGTAACGATGATCAATAATCTCACTGATCTGAGTCCTGATGTCAAACGGAAACAAACCAAAACGTTTCAACTCTATAAATTCAGGAAAATAATTTAATAGACAAAAGAAAAAATAGAAAAATAAATAGAGGGAAAAAAATAAAATAAAGAAAAATATAGTCAACAAAATAAAACAAAAGCATCTTAAATACATAAAATATCAGAATTAATATTTTTCATTTATATGAATGAATGAGAAAATAAGAAGCAAAACAATCAAAGATTATGAACAAGAAAAATTTATTAAAAATTTAAATGAAGCAAATAGAAATTTGAGATTTTTTTTAACTCATTAAAAATTAAAAATACATCTTAAATTTCTTCATCTGTTTTGTTCATTAATTTATTGATCTTTCCAGACTCATTCAGTAAAATATAACATTATTAAAAAGTGAATTTATTTCAGGAACTTTAGAACAAACTCAAAACTCAGATGAAACGTAAAGATGGAGGGTCAAAGGTCAAAAAGGTTCAGGTTTAGTTTGTTAAAGAAGCTGATCTGGATTTAAAATCAGCTTCTATAAAATTAATTATTCATCTTATTTATTGAAATCGGCCATTTTGTGTCGTTCTCAAAGTGTTGAAGTTGAAAATCAGGTGGAAGGAAGGTGTGTGTGTTTCTGTGTGTGTACAGGTGTGTGTGTGTGTGTCCGCGTGTCTCTGTGTGTGTGTGTGTGTCCGCGTGTCTCTGTGTGTGTGTGTCCGCGTGTCTCTGTGTGTGTGTGTGTGTGTGTGTGTCCGCGTGTCTCTGTGTGTGTGTGTCCGCGTGTCTGTGTGTGTGTGTGTGTGTCCGCGTGTCTCTGTGTGTGTCTTTCTGTGTGTGTGTCTGTGGGTCTGGGTGTGTGTCTGTGGGTCTGTGTGTGTGTCTGTGGGTCTGTGTGTGTGTCTGTGGGTCTGTGTGTGTGTGTGGGTCTGTGTGTGTGTCTGTGGGTCTGTGTGTGTCTGTGGGTCTGGGTGCGGAGTGTGTTTCGACGCCCTCTGGGGTTGGGCGAGCTGGACGTTCCCCTCGGCGCTCCGTCAGCCTCATCTCCCTCCATCCAGATTATGTGCATTTCTAATCTGCTGCTGCTGTAAAATGCATGAGAGTGAAGAACCTCAGAGGAGCTGCAGCAGCTGCAGCAGCAGCCTGACTGGGAGCTGGACCTTTAACTGGTTGATCTCTGATTGTTTTGGTGCTTAGAACCTGGAAACAGGAAGTCGGTCTGAATCCCAGCTCACCTCACACACAGCCAGCTCTGAGTGTGTGTGTGTGTGTGTGTGTGTGTGTGTGTGGGTGTGTGTGTGTGTGTGTGTGTGTCGGTCGGCGGTGCTGATGGATGCGGCCGCTGCATGGACTTAATTAGCCGTGAACGCCTGCAGAGCAGCACATCCCTGCTGCAGCTCCAGTCCTGCTGCAGCTCCATGCTGCAGCTCCAGTCCTGCTGCAGCGC